>NC_069504.1:1151189374-1151531874 GCF_027579735.1 Bombina bombina
GTTACAATCTTGTTTTCACTGCAAATGTTTCCAATATTAAGATGGAGTTCCTAGATCTCCTACTATATGTGGATGATAGCAAACAAATAGCCATTACTAACTATAGAAAACCAACTGAGAAAAATAGCTATATAGAAGCTACAAGTGGCCACAAAAAGAGTTGGATCTCAAATGTGCCATATGGCCAATATCTTCGGATGCGAAAGAATTGCACTCATACTTCTAACTTCATTTCTGAGGCAGCTATTCTAGATAAGAGATTTGCTGACAAGGGTTATAAAAAAGAACTGTTAGTGGAGGCTAAAGAGAAAGCGTTACAAATGAACAGATATGACTTACTTAATAAGACAAATGCTGTCAAGGCAAGGGATAACTTTACTATTGATACCCCCAAGTTCATTACAAGGTATAATGAAGGTGCCAATATTATACAACGTGTGTTGAAGAAACATTGGGTCATTTTAAAAACTGACCCTATTCTTGGAAATCTGTTGGCAGACAAACCTCAAGTCTTTTTTAAAAAAGGAAGAAATTTAAAAAATGTATTGGCTCCTAGTAAGCTCAGGGATCCAGTAGTATCCGTGGATAACACACGTAATTGGTTAAGTGTTAAAAAAGGAACCTTTAGGTGCATGAAAACAATATGTAACATGTGTAGTCATGTTGACAATTCCCCTACCTTCACCAATTGGGATGGAACTCAGAGGTTTAATATTAACTGGAGGTCTACCTGTGATTCCACCTATGTGATTTATTTAATTAATTGTGGGTGTGGCCTTCTCTATGTAGGACGCACGAAAAGGAAGATAAGAACTCGAACTAATGAGCACATATATAATATTAAAATAGCCAAGAAAGAAAGAGCAGTTAAACATAGTATCCCAATCCATTTTTCTGAAATGCATAATTGTAATCCTTCTTCTCTAAAAGTAAAAGTGATTGATTGGATCCCCCCTAATAATCATAATAGGCTCCTCACTTTGAGACAACAGGAGACATATTGGATTTACAAACTAGGTAGTCTGCAACCTAGAGGTCTTAATGTTGATCTGGACCTTGCTGCTCATATGTAATTCTTGTTTTGGGATATGTGATTTTGTTTTGAGGTTTATGTATGTGTTTTGACAAGAGTATATGTGGAGATTTTGTAAACAAGTTTATTAATTTATTTTCCTAGCTTATTATAATTTTTAAGTACTTTTTGTTGGAGTATTTTATTAAATCAAATTTTTTAAAAAATTTTTTTAAAATATTTAAAGTATTTATGACAGCTTTATTCCACTGCCATGGAAGATATTTATAGGATCTGATGAGGAGTCTGTTATGAATTATTGTTACTAGATGGTAGGGATGTATGTGTGTGTGTTTTTTGTAGATGATAGTATGTCATTCCATTGACCCGTTGCCCCTTCCTTTTAGAGTAAATTCATATTCCCTCTAGTATTTTTTAGATGGATTTGCCCTGCCCATATACATATATTTTTCATAGTATAGTATATATTTTTATATATTTTTTAGATGATATTTAAATGTGATTATTTTTATCTATTGAATTATGTCTGGACAAATTTGTGAATGTATATCGATTTTTGACAATTAATTTATGCATATCAAATTTCGCCAGTGGAATGTCTAATTATGGTTATAGTGAATTTTTGAAGATTAATTTTGTTTTATAATT
Source organism: Bombina bombina (assembly GCF_027579735.1). NCBI lineage: Eukaryota > Metazoa > Chordata > Amphibia > Anura > Bombinatoridae > Bombina > Bombina bombina. The sequence continues at coordinate 1,151,191,056 of NC_069504.1, forward strand.
TGGTTGTGTTTGTTTATTATGATGATTATGTGTATATGTTTTTTGTATCACAATTGCATATTATTGACCTTTGTATGTATTTTGTTTTGTATATTATTTTTTTGTGTCGTTTATTTAATCATGTAGTAGGGTGTTTTGTGTATTATATACCATCAGAGGGCGCTTCTTCTCTGTGTATAAATTGGCTATGCAACATCCCCTTGAATCACCGCATTTGAACTTTTTACAAACTTTACCCTTGAAAAAGTCCGGCCGGGTCCGGACGAAACGCGTAGGGATCTCACGAAGGGTGACTTGTCTCTTCAGACAGTATTGGCAGCTGAGAGGTTGAGGCCTAAAGGGGGACGCTCCGGATCCTGTATCTCGCAGTGACGTCAGACGCCGACTTTCTGTTCGGCGGTCCATCGCTACATCTGGACATATTTCTGCCTGCTTGTTCAGGACTCAGACTGCTGCTGCCTCTGATTTTAACCGGGGATTACATCTGCTTACCTAAGTGTAAGTTACTATGTTTATTTTTAATACCTGTTTGTAATAAAATACTCAAGCTTGTTTGCGCTTCTTGTACCTCTTTTGCTCTAATGTATACACTGTGATCTCTTGCACATGCTCAGTAGTAACTGGTGCATCAGACAGTATGCATATAATTCTATCATGTGACAGCCATCAGCCAATCACAGACTCATATACAGTACATATACACTGTGATCTCATGCACATGCTCAGTAGTAACTGGTGCCTCAGTGTGTATATAACTGTATCATGTGACAGCCATCAGCCAATCACAGACTCATATACGTATACACTGTGATCTCTTGCACATGCTCAGTAGTAACTGGTGCCTCAGACAGTGTGCATATAACTGTATCATGTGACAGCCATCAGCCAAATACAGACTCATATACATATACACTGATCTCTTGCACATGCTCAGTAGTAGCTGGTGCCTCAGTAAGTGTGCATATAACTGTATCATGTGACAGCCTTCAGCTAATCACAGACTCATATACACTGTGATCTCTTGCACATGCTCAGTAGTAACTGGTGCATCACACAGTGTGTATATAACTCTATCATGTGACAGCCATGAGCTAATCACAGACTCATATACGTATACACTGTAATCTCTAGCACATGCTCAGTAGTAACTTATGACTCAGAGAGTGTGTATATAACTGTATCATGTGACAGCTATCAGCTAATCACAGACTCATATACATATACACAGTGACCTCTTGCACATGCTCAGTAGTAACTGGTGCCTCAGTAAGTGTGCATATAACTCTATCATGTGACAGCCATCAGCTAATCACAGACTCATATACGTATACACTGTAATCTCTAGCACATGCTCAGTAGTAACTTATGACTCAGAGAGTGTGTATATAACTGTATCATGTGACAGCTATCAGCTAATCACAGACTCATATACATATACACAGTGACCTCTTGCACATGCTCAGTAGTAACTGGTGCCTCAGTAAGTGTGTATATAACTCTATCATGTGACAGCCATGAGCTAATCACAGACTCATAGACGTATACACTGTGATCTCTTGCACATGCTCAGTAGTAACTGGTGCCCCAGACAGTGTGCATATAACTGTATCATGTGACAGCCATCAGCTAATTACAATCTCACATACGTATACACTGTGATCTCTTGCACATGGTCAGTAGTAGCTGGTGCCTCATACAGTGTGCATATAACTGTATCAAGTGACAGCCATCAGCCAATCACAGACTCATATACGTATAGACTGTAATCTCTTGCACATGCTCAGTAGAAACTGGTGCCTCAGACAGTGTGCATATAACTGTATCATGTAACAGCCATCAGATAATCACAGTCTCATATACGTATACACTGTGATCTCTTGCACATGCTCAGTAGTAACTGGTGCCTCAGACAGTGTGCATATAACTGTATCATGTGACAGCCATCAGCCAATCACAGACTCATATACGTATACACTGTGATCTCTTGCACATGCTCAGTAGTAACTGGTGCCTCATGCAATGTGCATATAACTGTATCATGTAACAGCCATCAGCTAATCACAGACTCATATACGTATACACTGTGATCTCTTGCACATGCTCAGTAGTAACTGGTGCCTCATGCAGTGTGCATTTAACTGTATCATGTGACAGCCATCAGCTAATCACAGACTCATATACGTATACACTTTGATTTCATGCACATACTCAATAGTAACTGGTGCCTCAGACAGTGTGCATATAACTGTATCATGTGACAGCCATCAGCCAATCACAGACTCATATCCGTATACACTGTGATCGCTTCCACATGCTTGGACATTGAGCTTAGGGCAAATGTATCAACACGCACCATTGACACCTGCCTTTATAGAAAACCAACGGGTGGCAACACAATTTTAAATTACAAATCATGCCACCCACGACACGTCCTGAAGGCCATACCAAAAGGCCAATATATATACGGACCAAAAGAATCTGTTCCAATGATGCAGCATACAGGGAACAAATTGATATTTTGGATGAGAGACTCTCTGGGCGGGGTTACCCAATTAACCTATTAAAGACAACCAGAGAAGAAGTCACTTTAATACCACGTGATATTCTTTTGGAATACAAGCGGGCTGATTTAGCCCGCTCCAAAACACAGACTAGTGGGGACAAGCTAATTTTTAGCACTCCGTACAGTCAGGAATTCCACAAAATCTGTAACCTTGTAAAAGAATGTTTACCCATTCTTGCAACTGACCCCAGTTTGGAGAAGGTGGCGAGTAATGGATGTAAATTTGTTGCAAGAAAAGCAAAAACCATAGGAAACATGGTGGCTCCCTCTAAACTACCTGAAAGCAATATGAGTACCTGGTTGCCTAAGAGGTTAGGCTTTTACAGATGCAAGTCTAGAATCTGTAAGACTTGTAATTATGTCACAGAGGGTGAATTGTTCAAATCCTCTGTCTCTAATAACACCTATCAAATTAGATACAATATAAACTGCAATTCCACACATGTAGTATATCTCCTGACCTGTAGGGGGTGCCAAATCCAATATGTAGGAAAAACCAAAAGGATGCTCAGAGATAGAGCACTCGAGCATATTAGGGACATTGATGATCCCGAGGTTTTTACACCAGTGGCAAAACACTTTAAAAATATGCACGACGCAGATTCATCATTGTCACCCTTTCAGGCAATTGATTATGTCCCCAGACACAAGAGAGATGGGGATAGAGAGTACAAACTTAGTTACAAGGAAGCTCAGTGGATATTTACACTTAATACCAGACATCCTCTAGGAATAAACATGGAGTCAGATGTCAATTTATTTATTTGATTATCCTCAGTACATACACTTTGTTAAATTGTATCTGTGTTGTCTTGTTCTTATCCCTCATTATATTGGATCATAGTATTGTAGATGTTTTTGATATATATTATTCATATGTCGTATGATCTAATTGTATAGCCACTCTTTACTGATGTAATGTAAATTAACTTCACTATACAGGCAGGAAGGTGTTAATTATCACATGTGTGTTTAATTTCATTTTTGAAGCGTATCCCTTTAATAAGGGCATTCCGTTAAGTGCAGATTATAGCGGTGAACAAGTGTGGAGATCCCACACGAAACATGTCTGCTGTTTCCTGCACTACCGGATACTCTTTCCTGCTGATGTGAGCTGTTTGCTCGCCATGGTTTTATCCTGTATTCACCACCAATAAAGATCAAGTTTTTTATCTTATACTAAGGACTTTTATTTCCTGTGAGCAGGAGTTGCTGTGGAATCTGTACATACTGGAACTTTGTTTGCGTTCTAACGGGGACGCTTTCCAGCTGCACCCTCTAACAGGAACAGGCTCTCTTTGACGTGTGCACGCTGAAGAAACGCTGCCGGATACACACGTGGTGCAGGTGAGCGCCATAGATCGTTTGCTTTCCATGCTCAGTAGTAGCTGGTGCCTCAGACAGTGTGCATATAACTGTATCATGAGACAGCCATCAGCTAATCACAGACTCATATACGTATACACTGTGATCTCTTGCACATGCTCAGTAGTAACTGGTGCCTCAGACAGTGTGCATATAACTGTATCATGAGACAGCCATCAGCTAATCACAGACTCATATACGTATACACTGTGATCTCTTGCACATGCTCAGTAGTAACTGGTGCCTTAGACAGTGTGCATATAATTGTATCATGTGACAGCCATCAGCCATTCACAGACTCATATAAGGATACACTGTGATCTCTTGCACATGCTCAGTAGTAACTGGTGCCTCAGACAGTGTGCATATAACTGTATCATGAGACAGCCATCAGCTAATCACAGACTCATATATACGTATACACTGTGATCTCTTGCACATGCTCAGTAGTAACTGGTGCCTCAGACAGTGTGCATATAACTGTATCATGTGACAGCCATTAGCTAATCACAGACTCATATAAGTATACACTGTGATCTCTTGCACATGCTCAGTAGTAACTGGTGCATCAGACAGTGTGCATATAACTGTATCATGAGACAGCCATCAGCTAATCACAGACTCATATACGTATACACTGTGATCTCTTGCACATGCTCAGTAGTAACTGGTGCCTCAGACAGTGTGCATATAACTGTATCATGTGACAGCCATTAGCTAATCACAGACTCATATACGTATACACTGTGAACTCATGCACATGCTCAGTAGTAACTGGTGCCTCAGACAGTGTGCATATAACTGTATCATGAGACAGCCATCAGCTAATCACAGACTCATATACGTATACACTGTGATCTCTTGCACATGCTCAGTAGTAACTGGTGCCTCAGACAGTGTGCATATAACTGTATCATGTGACAGCCATCGGCTAATCACAGACTCATATACGTATACACTGTGATCTCTTGCACATACTCAGTAGTAACTGGTGCCTCAGACAGTGTGCATATAACTGTATCATGTGACAGCCATCAGCTAATCACAGACTCATATACGTATACACTGAGATCACTTGCACATGCTCAGTAGTAACTGGTGCCTCAGACAGTGTGCATATAACTGTATCATGTGACAGCCATCAGCTAATCACAGACTCATATATGTATACACTGTGATCTCTTGCACATGCTCAGTAGTAACTGGTGCCTCAGACAGTGTGCATATAACTGTATCATGTGACAGCCATCAGCCAATCACAGACTCATATACGTATACACTGAGATCACTTGCACATGCTCTATAGTAGCTGGTGCCTCAGTAAGTGTGTATATAACTGTATCATGTGACAGCCATCAGCTAATCAGACTCATATACGTATACACTGTGATCTCTTGCACATGCTCAGTAGTAACTGGTGCCTCAGACAGTGTGTATATAACTGTGTCATGTGACAGCCAATCACAGACTCATAAATATATACACTGTAATCTCTTGCACATGCTCAGTAGTAACTGGTGCCTCAGACAGTGTGCATATAACTGTATCCTGTAACAGCCATCAGCCAATCACAGACTCATATACGTATACACTGTGATCTCTTGCACATGCTCAGTAGTAACTGGTGCATCAGACAGTGTGCATATAACTGTATCATGTGACAGGCATCAGCGAATCACAGACTCATATACGTATACACTGTAATCTCTTGCACATGCTCAGTAGTAACTGGTGCATCAGACAGTGTGCATATAACTGTATCATGTGACAGCCATCAGCCAATCGCAATCTTACATACGTATACACTGTAATCTCTTGCACATGGTCAGTAGTAGCTGGTGCCTCATACAGTGTGCATATAACTGTATCATGTGACATCCATCAGCCAATCACAGACTCATATACGTATACACTGTGATCTCTTGCACATACTCAGTAGTAACTGGTGCCTCAGACAGTGTGCATGTACCTGTATCATGTGACAGCCATCAGCCAATCACAGAGTTATATACGTATACACTGTGATCTCTTGCACATGCTCAGTAGTAACTGACACCTCAGACAGTGTGCATATAACTGTATCATGTGACAGCCATCAGCCAGTCACAGACACATATACGTATACACTGATCTCTTGCACATGCTCAGTAGTAACTGGTGCCTCAGACAGTGTGCATATAACTGTATCATGTGACAGCCATCAGCCATTCACAGACTCATATACGTATACACTGTGATCTCTTGCAAATGCTCAGTAGTAACTGGTGCCTCAGACAGTGTGCCTATAACTGTATCATGTGAAAGACATCAGCTAATCACTGACTCATATACGTATGCACTGTGATCTCTTGCACATACTCAGTAGTAGTTGGTGCCTCAGAAAGTGTGCATATAACTATCATGTGACAGTCACCAGCTAATCACAGACTCATATACGTATACAATGGGAACTCATGCACATGCACAGTAGTAACTGGTGCCTCAGTAATTGTGCATATAACTTTATCATGTGACAGCCATCAGCCAATCAAAGTCTAATATATGTATACACTGTGATCTCATGCACATGCTCAGTAGTAACTGGTGCATCAGACAGTGTGTATATAACTGTATCATGTGACAGACATCAGCTAATCACAGACTCATATACGTATACACTGTGATCTCTTGCACATGCTCAGTAGTAACTGGTGCCTCAGACAGTGTGAATATAACTGTATCATGTGACAGCCATCAGCTAATTACAGACTCATATACATATACACTGTGATCTCATGCACATGCTCAGTAGTAACTGGTGCATCAGACAGTGTGTATATAACTGTATCATGTGACAGACATCAGCTAATCACATACTCATATACGTATACACTGTGATTCCTTGCACATGCTCAGTAGTAACTGGTGCCTCAGACAGTTTGCATATAACTGTATCATGTGACAGCCATCAGCCAATCACAGACTCATATACGTATACACTGTGATCTCTTGCACATGCTCAGTAGTAACTGGTGCCTCAGACAGTGTGCATATAACTGTATCATGTGACAGCCATCAGCCAATCACAGACTCATATAAGTATACACTGTGATCTCTTGCACATGCTCAGTAGTAACTGGTGCATCAGACAGTGTGAATATAACTGTATCATGTGACAGCCATCAGCCAATCACAGACTCATATAAGTATACACTGTGATCTCTTGCACATGCTCAGTAGTAACTGGTGCATCAGACAGTGTGAATATAACTGTATCATGTGACAGACATCAGCTAATAACAGACTCATATACGTATACACTGTGAACTCATGCACATGCTCAGTAGTAACTGGTGCCTCAGTAATTGTGCATATAACTGTATCATGTGACAGCCATCAGCCAATCAAAGTCTCATATACGTATACACTGTGATCTCATGCACATGCTCAGTAGTAACTGGTGCCTCAGACAGTGTGCATATAACTGTATCATGAGACAGCTATCAGCCAATCAAAGTCTCATATACGTATACACTGTGATCTCTTGCACATAATCAGTAGTAACTGGTGCCTCAGACAGTGTGCATATAACTGTATCATGTGACAGCCATCAGCCAATCAAAGTCTCATATACGTATACACTGTGATCTCTTGCACATAATCAGTAGTAACTGGTGCCTCAGACAGTGTGCATATAACTGTATCATGTGACAGCCATCAGCCAATCAAAGTCTCATATACGTATAAACTGTGATCTCTTGCACATAATCAGTAGTAACTGGTGCCTCAGACAGTGTGCATATAACTGTATCATGTGACAGACATCAGCTAATCACAGACTCATATACGTATACACTGTGATCTCTTTCACATGCTCAGTAGTAACTGGTGCCTAAGACAGTGTGCATATAACTGTATCATGTGACAGCCATCAGCCAATCACAGACTCATATACGTATACACTGTGATCTCTTGCACCTGCTCAGTAGTAACTGGTGCCTCAGACAGTGTGCATATAACTGTATCATGTGACAGCCATCAGCCATTCACAGACTCATATACGTATACACTGTGATCTCTTGCAAATGCTCAGTAGTAACTGGTGCCTCAGACAGTGTGCATATAACTGTATCATGAGACAGCCATCAGCTAATCACACACTCATATACGTATACACTGTGATCTCTTGCACATGCTCAGTAGTAACTGGTGCCTAAGACAGTGTGCATATAACTGTATCATGTGACAGCCATCAGCCAATCACAGACTCATATACGTATACACTGTGATCTCTTGCACCTGCTCAGTAGTAACTGGTGCCTCAGACAGTGTGCATATAACTGTATCATGTGACAGCCATCAGCCATTCACAGACTCATAGACGTATACACTGTGATCTCTTGCAAATGCTCAGTAGTAACTGGTGCCTCAGACAGTGTGCATATAACTGTATCATGAGACAGCCATCAGCTAATCACACACTCATATACGTATACACTGTGATCTCTTGCACATGCTCAGTAGTAACTGGTTCATCAGACAGTGTGCATATAACTGTATCATGTGACAGCCATCAGCCAATCATAGTCTCATATACGTACACACTGTGATCTCTTGCACATGCTTAGTAGTAACTGGTGCCTCAGACAGTGTGCATATAACTGTAGCATGTGACAGCCATCAGCCAATCACAGACTCATATACGTATACACTGTGATCTCTTGCAAATGCTCAGTAGTAACTGGTGCCTCAGACAGTGTGCATATAACTGTATCATGTGAAAGACATCAGCTAATCACTGACTCATATACGTATGCACTGTGATCTCTTGCATATACTCAGTAGTAGTTGGTGCCTCAGAAAGTGTGCATATAACTATCATGTGACAGCCATCAGCCAATCAAAGTCTCATATACATATACACTGTGATCTCTTGCACATGCTCAGTAGTAACTGGTGCCTCAGACAGTGTGCATATAACTGTATCATGTGACAGACATCAGCTAATCACATACTCATATACGTATACACTGTGATCCCTTGCACATTCTCAGTAGTAACTGTTGCCTCAGACAGTGTGTATATAACTGTATCATGTGACAGCCATCAGCTAATTACAAACTCATATACATATACACTGTGATCTCTTGCACATGCTCAGTAGTAACTGGTGCATCAGACAGTGTGTATATAACTGTATCATGTGACAGACATCAGCTAATCACAGACTCATATACGTATACACTGTGATCTCTTGCACATGCTCAGTAGTAACTGGTGCCTCAGACAGTTTGCATATAACTGTATCATGTGACAGCCATCAGCTAATCACAGACTCATATACGTATACACTGTGATCTCTGTCACATGCTCAGTAGTAACTGGTGCCTCAGACAGTGTGCATATAACTGTATCATGTGACAGCCATCAGCCAATCACAGACTCATATAAGTATACACTGTGATCTCTTGCACATGCTCAGTAGTAACTGGTGCATCAGACAGTGTGAATATAACTGTATCATGTGACAGACATCAGCTAATTACAGACTCAGATACGTATACACTGTGATCTCTGTCACATGCTCAGTAGTAACTGGTGCCTCAGTAATTGTGCATATAACTGTATCATGTGACAGCCATCAGCCAATCAAAGTCTCATATACGTATACACTGTGATCTCTTGCACATGCTCAGTAGTAACTGATGCATCAGACAGTGTGAATATAACTGTATCATGTGACAGCCATCAGCTAATCACAGACTCATATACGTATAAACTGTGATCTCTTGCACATGCTCAGTAGTAACTGGTGCCTCAGACAGTGTGCATATAACTGTATCATGTGACAGCCATCAGCTAATCACAGACTCATATACGTATACACTGTGAACTCATGCACATGCTCAGTAGTAACTGGTGCCTCAGTAATTGTGCATATAACTGTATCATGTGACAGCCATCAGCCAATCAAAGTCTCATATACGTATACACTGTGATCTCATTCACATGCTCAGTAGTAACTGGTGCCTCAGACAGTGTGCATATAACTGTATCATGAGACAGCCATCAGCCAATCAAAGTCTCATATACGTATACACTGTGATCTCTTGCACATAATCAGTAGTAACTGGTGCCTCAGACAGTGTGCATATAACTGTATCATGTGACAGCCATCAGCCAATCAAAGTCTCATATACGTATACACTGTGATCTCTTGCACATAATCAGTAGTAACTGGTGCCTCAGACAGTGTGCATATAACTGTATCATGTGACAGCCATCAGCCAATCAAAGTCTCATATACGTATAAACTGTGATCTCTTGCACATAATCAGTAGTAACTGGTGCCTCAGACAGTGTGCATATAACTGTATCATGTGACAGCCATCGGCTAATCACAGACTCATATACGTATACACTGTGATCTCTTGCACATGCTCAGTAGTAACTGGTGCCTCAGACAGTGTGCATATAACTGTATCATGTGACAGACATCAGCTAATCACAGACTCTCATACGTATACACTGTGATCTCTTGCACATACTCAGTAATAACTGGTGCCTCAGTGTGTATATAACTGTATCATGTGACAGCCATCAGCCAATCACAGACTCATATACGTATACACTGTGATCTCTTGCACCTGCTCAGTAGTAACTGGTGCCTCAGACAGTGTGCATATAACTGTATCATGTGACAGCCATCAGCTAATCACAGACTCATATACGTATACACTGTGATCTCTTGCACCTGCTCAGTAGTAACTGGTGCCTCAGAAAGTGTGCATATAACTGTATCATGTGACAGACATCAGCCAATCACTGACTCATATACGTATACACTGGGATTTCTTGCACATGCTCAGTAGTAACTGGTGCCTCAGAAAGTGTGCATATCACTGTATCATGTGACAGCCATCAGCCAATCACAGTCTCATATACGTATACACTGTGATCTCTTGCACATACTCAGTAGTAACTGGTGCCTCAGACAGTGTGCATATAAATGTATCATGCGACAGCCATCAGCTAATCACAGACTCATATAAGTATACACTGTGATCTCTTGCACATACTCAGTATTAACTGGTGCCTCAGACAGTGTGCATATAACTGTATCATGTGACAGCATTAGCTAATCACAGACTCATATACGTATACACTGTGATCTCTGCAACATGCTCAGTAGTAACTGGTGCCTCAGACAGTGTGCATATAACTTTATCATGTGACAGCATTCACAGACTCATATAGGAATACACTGTGATCTCTTGCACATGCTCAGTAGTAACTGGGGCCTCAGACAGTGTGCATATAACTGTATCATTTGACAGACATCAGCCAATGACTGACTCATATACGTATACACTGTTATCTCTTGCACATACTCAGTAGAAGCTTGTGCCTCAGAAAGTGTGCATATAACTGTATCATGTGACAGCCATCAGCCAATCACAGTCTCATATACGTATACACTGTGATCTCTTGCACATGGTCAGTAGTAACTGGTGCCTCAGTAAGTGTGCATATAACTGTATCATGTGACAGACATCAGCCAATCACAGACTCATATACATATACACTGTGATCTCATGCACATACTCATCAGGAGATGGTGCCTCAGACAGTGTGCATATAACTGTATCATGTGACAGCCATCAGCCAATCACAGACTCATATACAGTACATATACACTGTGATCTCATGCACATGCTCAGTAGTAACTGGTGCCTCAGACAGTGTGCATATAAAAATACTGTGCACAATTTGGTAATGGAAGTAATCATGGCAGTTTCATTTTTACATTAGTGTCACTTTAAAAAGACAAGTTAGTAAAAATTAAACATTCCTGATTCAGAAAGATAATATAATTTTTAAACAAATGTACACGCTGGAGCATATCTCAGTGTAGAACGTTTCAACAAAGGTGACAAAAAGAAAGAGGGAAGTTTAATAACAGAAGTAATATGGTCATTTTACAAATTGTACTCTCAATCTAAATGCCCTGTTAAACTTCAAAACCCTGAGAATATGACACTGCCATCAGGGAGTGAAAGGGAAAATTCTAGTCAGAGGCCCAGTTGGTCAAGGGACCCTGACGGGGTTGCCAGGCCTCCTGGTTTATGGCCTCCATGGGGCCCCCTCTGACTGCCAGCTGCACTAGAACTTTAGTTTGGTGCGGCTAGACCCTCTCAAGGCTGCACCACTTGGAAGTTCTAGGGTGCCATGCAGAAAGTGCCTCCAAATCAGCGTGGGAGGGAGGGGCTCCCGCATTGGCTGAATTGGAAGAGATTCTCCTGTGTGGAGCAGCTTCTAGTGTTTTGTGGGGAAGGAAAGTACTCACAGGGCTGGGCATGGGGACTTGGAATGAGTGGGCCCCCTGAGGCACATAGAAGAGGCCTCACAAGCTGCAAAAAGCAGATGAGCTGAAAACCTCAGAGTCAGATTTTTCCCAATGTTCAGTTTGGCCGAATTTCATTCATGTGGGCATTTGGATTCGTTTGTTGGGAACTAAATTTTACAAAAGTCTTATATTATATTTAAATGACTAGTCAAAGAGGCATGCCAGTCACACAACTGCACATTCCAGTAGTTCTCTTCAAAATAATTAAATATATCTGAGCTTCCTCTAGTCTTCCACCTCCCTTTTCTAGGTTAAGGCTTGATTGGACAAGCCTGTATGGCTAAAATCAACCTGTTTGGCTGTCCCTAACATCAATCTTTAGTAGTAATTACTAATTCTACGGCAGGATTGAATAGGGCATGATGGACACATGAATGGTCAGACCCCCTGTAAATCCTTACAAACAAATGACCTTATTAGCTGAACAATATTGCTCCTCCCCTGCATCTTTTTTGGCACCAAATGACATGAACAAATGAACAAATTGATTTGGTAAAGCAATCTTTTTTTCTTCATCCATTTTGCCTAATGTATTTAGCTGTTTGTTTATCAGACTACTCAAAATTGAATGCACATCTCGGTTATGCAGCAATGTATTTGTGATACTCTGCTGACCCATACAGACCCATACAGTCCCATACAGTCCTATACAGCCCTATACAGCCCTATACAGCCCCATACAGACACATACAGACACCATACAGCTCCCTACAGCTCCCATACAGCCCTATACCTATACAGCACCATACAGACACCATACAGCTCCCATATAGACCCATACAGACCCAATACAGCCACATACAGCACCATACAGCACCATACAGACCCACACAGACCCATACAGTCCTATACAGCACCATACAGACCCATACAGTCCCATACAGACCCCATACAGACCCATACAGCCCTATACAGCACCACACAGACCCATACAGCCCCATAGATACCCATACAGTCCCCATACAGCCAGATACAGAGCTTTACAGCCCCCATACAGACCCATACAGCCACTATACAGCTCCATACAGCCCCCATACAGCCCCATACAGCCCTATACAGCCCCATACAGTCCCCATACAGCCCCATACAGCACCACACAGACCCATACAGCCCCATATAGCCCTATACAGCACCATACAGACCCACACAGTCACATACAGCACCATACAGCCCCATACAGCTCCCATATAGACCCATACAGACCCAATACAGCCACATACAGCACCATACAGACCCACACAGACCCATACAGTCCTATACAGCACCACACAGACCCATACAGCCCCATAGATACCCATACAGTCCCCATACAGCCAGATACAGAGCTTTACAGCCCCCATACAGACCCATACAGCCACTATACAGCTCCATACAGCCCCCATACAGCCCCATACAGCCCTATACAGCCCCATACAGTCCCCATACAGCCCCATACAGCACCACACAGACCCATACAGCCCCATATAGCCCTATACAGCACCATACAGACCCACACAGTCACATACAGCACCATACAGCCCCATACAGTCCCCATACAGCCCTTTCAGCCCTATACAGCCTCCATAAAGCCCTCATAGAAGACCCATACAGCCGCCATACAGCTCCATACAGCCCCCATACAGACCTTTACAGCCCTCATACAGACACATACAGCCCCATATAGACACATACAGCCCCATACAGACACATACAGCCCCATGCAGCCCCATCCAGCCCATCCAGCCACCATACAGCTCCATACAGCCCCCATACAGACCCAAACAGACCCCATACAGACCCATACAGTCCCATGCAGCCCCATACAGCCCCATGCAGTCCCATACAGCCCCATACAGTCCCCATACAGTCCCATGCAGCCCCATACAGCCCCATGCAGCCCCATACAGCCCCATACAGACCCATACAGTCCCCATACAACCCCATACAGAGCTTTACAGCCCCCATACAGCCCTCATACAGACCCATACAGCCCCATGCAGTCCCATACAGACCCAAACAGACCGATACAGCCCCCATACAGCCCCCATACAGCCCCCAAACAGACCCATACAGACCCCATACAAATCCATGCAGCACCCATACAGACCCATGCAGCCCCAAACAGACCCATACAGCCCCCATACAGACCCCATACAGACCCATACAGCCCCTATACAGGCCCATATTGCCCCCATACAGACCCATATAGCCCCCATACAGAGCCACACAGTCGCCATACAGACCCATACAGACGCCATACAGACCCACGCAGCCCCCATACAGACCCATACAGCCCCCACACAGCCGCCATACAGACCCACAAAGACCCATACAGCCCCCACACAGACTCACCCAGCCGCCATACAGACCCATGCAGCCCCCATACAGACCCATACAGCCCCCACACAGACTCACCCAGCCGCTATACAGCCCCCACACAGACCCACACAGCCCCCATATAGACCCCATACAGCCCCCACACAGACTCACCCAGCCGCTACACATAGTTGCCAACATTTCAAAAATAATTCTAGGGACACTTTGCAGCAGAGCAAGCAAGTGGGTTACTTGAGTATTGACGACCTACTGTTCAACTGCTCCGCCCACTCAGTTCTGCAATCAAAACACACCCATTTGAAAGTAATAGTATAATTTAGACTTATCCATAGTTTATTATACAGATTACAGCACCAAGCTCTTACACCTACCCAGTCTCTGGAACACATTCTGGGCTTATGGTTATTTTTACAACACAGCATCACAATTAGAAAGACAAATAATATGTGAACCCATTCAATAATAACAATATTCCATTAGGAATTAATTATATTTAAATAATACACTATATCTATTTATCATCTATCTATCTGTTTATGTGTATGTGTATATATATATATATATATATATATATATATATCCTATATTATAAAAGACGAGAGAGAGAGAGAGAGAGAGAGAGAGAGAGAGAGAGAGATAATAACAATAACACAACACGGCCCGTGTGAACGGGCTTTAGGACTAGTATATATATTTTCAGGGACATTTCCAGGGACAAAAAAAATACAGGGACATACAACAAAATTCAGGGACTGTCTCTGGAAATCAGGGACTGTTGGCAACTATGCTATACAGACCCATGCAGCCCCCATACAGACCCATGGAGAGAGAGAGAGAGAGAGAGAGAGAGAGAGATAATAACAATAACACAACACGGCCCGTGTGAACGGGCTTTAGGACTAGTATATATATTTTCAGGGACATTTCCAGGGACAAAAAAAATACAGGGACATACAACAAAATTCAGGGACTGTCTCTGGAAATCAGGGACTGTTGGCAACTATGCTATACAGACCCATGCAGCCCCCATACAGACCCATGCAGCCCCCATACAGACCCAATACAGCCACATACAGCACCATACAGCACCATACAGCACCATACAGCACCATACAGCACCATACAGACCCACACAGACCCATACAGTCCTATACAGCACCATACAGACCCATACAGTCCCATACAGACCCCATACAGACCCATACAGCCCTATACAGCACCACACAGACCCATACAGCCCCATAGATACCCATACAGTCCCCATACAGCCAGATACAGAGCTTTACAGCCCCCATACAGACCCATACAGCCACTATACAGCTCCATACAGCCCCCATACAGCCCCATACAGCCCTATACAGCCCCATACAGTCCCCATACAGCCCCATACAGCACCACACAGACCCATACAGCCCCATATAGCCCTATACAGCACCATACAGACCCACACAGTCACATACAGCACCATACAGCCCCATACAGCTCCCATATAGACCCATACAGACCCAATACAGCCACATACAGCACCATACAGCACCATACAGACCCACACAGACCCATACAGTCCTATACAGCACCACACAGACCCATACAGCCCCATAGATACCCATACAGTCCCCATACAGCCAGATACAGAGCTTTACAGCCCCCATACAGACCCATACAGCCACTATACAGCTCCATACAGCCCCCATACAGCCCTATACAGCCCCATACAGTCCCCATACAGTCCCCATACAGCCCCATACAGCACCACACAGACCCATACAGACCCATATAGCCCTATACAGCACCATACAGACCCACACAGTCACATACAGCACCATACAGCCCCATACAGACCCATACAGTCCCCATACAGCCCTTTCAGCCCTATACAGCCTCCATAAAGCCCTCATAGAAGACCCATACAGCCGCCATACAGCTCCATACAGCCCCCATACAGACCTTTACAGCCCTCATACAGACACATACAGCCCCATATAGACACATACAGCCCCATACAGACACATACAGCCCCATGCAGCCCCATCCAGCCCATCCAGCCACCATACAGCTCCATACAGCCCCCATACAGACCCAAACAGACCCCATACAGACCCATACAGACCCATACAGTGCCATGCAGCCCCATACAGCCCCATGCAGTCCCATACAGCCCCATACAGTCCCCATACAGTCCCCATACAGTCCCATGCAGCCCCATGCAGCCCCATACAGCCCCATACAGACCCATACAGTCCCCATACAGCCCCATACAGAGCTTTACAGCCCCCATACAGCCCTCATACAGACCCATACAGCCCCATGCAGTCCCATACAGACCCAAACAGACCCATACAGCCCCATACAGCCCCATATAGCCCCCATACAGCCCCCAAACAGACCCATACAGACCCCATACAAATCCATGCAGCACCCATACAGACCCATGCAGCCCCAAACAGACCCATACAGCCCCCATACAGACCCTATACAGGCCCATATTGCCCCCATACAGACCCATATAGCCCCCATACAGAGCCACACAGTCGCCATACAGACCCATACAGACGCCATACAGACCCATGCAGCCCCCATACAGACCCATACAGCCCCCACACAGCCGCCATACAGACCCACAAAGACCCATACAGCCCCCACACAGACTCACCCAGCCGCCATACAGACCCATGCAGCCCCCATACAGACCCATACAGCCCCCACACAGACTCACCCAGCCGCTATACAGCCCCCACACAGACCCACACAGCCCCCATATAGACCCCATACAGCCCCCACACAGACTCACCCAGCCGCTACACATAGTTGCCAACATTTCAAAAAAAATTCTAGGGACACTTTGCAGCAGAGCAAGCAAGTGGGTTACTTGAGTATTGATGACCTACTGTTCAACTGCTCCGCCCACTCAGTTCTGCAATCAAAACACACCCATTTGAAAGTAATAGTATAATTTAGATTTATCCATAGTTTATTATACAGATTACAGCACCAAGCTCTTACACCTACCCAGTCTCTGGAACACATTCTGGGCTTATGGTTATTTTTACAACACAGCATCACAATTAGAAAGACAAATAATATGTGAACCCATTCGATAATAATAACAATATTCCATTAGGAATTAATTATATTTAAATAATACACTATATCTATTTATCATCTATCTATCTGTTTATGTGTATGTGTATATATATATATATATATATATATATATATCCTATATTATAAAAGACGAGAGAGAGAGAGAGATAATAACAATAACACAACACGGCCCGTGTGAACGGGCTTTAGGACTAGTATATATATTTTCAGGGACATTTCCAGGGACAAAAAAAATACAGGGACATACAACAAAATTCAGGGACTGTCTCTGGAAATCAGGGACTGTTGGCAACTATGCTATACAGACCCATGCAGCCCCCATACAGACCCATGGAGAGAGAGAGAGAGAGAGAGAGAGAGAGAGAGAGAGAGAGAGAGAGAGAGAGAGAGATAATAACAATAACACAACACGGCCCGTGTGAACGGGCTTTAGGACTAGTATATATATTTTCAGGGACATTTCCAGGGACATTTCCAGGGACAAAAAAAATACAGGGACATACAACAAAATTCAGGGACTGTCTCTGGAAATCAGGGACTGTTGGCAACTATGCTATACAGACCCATGCAGCCCCCATACAGACCCATACAGACCCATGCAGCCCCCATACAGACCCATACAGACCCATGCAGCCCCCATACAGACCCATGCAGCCCCCATACAGACCCATACAGACATGAGTATCTCCCCAGTTTTCTTTGTCACCAGTAACATCTGCTGCTTCAAGAGATGCTGCTATTATACAATCCCTTATTCAGATATCATCTTGAGTTTTGAAAGGGAGAATAGAATGTACTTGAGCGCCACATTGTGAACTTTAAATTCAGCATTGTGATAGATAACATCCAAAAAATCTCCTGCAGTCTTCTTTTGTCTCTGCTCCCCACATCCCACCTCAGTCTCGGCGTTTATTTACCACGCTAAAGCCCATTTCAATCCAGCAATATTTCAGTTTGAAGTGTCTCACGTGACTTCTACAAATGCAAACCCTTTACAATACATTAGAAAACTTGTACTCAAATGACATCACCACATCTTCATTTATGAGCTGCAGTAAAGTATTTGGGTGTTTAGTTATAAATTACTTTAATTCATGCTCACACCATAAACTGATATTATTGGTCAAGTGTATGAAGTAAAAAACAAAACCTGGATGTTAGGTCACAGTTTGAAATGCTGCTTCAACCTGGGTGATTTGGCTTGATAAAAAATCTTAACAAGATGCCATCTAGCATGGAACTTCATAAAGCGCAAACAAGCTAATCATCCTTTATATGATGATCTCAAAATTAAAATTATTTTATTAGCTGCCAGCAACAGAACACTGGAGCTTCTACTGAGGTTGCAGCCTCCATCGACCCCCCCGGTAGAGTGCCCTCGGGTCTCTGCCGTATTACAACGCCAAGGGTGCGTTACAATATTTGTGGACATTCTACTGCAGTGTTATCTACAATCTCGAACATGGAAGATATGTATGCGGTTATGCAAAACCTGATGAGCAATTTTGAGCGCGCAATGTGTAACAGACTTGACTACCTTCTGTCCCGCATAGAGTGTGCTCGTGCTGGGGTGGAAGTTTTTGAATCTCAGAAACAGGTGAGTGCAGAGTCTGTTAACCTGGGTAGCGATATCCAAATAAGTATGACCGATCCCCCTGCTATTAGAGATCATGCTCGCATGCAGTCAAGTACCTGTGGAAGATTCTTTCCTCCTACCTTGATCCCTGTCCGGGGAGATGCGGCCGACTCTCTGGAGAGGGCATGGGATGCCGCAGTGAAACCAGTGGGGAAATTGAATGCTAAGCTAGGTTGTCGGATTGGAGAGGCTTGTGTGCGTGCGGCTAGGCTCTACAACCTGGATTCATCTACAGCCCTTATGGATCAGCTTACGCTTTCTCCAAATGGGATGGAATCAAATTGCCACTTTGTGGATCTGAAGAGGAACACGGGGCTCAATGCATACAACATGTTATGCAGACCTCTCCTGGAAAGGTTTCCCTCTGGCTGGCCATACATGTTTGCCAACAGGACTTAGCCATGGACTTAGCTTCTCAGAAGATTGCCCTACCATCAGAAGTACTCTGGTATTTGCATAAAAAACGGGGTTGGGTGACATTTTAAGTACAGTGATGGATCCTAGATCTTCAGGCCCGGTATAATATTTTGTTCCTGAACTACGTACCTTTCCGAGTTTGGGACTTGGGCACTCTAATGAAAATCGTGAGGTTTTATATAAAAATATAATTTTAATTTACCTCTAAGAAATGTGTAAAACTGGCTAGCAGTCAACATTATCAGCATAGGCTATATAACCTCTGATACTCAGACTTGAATTGGTAGTAAACTATATATCCTAGTCTATATGCAGCCTATTAAGAGCTTATTGTTGGAATCTGATCATATAGGTTTATAAGTCCCCTATAGGCATTGGGCATTTTGACCTCCTATAATTTCCCCCTCAGCGCTAGTACGTCTCTTGTTCAATATGTGGTCATTATCTTGGGGACAGATAATTGAATTATTGTGTAGTCCTGCTCAGTTAGGAGACCAAGCTGCAAGATCGAATCTTACACATTGAGGTCAATTTAACAAAGGTCTTGTGGACCTGATCCGACAGTGCGGATCAGGTCCGCAAGACCTCGCTGAATGTGGAGAGCAATATGCTCTCCGTATTCAGCATTGCACCAGCAGCTCACAAGAGCTGCTGGTGCAACACCGCCCCCTGCAGACTCTCAGCCAATGGACCGCCAGCAGGGGGTGTCAATCTACCCGATCGTACTCGATCAGATTTAATTCCGGCGATTCCTGTCCGCCTAATCAGAGCAGGTGGATAAGGTTATGGAGCTTGATAGATAGGCCCTATTGTATTTACTTTGCATGTGCTCTCAATAGACCGTATAACAAGCTTGTTACTATGCATTTAAGTTCATTTCTAGGTATGCATAACTCAGCACTGCTATGATTGTTTACGTATAGAAGTTAAGGGTCCACGAGTGGCCCTATCATCTAAATAGACCTCCTATGTCTCATATAGTTGGTACCAAAGGTCCAAAAGAGGCCTCATTAAGTCCAAGAGGTAAGAAAATAAGAGCTCTGGATTTTCTTGCCGTATTCTCTAATGCTACATAAGTTAATATTATATAGTTTAATAGATAACCAAACGTTTTATTCTCCCTATAAAGTAATATGGGTAAAAATGGGTAAAAAAGGTATATCTCTCTTTCCCCTATAATCCCCCTTTAGCCAAAAATAATATATTATAGGTCAACGAGAGGCTCCTGTCTGTTATGCGGGGGCAACAGTCTACCAGTCTTCTAACAATATTTGATGGGGATATATTTACTTATATATACACGTTGATTGGAGTAGCCGTGTTAGTCCAGAGATTTAGATATCAAAATAACAAGAGTATTGCATTGAGCAATGATACTTTTTTTATTGGACTAACTATACATTTATAAGATGACAAGCTTTCAGAAGAGTTCCTTCCTTTATCAAGTCTAAAGCAATATTGTTATTACAATATTGTATATACAATATTGCTTCAGATTTGATAAAGGCAGGAACTCTTCTGAAAGTTTGTCATCTTATAAATGTATAGTTAGTTCAATAAAAAAGTATCATTGCTCAATGCAATACTCTTGTTATTTACTTCTATATATACCATAGTAATATATCATATATAACAGTTTTATAATATTTCCATAGGTGCACAATTGGCCTGTATCATCTACATATTATCTCTCCTATTGAGGTGCCTTAAGGTGTCTAGAAGCCCGAGAGTGGCTTTAAACTGTGTGGGCGATATATTTGCTATAATTAATAGATAAAATGTGGTTTGCTTTCTGAAGTACTTAGACTGCAGTCTAGACTTTACAATCTTACTTGGAACTGTTTTTGATTTTATATTTATATTTTTACCTTGTTGTCTCATAAGTCTGTAATAACTTATATACTGCATTTGTACATATTTACTGTATGCGTAATAACGTACAGTATATACTGCATTTGTACATATTTACTGTATGCGTAATAACGTACAGTATATACTGCATTTGTACATATTTACTGTATGCGTAATAACGTACAGTATATACTGCATTTGTACATATTTACTGTATGCGTAATAACGTACAGTATATACTGCATTTGTACATATTTACTGTATCCGTAATAACGTACAGTATATACTGCATTTGTACATATTTACTGTATCCGTAATAACGTACAGTATATACTGCATTTGTACATATTTACTGTATGCGTAATAACGTACAGTATATACTGCATTTGTACATATTTACTGTATGCGTAATAACGTACAGTATATACTGCATTTGTACATATTTACTGTATCCGTAATAACGTACAGTATATACTGCATTTGTACATATTTACTGTACGCCTAAACACCTCAATAAAAGAATTATTAAATAAAAACAAAAAACAAACCCTGGAATCAAACACATCAGACTCAATCATCAATATTAATTTAAATAAACCTTATTTTTTACATTGTTCTGGCAGCGAATTCATTGCTTTTGTGATGCTCTGGGAACATTGCCTTGCACGTCTGTTGTACACAGGTAACCAATAGTTTCTAGGTATTTCACTCATTTGTTTTGCTTATTTAAACACCAGGGGGTCTATTTATCAAGCTCTGAATGGAGCCTGATGCCCCGTGTTTCTGGCGAGCCTTCATTATGAAGCAGCGGTCTAAAGACTCTATAACCTGTCCGTCTGCTCTAAAGCGGCGGACAGACATTGCTGAAAATCAACCCAATACGGTCGGGTTGATTGACAACCCCTGCTAGCGGCCGATTGGCCACGAATGTGCAGGGGGCGGCGTTGCAGATAGCGAATCATGTCCGTCCACACAATGATAAATTGACCCCAGGTCTAATGGGATGGACTGGATTTGAAGAAAAGCAAAAGCTCCCCCTCACCAATACAATTTCCCGCTGCGTCATAATGTTTTATCTCTGTCACTCTGCACCGTTATCTCTGTCACTCTGCACCTTTATCTCTGTCACTCTGTACCTTTATCTCTGTCACTCTGTACCTTTATCTCTGTCACTCTGTACCTTTATCTCTGTCACTCTGCACCTTTATCTCTGTCACTCTGCACCGTTATCTCTGTCACTCTGCACCTTTATCTCTGTCACTCTGCACCTTTATCTCTGTCACTCTGCACCTTTATCTCTGTCACTCTGCACCTTTATCTCTGTCACTCTGCATCTTTATCTCTGTCACTCTGCATCTTTATCTCTGTCACTCTGCACCGTTATCTCTGTCACTCTGCATCTTTATCTCTGTCACTCTGCACCATTATCTCTGTCACTCTGTACCTTTATCTCTGTTACTCTGCACCGTTATCTCTGTCACTCTGCATCTTTATCTCTGTCACTCTGCACCGTTATCTCTGTCACTCTGTACCTTTATCTCTGTCACTCTGCACCTTTATCTCTGTCACTCTGCACCTTTATCTCTGTCACTCTGCACCTTTATCTCTGTCACTCTGTACCTTTATCTCTGTCACTCTGCACCTTTATCTCTGTCACTCTGCACCGTTATCTCTGTCACTCTGCACCTTTATCTCTGTCACTCTGCACCTTTATCTCTGTCACTCTGCACCGTTATCTCTGTCACTCTGTATCTTTATCTCTGTCACTCTGCATCTTTATCTCTGTCACTCTGTATCTTTATCTCTGTCACTCTGTACCTTTATCTCTGTCACTCTGTATCTTTATCTCTGTCACTCTGCATCTTTATCTCTGTCACTCTGTATCTTTATCTCTGTCACTCTGTACCTTTATCTCTGTCACTCTGTATCTTTATCTCTGTCACTCTGCACCTTTATCTCTGTCACTCTGTACCTTTATCTCTGTCACTCTGCACCGTTATCTCTGTCACTCTGCATCTTTATCTCTGTCACTCTGCACCTTTATCTCTGTCACTCTGTACCTTTATCTCTGTCACTCTGCACTGTTATCTCTGTCACTCTGTACCGTTATCTCTGTCACTCTGCACCTTTATCTCTGTCACTCTGTACCGTTATCTCTGTCACTCTGCATCTTTATCTCTGTCACTCTGTACCTTTATCTCTGTCACTCTGTACCTTTATCTCTGTCACTCTGCACCGTTATCTCTGTCACTCTGCACCTTTATCTCTGTCACTCTGCACCGTTATCTCTGTCACTCTGCACCGTTATCTCTGTCACTCTGCACCTTTATCTCTGTCACTCTGCACCGTTATCTCTGTCACTCTGCACCTTTATCTCTGTCACTCTGCACCTTTATCTCTGTCACTCTTCACATTTATTTCTGTCACTCTGCACCGTTATCTCTGTCACTCTGCACTTTTATCTCTGTCACTCTGCACCTTTATCTCTGTCACTCTGCACCGTTATCTCTGTCACTCTGTACCTTTATCTCTGTCACTCTGTACCTTTATCTCTGTCACTCTGCACCGTTATCTCTGTCACTCTGCACCTTTATCTCTGTCACTCTGCACCTTTATCTCTGTCACTCTGCACCGTTATCTCTGTCACTCTGCACATTTATCTCTGTCACTCTGCACCTTTATCTCTGTCACTCTGCACCGTTATCTCTGTCACTCTGCACCTTTATCTCTGTCACTCTGTACCTTTATCTCTGTCACTCTGCACCTTTATCTCTGTCACTCTGCACCTTTATCTCTGTCACTCTGTACCTTTATCTCTGTCACTCTGCACCGTTATCTCTGTCACTCTGCACCTTTATCTCTGTCACTCTGCACCGTTATCTCTGTCACTCTGCATCTTTATCTCTGTCACTCTGCACCTTTATCTCTGTCACTCTGCATCTTTATCTCTGTCACTCTGCACCGTTATCTCTGTCACTCTGCTCCTTTATCTCTGTCACTCTGCACCGTTATCTCTGTCACTCTGCACCGTTATCTCTGTCACTCTGCACCTTTATCTCTGTCACTCTGCACCGTTATCTCTGTCACTCTGCACCGTTATCTCTGTCACTCTGTAACTTTATCTCTGTCACTCTGCACCGTTATCTCTGTCACTCTGCACCTTTATCTCTGTCACTCTGCACCTTTATCTCTGTCACTCTGCACCTTTATCTCTGTCACTCTGTACCTTTATCTCTGTCACTCTGCACCGTTATCTCTGTTACTCTGCACCGTTATCTCTGTCACTCTGCACCGTTATCTCTGTCACTCTGCACCTTTATCTCTGTCACTCTGCACCGTTATCTCTGTCACTCTGCACCGTTATCTCTGTCACTCTGCACCTTTATCTCTGTCACTCTGCACCTTTACCTCTGTCACGTCTGCACCTTTATCTCTGTCACTCTGCACCGTTATCTCTATCACTCTGTACCGTTATCTCTGTCACTCTGCACCTTTATCTCTGTCACTCTGCACCGTTATCTCAGTCACTCTGCATCTTTATCTCTGTCACTCTGTACCGTTATCTCTGTCACTCTGCACCTTTATCTCTGTCACTCTGCACCGTTATCTCTGTCACTCTGCACCGTTATCTCTGTCACTCTGCACCGTTATCTCTGTCACTCTGCACCGTTATCTCTGTCACTCTGCACCTTTATGTCTGTCACTCTGCACCTTTATCTCTGTCACTCTTCACATTTATCTCTGTCACTCTGCACCGTTATCTCTGTCACTCTGCACCTTTATCTCTGTCACTCTGCACCGTTATCTCTGTCACTCTGTACCTTTATCTCTGTCACTCTGTACCTTTATCTCTGTCACTCTGCACCGTTATCTCTGTCACTCTGCACCTTTATCTCTGTCACTCTGCACCTTTATCTCTGTCACTCTGCACCGTTATCTCTGTCACTCTGCACATTTATCTCTGTCACTCTGTACCGTTATCTCTGTCACTCTGCACCTTTATCTCTGTCACTCTGCATCTTTATCTCTGTCACTCTGCACCTTTATCTCTGTCACTCTGCATCTTTATCTCTGTCACTCTGCACCGTTATCTCTGTCACTCTGCACCTTTATCTCTGTCACTCTGCACCGTTATTCTCTGTCACTCTGCACCGTTATCTCTGTCACTCTGCTCCGTTATCTCTGTCACTCTGCACCTTTATCTCTGTCACTCTGCACCGTTATCTCTGTCACTCTGCACCGTTATCTCTGTCACTCTGTACTTTAATCTCTGTCACTCTGCACCGTATCTCTGTCACTCCTGCACCTTTATCTCTGTCACTCTGCACCTTTATCTCTGTCACTCTCTGCACCGTTATCTCTGTCACTCTGTACCTTTATCTCTGTCACTCTGTACCTTTATCTCTGTCACTCTGCACCGTTTTCTCTGTCACTCTTGCACATTTATCTCTGTCACTCTGCACCTTTATCTCTGTCACTCTGCACCGTTATCTCTGTCACTCTGCATCTTTATCTCTGTCACTCAGCCCTGCTTCCTTTATCTCTGTCACTCTGCATCTTTATCTCTGTCACTCTGCATCTTTATCTCTGTCACTCTGCACCTTTATCTCTGTCACTCTGCACCGTTATCTCTGTCACTCTGCACCTTTATCTCTGTCACTCTGCACCTTTATCTCTGTCACTCTGCACCGTTATCTCTGTCACTCTGCCCTTTATCTCTGTCACTCTGCACCGTTATCTCTGTCACTCTGTACCCTCTCTGTCACTCTGCACCCCTCTGTCACTCTGCACCCTCTCTGTCACTCTGCACCCCCTCTGTCACTCTGCACCCTCTCTGTCACTCTGCACCGTTATCTCTGTCACTCTGCAACCTTTATCTCTGTCACTCTGCACCGTTGTTCTCGGTGCACTCTGACACCGTTATCTCTGTCACTCTGTAAATCTTTATCTCTTGCACTCTGCACCGTTCTCTGTCACTCGGGCCTTAGTGCTCTTCACTCTGCACCTTATCGCTGTCACTCTGCAACTTTATCTCTGTCAACTCTGCACCGTTATACTCTGTCACTCTGTCACTGTTATCTCTGTCACTTCTGCACCTTTATCTCTGTCACTCTGCATCGGTATCTCTGTCACTCTGCACCGTTTATCTCTGTCACTTCGCTGTACCTTTATCTCTGTCACTCTGCTCTGTGATCTCTGTCACTCTGCTCATTTATCTCTGTCACTCTGCACCTTTATCTCTGTCACTCTGCACCGTTATCTCTGTCACTCTGCACCTTTATCTCTGTCACTCTGCACCGTTATCTCTGTCACTCTGCACCTTTATCTCTGTCACTCTGCACCTTTATCTCTGTCACTCTGTACCTTTATCTCTGTCACTCTGTACCTTTATCTCTGTCACTCTGCACCGTTATCTCTGTCACTCTGCATCTTTATCTCTGTCACTCTGCACCTTTATCTCTGTCACTCTGCATCTTTATCTCTGTCACTCTGCACCTTTATCTCTGTCACTCTGCACCTTTATCTCTGTCACTCTGCACCGTTATCTCTGTCACTCTGTACCTTTATCTCTGTCACTCTACACCTTTATCTCTGTCACTCTGTACCTTTATCTCTGTCACTCTGCACCGTTATCTCTGTCACTCTGCATCTTTATCTCTGTCACTCTGCACCTTTATCTCTGTCACTCTGTACCTTTATCTCTGTCACTCTGCACCGTTATCTCTGTCACTCTGTACCGTTATCTCTGTCACTCTGCACCTTTATCTCTGTCACTCTGCATCTTTATCTCTGTCACTCTGTACCTTTATCTCTGTCACTCTGTACCTTTATCTCTGTCACTCTGGCAACCGTTATCTCTGTCACTCTGCACCTTTATCTCTGTCACTCTGCACCGTTATCTCTGTCACTCTGCACCGTTATCTCTGTCACGCTCTGCACCTTTATCTCTGTCACTCTGTACCGTTATCTCTGTCACTCTGCACCTTTATCTCTGTCACTCTGCAACCTTTATCTCTGTCACTCTTCACATTTATTCCTGTCACTCTGCACCGTTATCTCTGTCACTCTGCACTTTTATCTCTGTCACTCTGGCACCTTTATCTCTGTCACTCTGCTTCGTTTATCTCGTCACTCTGTACCTTTATCTCTGTCACTCTGTACCTTTATCTCTGTCACTCTGCACCGTTATCTCTGTCACTCTGCACCTTTATCTCTGTCACTCTGCACCTTTATCTCTGTCACTCTGCACCGTTATCTCTGTCACTCTGCACATTTATCTCTGTCACTCTGTACCTTTATCTCTGTCACTCTGCACATTTTATCTCTGTCACTCTGCACCTTTATCTCTGTCACTCTGTACCTTTATGCTCTGTCACTCTGCACATTTATCTCTGTCACTCTGCACCTTTATCTCTGTCACTCTGTACCTTTATCTCTGTCGACTCTGCACCTTTATCTCTGTCACTTCTGCACCTTTATCTCTGTCACTCTGCACCTTTATCTCTGTCACTCTGTACCTTTATCTCTGTCACTCTGCACCTATATCTCTGTCACTCTGCACCGTTATCTCTGTCACTCTGCACCTTTATCTCTGTCACTCTGCACCTTTATCTCGGTCACTCTGCAACCGTTATCTCTGTCACTCTGCATCTTTATCTCTGTTTACTCTGCACCTTTATCTCTGTCATCTCTGCATCTTTATCTCTGTCACTCTGCACCGTTATCTCTGTCACTCTGCACCTTTATCTCTGTCACTCTGCACCGTTATCTATCTCTGTCCTCTCTGCACCGTTATCTCTGTCACTCTGCAACCTTTATTCTCTGTCACTCTGCACCGTTTATCTCTGTCACTCTGCACCGTTATCTCTGTCACTCTGTATCTTTATCTCTGTCACTCTGCACCGTTATCTCTGTCACTCTGCTATCTTTATCTCTGTCACTCTGCACCGTTATCTCTGTCACGCTGCAATCTTTATCTCTGTCACTCTGCACCTTTATCTCTGTCACTCTGCACCTTTATCTCTGTCACTCTGCACCGTTATCTCGGTCACTCTGTACCGTTATCTCTGTCACTCTGCACCTTTATCTCTGTCACTCTGTACCGTTATCTCTTGTCACTCTGCATCTTTATCTCTGTCACTCTGTACCTTTATCTCTGTCACTCTGTACCTTTATCTCTGTCACTCTGCACCGGTTATCTCTGTCACTCTGCATCCTTTATCTCTGGTCACTCTGCAACCGTTATCTCTGTCACTCTGCACCGTTATCTCTGTCCACTCTGCACCTTTATCTCTGTCACTCTGCACCTTTATCTCTGTCACTCTTCACATTTATCTCTGTCACTCTGCACCTTTATCTCTGTCACTCTGCACCGTTATCTCTGTCACTCTGCACTTTTATCTCTGTCACTCTGCACCTTTATCTCTGTCACTCTGCACCGTTATCTCTGTCACTCTGCACTTTTATCTCTGTCACTCTGCACTTTTATCTCTGTCACTCTGCATCTTTATCTCTGTCACTCTGCACCTTTATCTCTGTCACTCTGTACCTTTATCTCTGTCACTCTGCATCTTTATCTCTGTCACTCTGCACCGTTATCTCTGTCACTCTGTACCTTTATCTCTGTCACTCTGCATCTTTATCTCTGTCACTCTGCACCTTTATCTCTGTCACTCTGCACCTTTATCTCTGTCACTCTGCACCGTTATCTCTGTCACTCTGCACTTTATCTCTGTCACTCTGCACCTTTATCTCTGTCACTCTGCACCGTTATCTCTGTCACTCTGCACCTTTATCTCTGTCACTCTGTACCTTTATCTCTGTCACTCTGCACCGTTATCTCTGTCCACTCTGCACCTTATCTCTGTCACTCTGCACCGTTAGCTCTGTCACTCTGCACTTTTATCTCTGTCACTCTGCACCTTTATCTCTGTCACTCTGGCACCGTTATCTCTGTCACTCTGTACCTTTATCTCTGTCACTCTGTACCTTTATCTCTGTCACTCTGCACCGTTATCTCTGTCACTCTGCACCTTTATCTCTGTCACTCTGCACCGTTATCTCTGTCACTCTGCACCTTTATCTCTGTCACTCTGCACCTTTATCTCTGTCACTCTGTACCTTTATCTCTGTCACTCTGTACCTTTATCTCCTGTCACTCTGCACCGTTATCTCTGTCACTCTGCATCTTTAATCTCTGTCACTCTGCACCTTTATCTCTGTCACTCTGTACCTTTATCTCTGTCACTCTCGCATCTTTATCTCTGTCACTCTGCTTCTTTATCTCTGTCCTCTCAGCACCGTTATCTCTGTCACTCTGCATCTTTATCTCTGTCACTCTGCACCTTTATCTCTGTCACTCTGTACCTTTATCTCTGTCACTCTACACCTTTATCTCTGTCACGCTGTACCTATATCTCTGTCACTGCTGCACCGTTATCTCTGTCACTCTGCATCTTGTATCTCTGTCACTCTGTACCTTTATCTCTGTCCACTCTGCACCGTTTATCTCTGTCACTCTGTACCGTTATGCTCTGTCACTCTGCACCTTTATCTCTGTCACTCTGTACCGTTATCTCTGTCACTCTGCATCTTTTACTCTCTGTCACTCGTGTACCCTTTATCTCTGTCACTCTGTACCTTTATCTCTGTCACTCTGCAACCTTTTATCTCTGTCACTCTGCACCGTTATCTCTGTCACTCTGCACCGTTATCTCTGTCACTCTGCACCTTTATCTCTGTCACTCTGCACCGTTATCTCTGTCACTCTGCACCTTTATCTCTGTCACTCTGCACCTTTATCTCTGTCACTCTGCACCGTTATCTCTGTCACTCTTCACATTTATTTCTGTCACTCTGCACCGTTATCTCTGTCACTCTGCACTTTTATCTCTGTCACTCTGCACCTTTATCTCTGTCACTCTGCACCGTTATCTCTGTCACTCTGTACCTTTATCTCTGTCACTCTGCATCTTTATCTCTGTCACTCTGCACCTTTATCTCTGTCACTCTGTATCTTTATCTCTGTCACTCTGCACCGTTATCTCTGTCACTCTGCACCTTTATCTCTGTCACTCTGCACCTTTATCTCTGTCACTCTGCACCGTTATCTCTGTCACTCTGCACATTTATCTCTGTCACTCTGCACCTTTATCTCTGTCACTCTGCACTTTATCTCTGTCACTCTGCACCTTTATCTCTGTCACTCTGCACCGTTATCTCTGTCACTCTGCACCTTTATCTCTGTCACTCTGCACCTTTATCTCTGTCACTCTGCACCTTTATCTCTGTCACTCTGCACCGTTATCTCTGTCACTCTGCATCTTTATCTCTGTTACTCTGCACCTTTATCTCTGTCACTCTGCATCTTTATCTCTGTCACTCTGCACGTTATCTCCTGTCACTCTGCACCTTTATCTCTGTCACTCTGCACCTTTATCTCTGTCACTCTGCACCGTTATCTCTGTCACTCTGTACCTTTATCTCTGTCACTCTGTACCTTTATCTCTGTCACTCTGCACCGTTATCTCTGTCACTCTGCACCTTTATCTCTGTCACTCTGCACCTTTATCTCTGTCACTCTGCACTGTTATCTCTGTCACTCTGCACATTTATCTCTGTCACTCTGCACATTTATCTCTGTCACTCTGCACCTTTATCTCTGTCACTCTGCACCTTTATCTCTGTCACTCTGCACCTTTATCTCTGTCACTCTGCACCTTTATCTCTGTCACTCTGCACCTTTATCTCTGTCACTCTGCACCGTTATCTCTGTCACTCTGCATCTTTATCTCTGTCACTCTGCACCTTTATCTCTGTCACTCTGCACCTTTATCTCTGTCACTCTGCACCTTTATCTCTGTCACTCTGCACCGTTATCCTCTGTCACTCTGCACCGTTATCTCTGTCACTCTGCACCGTTATCTCTGTCACTCTGCACCTTTATCTCTGTCACTCTGCACCTTTATCTCTGTCACTCTGTACCTTTATCTCTGTCACTCTGCACCGTTATCTCTGTCACTCTGCATCTTTATCTCTGTCACTCTGCACCTTTATCTCTGTCACTCTGCATCTTTATCTCTGTCACTCTGCACCTTTATCTCTGTCAACTCTGTACCTTTATCTCTGTCACTCTACACCTTTATCTCTGTCACTCTGTACCTATATCTCTGTCACTCTGCACCGTTTATCTCTGTCACTCTGCATCTTAGTCTCTGTCCACTCTGCTACTTTATCTCTGTCACTCTGTACCGTTTATCTCTGTCACTCTGTACCTTTATCTCTGTCACTCTGCACCTTTATCTCTGTCACTACTGCACCGTTACTCTGTACACTCTGCATCTTTTATCTCTTTCACTCTGCACCTTTATCTCTGTCACTCTGCACCTTTATCTCTGGTCACTCGGTACCTTTATCTCTGTCACTCTGCACCTTTATCTCTGTCACTCGTGCACCTTTATCTCTGGTCACTCTGCACGTTATCTCTGTTCACTCTGCACCTTTATCTCTGTCACTCTGCACCGTTATATCTGTCAACTCTGCACCCTTTATCTCTGTCACTCTGCACCTTTATCTCTGTCACTTCTGTACCTTTATCTCTGTCACTCTGTACCTTTATCTCTGTCACTCTGCACCGTATCTCTGTCACTGCTGCATCTGTTATCGTCTGTCACTCTGCATCTTTATCTCTGGTCCACTCGGCACCGTTATCTCTGTCACTCTGGCACCGTTATCTCTGTCACTCTGCACCGTTATCTCTGTCACTCTGCACCGTTATCTCTGTCACTCTGCACCTTTTATCTCTGTCACTCTGCACCGTTATCTCTGTCACTCTGCACCTTATCTCTGTCACTCGCATCCTTTTATCTCTGTCACTCTGGCACTTTATCTCTGTCACTCTGCACTGTTATCTCTGTCACTCTGCACCGTTATCTCTGTCACTCTGCACCGTTATCTCTGTCACTCTGTACCGTTATCTCTGTCACTCTGTACCGTTATCTCTGTCACTCTGTACCGTTATCTCTGTCACTCTGCACTGTTATCTCTGTCACTCTGCACCGTTATCTCTGTCACTCTGCACTGTTATCTCTGTCACTCTGCACCGTTATCTCTGTCACTCTGTACCTTTATCTCTGTCACTCTGCACCGTTATCTCTGTCACTCTGCATCTTTATCTCTGTCACTCTGCACCTTTATCTCTGTCACTCTGTACCTTTATCTCTGTCACTCTGCACCGTTATCTCTGTCACTCTGTACCGTTATCTCTGTCACTCTGCACCTTTATCTCTGTCACTCTGTACCGTTATCTCTGTCACTCTGCATCTTTATCTCTGTCACTCTGTACCTTTATCTCTGTCACTCTGTACCTTTATCTCTGTCACTCTGCACCTTTATCTCTGTCACTCTGCACCGTTATCTCTGTCACTCTGCACCGTTATCTCTGTCACTCTGCACCTTTATCTCTGTCACTCTGCACCGTTATCTCTGTCACTCTGCACCTTTATCTCTGTCACTCTGCACCTTTATCTCTGTCACTCTTCACATTTATTTCTGTCACTCTGCACCGTTATCTCTATCACTCTGCACATTTATCTCTGTCACTCTGCACCGTTATCTCTGTCACTCTGCACCTTTATCTCTGTCACTCTGTACCTTTATCTCTGTCACTCTGCACCGTTATCTCTGTCACTCTGCACCGTTATCTCTGTCACTCTGCACCTTTATCTCTGTCACTCTGTACCTTTATCTCTGTCACTCTGCACTTTTATCTCTGTCACTCTGCACCTTTATCTCTGTCACTCTGCACCGTTATCTCTGTCACTCTGTACCTTTATCTCTGTCACTCTGTACCTTTATCTCTGTCACTCTGCACCGTTATCTCTGTCACTCTGCACCTTTATCTCTGTCACTCTGCACCGTTATCTCTGTCACTCTGCACCGTTATCTCTGTCACTCTGCACCGTTATCTCTGTCACTCTGCACCT
The DNA here is from genome assembly GCF_027579735.1 of Bombina bombina. Classification (NCBI taxonomy): domain Eukaryota; kingdom Metazoa; phylum Chordata; class Amphibia; order Anura; family Bombinatoridae; genus Bombina; species Bombina bombina. Next base: position 1,151,224,679 of record NC_069504.1, read on the forward strand.
TTATCTCTGTCACTCTGCACCGTTATCTCTGTCACTCTGCACCTTTATCTCTGTCACTCTGTACCTTTATCTCTGTCACTCTGCACCGTTATCTCTGTCACTCTGCACCTTTATCTCTGTCACTCTGTACCTTTATCTCTGTTACTCTGCACCTTTATCTCTGTCACTCTGCATCTTTATCTCTGTCACTCTGCACCGTTATCTCTGTCACTCTGCACCTTTATCTCTGTCACTCTGCACCTTTATCTCTGTCACTCTGCACCGTTATCTCTGTCACTCTGTACCTTTATCTCTGTCACTCTGCACCGTTATCTCTGTCACTCTGCACCGTTATCTCTGTCACTCTGCACCTTTATCTCTGTCACTCTGTACCTTTATCTCTGTTACTCTGCACCTTTATCTCTGTCACTCTGCATCTTTATCTCTGTCACTCTGCACCGTTATCTCTGTCACTCTGCACCTTTATCTCTGTCACTCTGCACCTTTATCTCTGTCACTCTGCACCTTTATCTCTGTCACTCTGCACCTTTATCTCTGTCACTCTGCACTGTTATCTCTGTCACTCTGCACATTTATCTCTGTCACTCTGCACATTTATCTCTGTCACTCTGCACCTTTATCTCTGTCACTCTGCACCTTTATCTCTGTCACTCTGCACCTTTATCTCTGTCACTCTGTACCTTTATCTCTGTCACTCTGCACCTTTATCTCTGTCACTCTGCACCGTTATCTCTGTCACTCTGCATCTTTATCTCTGTCACTCTGCACCGTTATCTCTGTCACTCTGCACCTTTATCTCTGTCACTCTGCACCTTTATCTCTGTCACTCCTGCACCGTTATCTCTGTCACTCTGCACATTTATCTCTGTCACTCTGCATCCTTTATCTCTGTCACTCTGCACCTTTATCTCTGTCACTCTGCACCTTTATCTCTGTCACTCTGTACCTTATCTCTGTACACTCTGCACCTTTATCTCTGTCACTCTGCACCGTTATCTCTGTCACTCTGCATCTTTATCTCTGTCACTCTGCACCCGTTATCTCTGTCACTCTGCACCGTTTATCTCTGTCACTCTGCACCTTTATCTCTGTCACTCTGCACCTTTATCACTGTCACTCTGCACCCGTATATCTCTGTCACCTGCTCCTTTATCTCTGTCACCTCTGCACCTTTATCTCTGTCACTCTGAAACCTTTATCTCTGTCACTCTGCCACCGTTATCTCTGCACTCTGCATCGTTTATCTCTGTCACTCTGCACTTTATCTCTGTCACTCTGCACCTTTTATCTCTGTCACTCTGCACCGTTATCTCTGTCACTCTGCACCTTTATCTCTGTCACTCTGCATCTTTATCTCTGTCACTCTGCACCGTTATCTCTGTCACTCTGCACCTTTATCTCTGTCACTCTGCACCGTTATCTCTGTCACTCTGCACCGTTATCTCTGTCACTCTGCACCGTTATCTCTGTCACTCTGCACCTTTATCTCTGTCACTCTGCACCGTTATCTCTGTCACTCTGCACCTTTATCTCTGTCACTCTGCACCGTTATCTCTGTCACTCTGCACCGTTATCTCTGTCACTCTGCACCGTTATCTCTGTCACTCTGCAACGTTATCTATGTCACTCTGCACATTTATCTCTGTCACTCTGCACATTTATCTCTGTCACTCTGCACCTTTATCTCTGTCACTCTGCAACTTTATCTCTGTCACTCTGCACCGTTATCTCTGTCACTCTGCACCGTTATCTCTGTCACTCTGCACCTTTATCTCTGTCACTCTGCACCGTTATCTCTGTCACTCTGCACCGTTATCTCTGTCACTCTGCACCTTTATCTCTGTCACTCTGCACCTTTATCTCTGTCACTCTGCACCGTTATCTCTGTCACTCTGCACCGTTATCTCTGTCACTCTGCACCTTTATCTCTGTCACTCTGCACCGTTATCTCTGTCCCTCTGCACCTTTATCTCTGTCACTCTGCACATTTATCTCTGTCACTCTGCACCTTTATCTCTGTCACTCTGCACCTTTATCTCTGTCACTCTGCACCTTTATCTCTGTCACTCTGCACCTTTATCTCTGTCACTCTGCACCGTTATCTCTGTCACTCTGCACCTTTATCTCTGTCACTCTGCACCTTTATCTCTGTCACTCTGCATCTTTATCTCTGTCACTCTGAACCGTTATCTCTGTCACTCTGCACCGTTATCTCTGTCACTCTGCACCTTTATCTCTGTCACTCTGCATCTTTATCTCTGTCACTCTGCACAGTTTATCTCTGTCACTCTGCACCGTTATCTCTGTCACTCTGCACCGTATCTCTGTCACTCTGCACCTTTATCTCTGTCACTCTGCAGCAGTTATCTCTGTCACTCTGCACCGTTATCTCTGTCACTCTGCACCTTTATCTCTTGTCACTCTGCACCTTTATCTCTGTCACTCTTCACCTTTATCTCTGTCAATCTGCAACCTTTATCTCTGTCAATCTGCACCTTTATCTCTGTCACTCTGCATCTTTATCTCTGTCACTCTGCACCGTTATCTCTGTCACTCTGCATCTTTATCTCTGTCACTCTGCACCTTTATCTCTGTCAACTCTGCACCTTATCTCTGTCACTCTAGCACCTTTATCTCTGTCACTCTGCACCTTTATCTCTGTCACTCTGCACCTTTATCTCTGTCACTCTGCACCTTTATCTCTGTCACTCTGCACCTTTATCTCTGTCACTCTGCATCTTTATCTCTGTCACTCTGCACCGTTATCTCTGTCACTCTGCATCTTTATCTCTGTCACTCTGCACCTTTATCTCTGTCACTCTGCATTCTTTATCTCTGTCACTCTGCACCTTTATCTCTGTCACACTGCAACGTTATCTCTGTCACTCTGCACCTTTATCTCTGTCACTCTGCACCTTTATCTCTGTCACTCTGCACCTTTATCTCTGTCACTCTGCACCGTTATCTCTGTCACTCTGCATCTTTATCTCTGTCACTCTGCACCTTTATCTCTGTCACTCTGCATCTTTATCTCTGTCACTCTGCACCTTTATCTCTGTCACTCTGCACCGTTATCTCTGTCACTCTGCACCGTTATCTCTGTCACTCTGCACCTTTATCTCTGTCACTCTGCACCTTTATCTCTGTCACTCTGCACCGTTATCTCTGTCACTCTGCACCTTTATCTCTGTCACTCTGCACCTTTATCTCTGTCACTCTGCACCGTTATCTCTGTCACTCTGCACCTTTATCTCTGTCACTCTGCACCGTTATCTCTGGTCACTCTGCATCTTTATCTCTGTCACACCAGGCACCGTTATCTCTGTCACTCTGCACCGTTTATCTCTGTCACTCTGCACCTTTATCTCTGTCACTCTGCACCGTTATCTCTGTCACTCTGCACCTTTATCTCTGTCACTCTGCACCGTTATCTCTGTCACTCTGCATCTTTATCTCTGTCACTCTGCACCTTTATCTCTGTCACTCTGCACCGTTATCTCTGTCACTCTGCATCTTTATCTCTGTCACTCTGGCACCGTTATCTCTAACACTCTGCACCGTTATCTCTGTCACTCTGCACCTTTATCTCTGTCACTCTGCACCGTTATCTCTGTCACTCTGCACCGTTATCTCTGTCACTCTGCACCGTTATCTCTGTCACTCTGCACCGTTATCTCTGTCACTCTGCATCTTTATCTCTGTCACTCTGCACCGTATCTCTGTCACTCTGCACCGTTATCTCTGTCACTCTGCACCTTTATCTCTGTCACTCTGCACCGTTATCTCTGTCACTCTGCATCTTTATCTCTGTCACTCTGCACCGTTATCTCTGTCACTCTGCACCGTTATCTCTGTCACTCTGCACCTTTATCTCTGTCACTCTGCACCGTTATCTCTGTCACTCTGCACCTTTATCTCTGTCACTCTGCACCTTTATCTCTGTCACTCTGCACCGTTATCTCTGTCCCTCTGCACCTTTATCTCTGTCCCTCTGCACCTTTATCTCTGTCACTCTGCACCGTTATCTCTGTCACTCTGCACCGTTATCTCTGTCACTCTGCACCTTTATCTCTGTCACTCTGCACCTTTATCTCTGTCACTCTGCACCGTTATCTCTGTCACTCTCCACCTTTATCTCTGTCACTCTGCACCTTTATCTCTGTCACTCTGCATCTTTATCTCTGTCACTCTGCACCGTTATCTCTGTCACTCTGCATCTTTATCTCTGTCACTCTGCACCTTTATCTCTGTCACTCTGCATCTTTATCTCTGTCACTCTGCACCTTTATCTCTGTCACTCTGCATCTTTATCGCTGTCACTCTGCACCTTTATCTCTGTCACTCTGCACCTTTATCTCTGTCACTCTGCACCTTTATCTCTGTCACTCTGCACCGTTATCTCTGTCACTCTGCATCTTTATCTCTGTCACTCTGCACCGTTATCTCTGTCACTCTGCACCGTTATCTCTGTCACTCTGCATCTTTATCTCTGTCACTCTGCACCGTTATCTCTGTCACTCTGCACCGTCATCTCTGTCACTCTGCACCTTTATCTCTGTCACTCTGCACCGTTATCTCTGTCACTCTGCACCTTTATCTCTGTCACTCTGCACCTTTATCTCTGTCACTCTGCACAGTTATCTCTGTCCCTCTGCACCTTTATCTCTGTCACTCTGCACATTTATCTCTGTCACTCTGCACCTTTATCTCTCTCACTCTGCACCGTTATCTCTGTCACTCTGCACCTTTATCTCTGTCACTCTGCACCTTTATCTCTGTCACTCTGCATCTTTATCTCTGTCACTCTGCACCGTTATCTCTGTCACTCTGCATCTTTATCTCTGTCACTCTGCACCTTTATCTCTGTCACTCTGCATCTTTATCTCTGTCACTCTGCACCTTTATCTCTGTCACTCTGCACCTTTATCTCTGTCACTCTGCACCTTTATCTCTGTCACTCTGCACCTTTATCTCTGTCACTCTGCACCGTTATCTCTGTCACTCTGCACCGTTATCTCTGTCACTCTGCACCGTTATCTCTGTCACTCTGTATCTTTATCTCTGTCACTCTGCACCGTTATCTCTGTCACTCTGCACCTTTATCTCTGTCACTCTGCACCTTTATCTCTGTCACTCTGCACCGTTATCTCTGTCACTCTGTACCTTTATCTCTGTCACTCTGTACCTTTATCTCTGTCACTCTGCACCGTTATCTCTGTCACTCTGCACCTTTATCTCTGTCACTCTGCACCTTTATCTCTGTCACTCTGCACTGTTATCTCTGTCACTCTGCACATTTATCTCTGTCACTCTGCACCTTTATCTCTGTCACTCTGCACCGTTATCTCTGTCACTCTGCACCTTTATCTCTGTCACTCTGCACCGTTATCTCTGTCACTCTGCACCTTTATCTCTGTCACTCTGCACCTTTATCTCTGTCACTCTGTACCTTTATCTCTGTCACTCTGTACCTTTATCTCTGTCACTCTGCACCGTTATCTCTGTCACTCTGCATCTTTATCTCTGTCACTCTGCACCTTTATCTCTGTCACTCTGCATCTTTATCTCTGTCACTCTGCACCTTTATCTCTGTCACTCTGTACCTTTATCTCTGTCACTCTGCACCGTTATCTCTGTCACTCTGCATCTTTATCTCTGTCACTCTGCACCTTTATCTCTGTCACTCTGTACCTTTATCTCTGTCACTCTGCACCGTTATCTCTGTCACTCTGTACCGTTATCTCTGTCACTCTGCACCTTTATCTCTGTCACTCTGTACCGTTATCTCTGTCACTCTGCATCTTTATCTCTGTCACTCTGTACCTTTATCTCTGTCACTCTGCACCGTTATCTCTGTCACTCTGTACCGTTATCTCTGTCACTCTGCACCTTTATCTCTGTCACTCTGTACCGTTATCTCTGTCACTCTGCACCTTTATCTCTGTCACTCTGTACCTTTATCTCTGTCACTCTGTACCTTTATCTCTGTCACTCTGCACCTTTATCTCTGTCACTCTGCACCTTTATCTCTGTCACTCGTGCACCGTTATCTCTGTCACTCTGCACCTTTATCTCTGTCACTCTGCACCGTTATCTCTGTCACTCTGCACCCGTTATCTCTGTCACTCTGCACCTTTATCTCTGTCACTCTGCACCGTTATCTCTGTCCACACTGCACCTTTATCTCTGTCACTCTGCACCCTTTATCTCTGTCACTCTTCACATTATTTCTGTCACTCTGCACCGTTATCTCTGTCACTCTGCACTTTTATCCTCTGTCACTCTGCAACCGTTATCTCTGTCACTCTGTACCTTTATCTCTGTCACTCTGTACCTTTATCTCTGTCACTCTGCACCTTTATTCTCTGTCACTCTGTACCTTTATCTCTGTCACTCTGCACCGTTATCTCTGTCACTCTGCACCTTTATCTCTGTCACTCTGCACCGTTATCTCTGTCACTCTGTACCTATATCTCTGTCACTCTGTACCTTTATCTCTGTCACTCTGCACCTTTATCTCTGTCACTCTGCACCGTTATCTCTGTCACTCTGCACATTTATCTCTGTCACTCTGCACCTTTATCTCTGTCACTCTGCACCTTTATCTCTGTCACTCTGCACCTTTATCTCTGTCACTCTGTACCTTTATCTCTGTCACTCTGCACCTTTATCTCTGTCACTCTGCACCTTTATCTCTGTCACTCTGCACCGTATCTCTGTCCACTCTTGCACCTTTATCTCTGTCACTCTGCACCTTTATCTCTGTCACTCTGCACCTTTATCTCTGTCACTCTGCACCGTTATCTCTGTCACTCTGCACCTTTATCTCTGTCACTCTGCACCGTTATCTCTGTCACTCTGCATCTTTATCTCTGTTACTCTGCACCTTTATCTCTGTCACTCTGCACTTTTATCTCTGTCACTCTGCACTTTTATCTCTGTCACTCTGCACCGTTATCTCTGTCACTCTGCACCTTTATCTCTGTCACTCTGCACCGTTATCTCTGTCACTCTGCACTTTTATCTCTGTCACTCTGCACCTTTATCTCTGTCACTCTGCACCTTTATCTCTGTCACTCTGCACCTTTATCTCTGTCACTCTGCACCTTTATCTCTGTCACTCTGCACCTTTATCTCTGTCACTCTGCACCTTTATCTCTGTCACTCTGCACTTTTATCTCTGTCACTCTGCACCTTTATCTCTGTCACTCTGCACCTTTATCTCTGTCACTCTGCACCGTTATCTCTGTCACTCTGCACTTTTATCTCTGTCACTCTGCACCTTTATCTCTGTCACTCTGCACCGTTATCTCTGTCACTCTGTACCGTTATCTCTGTCACTCTGCACCTTTATCTCTGTCACTCTGCACCGTTATCTCTGTCACTCTGCACCGTTATCTCTGTCACTCTGCACCTTTATCTCTGTCACTCTGCAACGTTATCTCTGTCACTCTGCACTGTTATCTCTGTCACTCTGCACATTATCTCTGTCACTCTGCACCTTTATCTCTGTCACTCTGCACCTTTATCTCTGTCACTCTGCACCTTTATCTCTGTCACTCTGTACCTTTATCTCTGTCACTCTGCACCTTTATCTCTGTCACTCTGCACCTTTATCTCTGTCACTCTGCACCGTTATCTCTGTCACTCTGCACATTTATCTCTGTCACTCTGCATCTTTATCTCTGTCACTCTGCACCTTTATCTCTGTCACTCTGCATCTTTATCTCTGTCACTCTGCACCGTTATCTCTGTCACTCTGCACCTTTATCTCTGTCACTCTGCACCGTTATCTCTGTCACTCTGCACCTTTATCTCTGTCACTCTGCACCGTTATCTCTGTCACTCTGTACCTTTATCTCTGTCACTCTGCACCGTTATCTCTGTCACTCTGCACCTTTATCTCTGTCACTCTGCACCGTTATCTCTGTCACTCTGCACCGTTATCTCTGTCACTCTGCACCTTTATCTCTGTCACTCTGCACCGTTATCTCTGTCACTCTGCACCTTTATCTCTGTCACTCTGCACCTTTATCTCTGTCACTCTGCACCGTTATCTCTGTCACTCTGTATCTTTATCTCTGTCACTCTGTACCTTTATCTCTGTCACTCTGTACCTTTATCTCTGTCACTCTGCACCTTTATCTCTGTCACTCTGCACCTTTATCTCTGTCACTCTGTACCTTTATCTCTGTCACTCTGTACCTTTATCTCTGTCACTCTGCACCGTTATCTCTGTCACTCTGCATCTTTATCTCTGTCACTCTGTACCTTTATCTCTGTCACTCTGTACCTTTATCTCTGTCACTCTGCACCTTTATCTCTGTCACTCTGCACTTTTATCTCTGTCACTCTGCACCTTTATCTCTGTCACTCTGCACCGTTATCTCTGTCACTCTGCACTTTTATCTCTGTCACTCTGCACCTTTATCTCTGTCACTCTGCACCGTTATCTCTGTCACTCTGTACCGTTATCTCTGTCACTCTGCACCTTTATCTCTGTCACTCTGCACCGTTATCTCTGTCACTCTGCACCGTTATCTCTGTCACTCTGCACCTTTATCTCTGTCACTCTGCACCTTTATCTCTGTCACTCTGCAACGTTATCTCTGTCACTCTGCACTGTTATCTCTGTCACTCTGCACATTTATCTCTGTCACTCTGCACCTTTATCTCTGTCACTCTGCACCTTTATCTCTGTCACTCTGCACCTTTATCTCTGTCACTCTGTACCTTTATCTCTGTCACTCTGCACCTTTATCTCTGTCACTCTGCACCTTTATCTCTGTCACTCTGCACCTTTATCTCTGTCACTCTGCATCTTTATCTCTGTCACTCTGTACCTTTATCTCTGTCACTCTGCACCTTTATCTCTGTCACTCTGCACCTTTATCTCTGTCACTCTGCATCTTTATCTCTGTCACTCTGCACCTTTATCTCTGTCACTCTGTACCTTTATCTCTGTCACTCTGTACCTTTATCTCTGTCACTCTGCACCGTTATCTCTGTCACTCTGCATCTTTATCTCTGTCACTCTGCACCTTTATCTCTGTCACTCTGTACCGTTATCTCTGTCACTCTGCATCTTTATCTCTGTCACTCTGTACCGTTATCTCTGTCACTCTGCATCTTTATCTCTGTCACTCTGTACCTTTATCTCTGTCACTCTGCACCTTTATCTCTGTCACTCTGTACCGTTATCTCTGTCACTCTGCATCTTTATCTCTGTCACTCTGCACCGTTATCTCTGTCACTCTGCACCGTTATCTCTGTCACTCTGCACCTTTATCTCTGTCACTCTGCACCGTTATCTCTGTCACTCTGCACCTTTATCTCTGTCACTCTGCACCTTTATCTCTGTCACTCTTCACATTTATTTCTGTCACTCTGCACCTTTATCTCTGTCACTCTGCACCTTTATCTCTGTCACTCTGCACTTTTATCTCTGTCACTCTGCACCTTTATCTCTGTCACTCTGCACCGTTATCTCTGTCACTCTGTACCTTTATCTCTGTCACTCTGTACCTTTATCTCTGTCACTCTGCACCTTTATCTCTGTCACTCTGCACCGTTATCTCTGTCACTCTGTACCTTTATCTCTGTCACTCTGTACCTTTATCTCTGTCACTCTGCACCGTTATCTCTGTCACTCTGCACCTTTATCTCTGTCACTCTGCACCGTTATCTCTGTCACTCTGTATCTTTATCTCTGTCACTCTGCACCGTTATCTCTGTCACTCTGCACCTTTATCTCTGTCACTCTGCACCTTTATCTCTGTCACTCTGCACCTTTATCTCTGTCACTCTGCACCTTTATCTCTGTCACTCTGCACATTTATCTCTGTCACTCTGCACCTTTATCTCTGTCACTCTGCACCTTTATCTCTGTCACTCTGCACCTTTATCTCTGTCACTCTGTACCTTTATCTCTGTCACTCTGTACCTTTATCTCTGTCACTCTGCACCGTTATCTCTGTATTAGGACTTTGTTTTCAATATTATTTAAATATATTTCTTGTGAGGATTTTTTGTAAGCAGATACAGAAATGATACACTGAATTTGTAAAGTGTAAATGTAAGCAAAAAATGGTGAATGTAACAGCAAGGTTAATTACAATCTGTGAGTGTCAGATTTAACCTGTCTGTATTTATATTTGCCTACAAACTATCACTTCTGAGTCACTGAAGACAGGAAGAGTATAGTTATAAGCAATAGTATGGGAACCGATACCAGATACACATAAGGCTTAGGTTTAAATGAAGGTATAAGTTTGGATACAGCCGGAATACATGAAAACAGTCTTAGCACATAAGTGAGTGTTACATACGACCTGAGAAGCTGCTGTACAGATGGAGACTGAAAAGGCTGCGAGTTCCCTGCTTCTGCTTAGTTCAGCGTGTAGTACAAGCGGACATGCAAACAGGGATCCAGCATGAGAGGGGAGAGTGGAGCGGCTGCAGCTGATGACGTCACGCCGCTTGCGAGCTGCTCTGTGTAATAGCAGCTGTGAGCAACAGCTTCCGGAAAGAATAGTGCTGTGAGAGAGGTGAGAGAATCTTCCACAGCAAACGATAATTGGCCAAGGTGTTTCCTCAATTAGACTTGAGAAACAATAATCCAGCAATGGTTAAGTTAGGAGGTGGGGTTTTTATAGGGAAAGAAAGACAATGTTTAAAGGAACAGTAGAGGTCTGACATAGCCCCCCCCAAAAAGGAACCCACTACGAGGGTTCATGGAGCAGGACGATCAGGGTTCCGGCGATGAAACAAGGAAACACATCTCGGGGCAAATACAGACGAAGCAGGCTCCCAAGAGTCCTCAGAATGATCAAAGTCTTTCCAATGGATCAGGTATTCCAAGCATCCTCGTCGTCGTCTTGAATCAATGATTGAGTGCACCTCATATTCCCGATCGTGGGAGACAGAATGTGAGACAGTATTTGCAGGTAGTTTGTCAGATAGACACGGTTTCACCAGAGATACGTGGAATGTGGGATGAATTTTGTAAACATCGGGAAGGCGAAGAGTAACAGTCGCAGGGTTTTTAACATCCACAATTGGGAATGGACCAATAAACAATCTGCTTAACTTTTTGGAGGGGGTGTGCAAGTTCAAATTTTTTGTTGATAACCACACAAGTTGTCCTATCTGATAGTTGGGTTGAGGCGTGTGCCGTAGATCATAGTACTTTTTATGTGATGCTTGAGCATGTTGTATATTATGCCGTGCTATGGAGAAAGTTTGGGAAATGTCATTTACAGTGTCAGTCACTTTTGGGTTGGAGCTTGGTAAGTATGGTAGGTAGGAGATTCTGGGATGCAAACCATAGTTGATGTAGAATGGACTAAGACGAGTGGAGGAGTTGGAGGCATTGTTGTAGGCGAACTCTGCTAAAGGTAAGTGTTTGGCCCATATGTCCTGTTGGTTGGAGCAGAAGCAACGAAGATACTGTTCCAACCATTGGTTGGTTCGTTCGGCTTGTCCGTTGGATTGGGGGTGATAAGAGGTCGTAAGCTTTTGAGTAATTTGTAAAGTTTGACAGAGAGATTTCCAGAAGTGTGAGGTGAATTGTGAACCCCTGTCGGAGAGTATCACTGTAGGGAGTCCATGTAACCGAACTACTTCTTTAATGAACAACCGACTGGTCTCCTGAGCCGTTGGCAACCCAACTGCAGGAATAAAATGTGCCATTTTACTCAAGAGGTCCACAACAACTAATATTGTAGAAAAAGAGGAAGAACTTGGTAGGTCAACAATAAAATCCATAGCAACATGTGACCAAGGTGTATCAGGAACAGGATAAGGTTGTAGTAAGCCTATTGGAAAGCGTCGTGATGGTTTGGAAGTTGCACAGATCGTACATTGTTCTATGTAATCACGAATTGATGAGGTCATCCCTGGCCACCAATAATGTCGTCGTATTAAATCTAAAGTTTTACGAAGTCCCAAATGGCCAGATATGGGAGAATCGTGACAAGTGTGAAGAAGTTGTGACCTATATTGAGGTGGAATGTAAAGCAGGTTCCCATGGTAAGATAAGCCATCTGGTGTAGTTTGCAGCAGGTGCATAGGTTTTGTGGTATCTTCGGTTTGACAGGTTTTGAAATCCGGATGGGAGGAAATAAGCAACCCAAGGAATTTAGATTTAGGTATGACCGTGGAGGTGACACCTTCATTAGGTGGCCTAGCATCACGTCTAGAGAGTGCGTCAGCCTTACCATTACGACTCCCTGGCCGATACATAATGAGAAAGTTAAAGCGCGAGAAGTATAGGTTCCATCGTAGTTGCCTGGATGAGAGGGTTCTATTCTGTTGTAGATATTGTAGATTTTTGTGATCTGTTATAACAATTACTGGGAATGTAGCACCTTCTAGATGATGTCGCCACTGTTCAAAAGCAGATTTGATCGCCAAAAGCTCCTTTTCTCCTACAGGATAGTTGCGTTCAGCTGGTGTCAGGAGCCTGGAGAGATAAGCGACTGGATGTAATTTGTCAGTTAATGATTTTTTTTGAGAGAGAACAGCCCCGAGAGCATAATCTGATGCGTCCACTTCGACAATAAACTGTAAGTTAGAGTCTGGAAATTGTAGAATGGGGGCTGTGGTGAAATCTTTTTTTAGTTTGTTAAATACCCTTTCACAGTCATTAGTCCAGTCAAATGCTTTGTTATCCTTAGTCAGGTCAGTCAGAGGTTTAGCTGTATGTGCGAAATTATGTATAAATTTTCTATAAAAATTTGCAAAGCCAAGAAACCTCTGTACTTGTTTCTTAGACTTTGGGGTTGGCCATTGTGTGATAGCATGGATTTTTGAGTCATCCATAGTAATACCTGTGTTTGAGATTACATATCCCAGAAAGGTTACCTCAGATTTGTTGAACTCACATTTTTCCAATTTGGCATACAATTTATGTTGCCTTAAACGTGAGAGTACTGTTCTAACATGTGTGAGATGTTGTTGTTGAGAATCTGAGAAAATAAGTATATCATCTAGGTACACTACTACAAAGTTGTCTAAGATGTCATGAAATATGTCATTTATAAAGCATTGAAATGTTGCTGGAGCATTGCAAAGGCCGAATGGCATGACAGTATATTCGTAAAGGCCATACCGAGTTCTAAATGCTGTCAACCATTCATCTCCAGCCCTCATTCGTATGAGGTTGTATGCACCCCTGAGATCCAATTTGGTAAAGATCTTGGCAGTGCGTAACCTCTCAATAAGTTCGGGAATTAAGGGGAGAGGATAACGATTTTTCTTTGTTCTTTTGTTTAACTCCCTGTAATCTATTATGGGCCTGAGAGACTGGTCCTTATTTTTAACAAAAAAGATTCCAGCTCCGGCTGGGGATGTAGAGGGTCTAATAAACCCTTTAGCTAGGTTATCTTGTAGGTATGACTTTAAGTGATCTAATTCAGGTTTTGATAAAGGATAAATGTGTCCGACGGGGATTGTTGCACCAGGTAAAAGGTCAATAGGACAATCGTATGACCTATGGGGTGGTAAGACCTGTGCCTCCGTTTTATTGAACACATCCTGAAAATCATCATATTCATTAGGTAAGATAACCTCATTCGTGAGTAGTATCTGATTTAAGGGATAACAAGTGTGTGAACAGTATGAAGAAGTTAACTCAACTGTCATGTGTTGCCAGTCAATGATTGGTTTGTGAATCTGTAACCATGACAACCCAAGGATAACCGGGTATAGGGGACTTGGGATAAGATCAAAGGAAATAGATTCCCTATGTCCAGTCCTAGTACAGAGCAAAAGAGGTGTTGTTTGCTGGGTTATAGGACCTGTGGAGAGAGTGGAGCCATCAATTAAATTAATGGAGACAGGAGACTGTTTTGCTAGGTAGGGTATTTTATTTGAATTAACGAAATGAATATCGATATAACTTGATGTCGCTCCTGTGTCAATAAGAGCCTCAACTTCTATATGGTGGTGTTCCCACTGCAAAGTAAGAGGTAATGTTATATGAGAATGTGTAATTTTTGAAAAAGAGAGACTAAGTGTGTTCATTATAGTCTTACCAGTTTTTGTCTTTTTAAGAAGTGGACAAGATGGCACATCATGCTCTGGTGAGGCACAGTACATACATAATCTTAATGCCCTTCTTCTACTTTTCTCTTCAGTAGAGAGGGGGCCACGCATGAATCCTATTTCCATAGGAGATTCAGGTTCTTTGGAACTTGAGGGAGGAGTGTATCTTTTATAGGAAGTTGAAGTGTTAGACCTTTCGTGTTTACGCTCACGTAGTCTGCGGTCAATAGTGGTGCAAAGGTTACATAGTTCCTCTAATCTCTGAGGTACGCCTGTACGAGACAACTCATCTTTTATCTCTTCACTAAGCCCAATTCTGAATTGGTGTCTCAGTGAGGCCTCATTCCACTTTGATTCCATGGCAAATATTTTAAATTGAGAAATGTAATCCTCCACGGGGTGTCTGCCTTGTTTCAAGGCCCTGAGTGATGTTTCTGCGGATTCCTGCTTAAAAGGATCATCATACAAAGATGAAAATGCTTTTAGGAAGTCTTGCAATGAATCCAATAAAGTATTCTGACTTTCAAATAGACTATCAGCCCAATTGCGGGGCTCTCCCCTTAAATAGGATATCATGGTCAAGACCTTCAGGCGGTCAGTACTATATGTTTTAGGTTTGAGTTCAAATAGAAGCAAACAGGCATTTCGGAATTCTTTGAAATTAGCCCTGTTACCACTAAACTTATCAGGCAATGATACCTGAGGTTCAGGTTGGGCAGTTTTTGCAGCGTACATTTCTCTGACACAGTCTTTTATTAGTTGATACTCAGTTTGCATTTCTCTAATTGTCTGAGTAACATTATCCATGCGCTGTGTTAGTGCTGATACCTGATTGGTGATCTCACTTAACTCCATTTCTGCTTGCAACCTCTACAAATTAGGCTGGATTATTCTATTAGGACTTTGTTTTCAATATTATTTAAATATATTTCTTGTGAGGATTTTTTGTAAGCAGATACAGAAATGATACACTGAATTTGTAAAGTGTAAATGTAAGCAAAAAATGGTGAATGTAACAGCAAGGTTAATTACAATCTGTGAGTGTCAGATTTAACCTGTCTGTATTTATATTTGCCTACAAACTATCACTTCTGAGTCACTGAAGACAGGAAGAGTATAGTTATAAGCAATAGTATGGGAACCGATACCAGATACACATAAGGCTTAGGTTTAAATGAAGGTATAAGTTTGGATACAGCCGGAATACATGAAAACAGTCTTAGCACATAAGTGAGTGTTACATACGACCTGAGAAGCTGCTGTACAGATGGAGACTGAAAAGGCTGCGAGTTCCCTGCTTCTGCTTAGTTCAGCGTGTAGTACAAGCGGACATGCAAACAGGGATCCAGCATGAGAGGGGAGAGTGGAGCGGCTGCAGCTGATGACGTCACGCCGCTTGCGAGCTGCTCTGTGTAATAGCAGCTGTGAGCAACAGCTTCCGGAAAGAATAGTGCTGTGAGAGAGGTGAGAGAATCTTCCACAGCAAACGATAATTGGCCAAGGTGTTTCCTCAATTAGACTTGAGAAACAATAATCCAGCAATGGTTAAGTTAGGAGGTGGGGTTTTTATAGGGAAAGAAAGACAATGTTTAAAGGAACAGTAGAGGTCTGACACTCTGTCACTCTGCACCTTTATCTCTGTCACTCTGCACCTTTATCTCTGTCACTCTGCACCGTTATCTCTGTCACTCTGCACCTTTATCTCTGTCACTCTGTATCTTTATCTCTGTCACTCTGCACCGTTATCTCTGTCACTCTGCACATTTATCTCTGTCACTCTGCACCTTTATCTCTGTCACTCTGCACCTTTATCTCTGTCACTCTGCACCTTTATCTCTGTCACTCTGTACCTTTATCTCTGTCACTCTGTACCTTTATCTCTGTCACTCTGCACCGTTATCTCTGTCACTCTGCACATTTATCTCTGTCACTCTGCACCGTTATCTCTGTCACTCTGTACCTTTATCTCTGTCACTCTGCACCGTTATCTCTGTCACTCTGCACCTTTATCTCTGTCACTCTGCACCTTTATCTCTGTCACTCTGCACCGTTATCTCTGTCACTCTGCATCTTTATCTCTGTTACTCTGCACCTTTATCTCTGTCACTCTGCATCTTTATCTCTGTCACTCTGCACCGTTATCTCTGTCACTCTGCACCTTTATCTCTGTCACTCTGCACCGTTATCTCTGTCACTCTGCACCGTTATCTCTGTCACTCTGCACCTTTATCTCTGTCACTCTGCACCGTTATCTCTGTCACTCTGCACCGTTATCTCTGTCACTCTGTATCTTTATCTCTGTCACTCTGCACCTTTATCTCTGTCACTCTGTACCTTTATCTCTGTCACTCTGCATCTTTATCTCTGTCACTCTGCACCTTTATCTCTGTCACTCTGTACCTTTATCTCTGTCACTCTACACCTTTATCTCTGTCACTCTGTACCTTTATCTCTGTCACTCTGCACCGTTATCTCTGTCACTCTGCATCTTTATCTCTGTCACTCTGCACCTTTATCTCTGTCACTCTGCACCTTTATCTCTGTCACTCTGCACCGTTATCTCTGTCACTCTGCATCTTTATCTCTGTCACTCTGCACCTTTATCTCTGTCACTCTGCATCTTTATCTCTGTCACTCTGCACCGTTATCTCTGTCACTCTGCACCTTTATCTCTGTCACTCTGCACCGTTATCTCTGTCACTCTGCACCGTTATCTCTGTCACTCTGCACCGTTATCTCTGTCACTCTGCACCTTTATCTCTGTCACTCTGCACCGTTATCTCTGTCACTCTGCACCGTTATCTCTGTCACTCTGTATCTTTATCTCTGTCACTCTGCACCGTTATCTCTGTCACTCTGCACCTTTATCTCTGTCACTCTGCACCTTTATCTCTGTCACTCTGCACCGTTATCTCTGTTACTCTGCACCGTTATCTCTGTCACTCTGCACATTTATCTCTGTCACTCTGCACCTTTATCTCTGTCACTCTGCACCTTTATCTCTGTCACTCTGTACCTTTATCTCTGTCACTCTGCACCTTTATCTCTGTCACTCCTGCACCGTTATCTCTGTCACTCTGCACCGTTATCTCTGTCACTCTGCACCGTTATCTCTGTCACTCTGCATCTTTATCTCTGTCACTCTGCACCGTTATCTCTGTCACTCTGCACCTTTATCTCTGTCACTCTGCACCGTTATCTCTGTCACTCTGCACCTTTATCTCTGTCACTCTGCACCTTTATCTCTGTCACTCTGACACCGTTATCTCTGTCACTCTGCACCTTTATCTCTGTCACTCTGCACCTTTATCTCTGTCACTCTGCACCGTTATCTCTGTCACTCTGCACCTTTATCTCTGTCACTCTGCACCTTTATCTCTGTCACTCTGCACCGTTATCTCTGTCACTCTGCATCTTTATCTCTGTTACTCTGCACCTTTATCTCTGTCACTCTGCACCGTTATCTCTGTCACTCTGCACCGTTATCTCTGTCACTCTGCACCTTTATCTCTGTCACTCTGCACCGTTATCTCTGTCACTCTGCACATTTATCTCTGTCACTCTGCATCTTTATCTCTGTCACTCTGCACCGTTATCTCTGTCACTCTGCATCTTTATCTCTGTCACTCTGCACCGTTATCTCTGTCACTCTGCACCTTTATCTCTGTCACTCTGCACCGTTATCTCTGTCACTCTGCACCGTTATCTCTGTCACTCTGCACCTTTATCTCTGTCACTCTGCACCGTTATCTCTGTCACTCTGCATCTTTATCTCTGTCACTCTGCACCGTTATCTCTGTCACTCTGCATCTTTATCTCTGTCACTCTGCACCGTTATCTCTGTCACTCTGTATCTTTATCTCTGTCACTCTGCACCGTTATCTCTGTCACTCTGTACCTTTATCTCTGTCACTCTGCATCTTTATCTCTGTCACTCTGCACCGTTATCTCTGTCACTCTGTACCTTTATCTCTGTCACTCTGCATCTTTATCTCTGTCACTCTGCACCTTTATCTCTGTCACTCTGCACTTTTATCTCTGTCACTCTGCACTTTTATCTCTGTCACTCTGCATCTTTATCTCTGTCACTCTGCACCGTTATCTCTGTCACTCTGCACTTTTATCTCTGTCACTCTGCACCTTTATCTCTGTCACTCTGCACCGTTATCTCTGTCACTCTGTACCTTTATCTCTGTCACTCTGTACCTTTATCTCTGTCACTCTGCACCGTTATCTCTGTCACTCTGCACCTTTATCTCTGTCACTCTGCACCTTTATCTCTGTCACTCTGCACCGTTATCTCTGTCACTCTGCACATTTATCTCTGTCACTCTGCACCTTTATCTCTGTCACTCTGCACCTTTATCTCTGTCACTCTGCACCTTTATCTCTGTCACTCTGTACCTTTATCTCTGTCACTCTGCACCTTTATCTCTGTCACTCTGCACCGTTATCTCTGTCACTCTGCATCTTTATCTCTGTCACTCTGCACCTTTATCTCTGTCACTCTGCATCTTTATCTCTGTCACTCTGCACCGTTATCTCTGTCACTCTGCACCTTTATCTCTGTCACTCTGCACCGTTATCTCTGTCACTCTGCACCTTTATCTCTGTCACTCTGCACCGTTATCTCTGTCACTCTGCACCGTTATCTCTGTCACTCTGCACCTTTATCTCTGTCACTCTGCACCGTTATCTCTGTCACTCTGCACTGTTATCTCTGTCACTCTGCACCTTTATCTCTGTCACTCTGCACCTTTATCTCTGTCACTCTGCACCTTTATCTCTGTCACTCTGTACCTTTATCTCTGTCACTCTGCACCTTTATCTCTGTCACTCTGCACCTTTATCTCTGTCACTCTGCACCGTTATCTCTGTCACTCTGCACCTTTATCTCTGTCACTCTGCACCGTTATCTCTGTCACTCTGCACCTTTATCTCTGTCACTCTGCACCTTTATCTCTGTCACTCTGTACCTTTATCTCTGTCACTCTGTACCTTTATCTCTGTCACTCTGCACCGTTATCTCTGTCACTCTGCATCTTTATCTCTGTCACTCTGCACCTTTATCTCTGTCACTCTGCATCTTTATCTCTGTCACTCTGCACCTTTATCTCTGTCACTCTGTACCTTTATCTCTGTCACTCTACACCTTTATCTCTGTCACTCTGTACCTATATCTCTGTCACTCTGCACCGTTATCTCTGTCACTCTGCATCTTTATCTCTGTCACTCTGTACCTTTATCTCTGTCACTCTGTACCTTTATCTCTGTCACTCTGTACCTTTATCTCTGTCACTCTGTACCTTTATCTCTGTCACTCTGCACCGTTATCTCTGTCACTCTGCATCTTTATCTCTGTCACTCTGCACCTTTATCTCTGTCACTCTGCATCTTTATCTCTGTCACTCTGCACCTTTATCTCTGTCACTCTGTACCTTTATCTCTGTCACTCTGCACCGTTATCTCTGTCACTCTGTACCTTTATCTCTGTCACTCTGTACCTTTATCTCTGTCACTCTGCACCGTTATCTCTGTCACTCTGCACCGTTATCTCTGTCACTCTGCACCTTTATCTCTGTCACTCTGCACCGTTATCTCTGTCACTCTGCACCGTTATCTCTGTCACTCTGCACCTTTATCTCTGTCACTCTGCACCGTTATCTCTGTCACTCTGCACCTTTATCTCTGTCACTCTGCACCTTTATCTCTGTCACTCTGCATCTTTATCTCTGTCACTCTGTACCTTTATCTCTGTCACTCTGCACCGTTATCTCTGTCACTCTGCACTGTTATCTCTGTCACTCTGCACCGTTATCTCTGTCACTCTGCACTTTTATCTCTGTCACTCTGCACCTTTATCTCTGTCACTCTGTACCTTTATCTCTGTCACTCTGTACCTTTATCTCTGTCACTCTGCACTGTTATCTCTGTCACTCTGCACCGTTATCTCTGTCACTCTGCATCTTTATCTCTGTCACTCTGCACCGTTATCTCTGTCACTCTGCATCTTTATCTCTGTCACTCTGCACCGTTATCTCTGTCACTCTGCACCTTTATCTCTGTCACTCTGCACCGTTATCTCTGTCACTCTGCACTGTTATCTCTGTCACTCTGCACCGTTATCTCTGTCACTCTGCACTTTTATCTCTGTCACTCTGCACCTTTATCTCTGTCACTCTGTACCTTTATCTCTGTCACTCTGTACCTTTATCTCTGTCACTCTGCACCGTTATCTCTGTCACTCTGCACCTTTATCTCTGTCACTCTGCACCTTTATCTCTGTCACTCTGCACCGTTATCTCTGTCACTCTGCACATTTATCTCTGTCACTCTGCACCTTTATCTCTGTCACTCTGCACCTTTATCTCTGTCACTCTGCACCTTTATCTCTGTCACTCTGTACCTTTATCTCTGTCACTCTGCACCTTTATCTCTGTCACTCTGCACCGTTATCTCTGTCACTCTGCACCTTTATCTCTGTCACTCTGCACCTTTATCTCTGTCACTCTGCACCGTTATCTCTGTCACTCTGCATCTTTATCTCTGTTACTCTGCACCTTTATCTCTGTCACTCTGCATCTTTATCTCTGTCACTCTGCACCGTTATCTCTGTCACTCTGCACCTTTATCTCTGTCACTCTGCACCGTTATCTCTGTCACTCTGCACCGTTATCTCTGTCACTCTGCACCTTTATCTCTGTCACTCTGCACCGTTATCTCTGTCACTCTGCACCGTTATCTCTGTCACTCTGTATCTTTATCTCTGTCACTCTGCACCTTTATCTCTGTCACTCTGTACCTTTATCTCTGTCACTCTGCATCTTTATCTCTGTCACTCTGCACCTTTATCTCTGTCACTCTGTACCTTTATCTCTGTCACTCTACACCTTTATCTCTGTCACTCTGTACCTTTATCTCTGTCACTCTGCACCGTTATCTCTGTCACTCTGCATCTTTATCTCTGTCACTCTGCACCTTTATCTCTGTCACTCTGCACCTTTATCTCTGTCACTCTGCACCGTTATCTCTGTCACTCTGCATCTTTATCTCTGTCACTCTGCACCTTTATCTCTGTCACTCTGCATCTTTATCTCTGTCACTCTGCACCGTTATCTCTGTCACTCTGCACCTTTATCTCTGTCACTCTGCACCGTTATCTCTGTCACTCTGCACCGTTATCTCTGTCACTCTGCACCGTTATCTCTGTCACTCTGTATCTTTATCTCTGTCACTCTGCACCGTTATCTCTGTCACTCTGCACCTTTATCTCTGTCACTCTGCACCTTTATCTCTGTCACTCTGCACCGTTATCTCTGTTACTCTGCACCGTTATCTCTGTCACTCTGCACCTTTATCTCTGTCACTCTGCACCGTTATCTCTGTCACTCTGCACCTTTATCTCTGTCACTCTGCACCTTTATCTCTGTCACACGGCACCTTTATCTCTGTCACTCTGCACCTTTATCTCTGTCACTCTGCACCTTTATCTCTGTCACTCTGCACCTTTATCTCTGTCACACGGCACCTTTATCTCTGTCACTCTGCACCTTTATCTCTGCTTTTTGCTTTCCCTTTAGTCTTTCTCTTCCCACTCTTCACTCCATTGCATACATTTGTTTCTCATTATTTTTGTCTGGTATCAGCACAGTCATGAAACAGGATTCCCTAATGTAAGCTTTCTATAATACATACATAAGATAGAAAACAGCACCACTACTTACACAGACACCACGATTACTCCTGCAGTGTAAGACCTAACCACGCAGACTTTGACCTACCTAACTTTATTTATTAACTTTATTATATCAAGCCAATTACTATTGCAGCACACAGTTATTTATTGTCTCCAGTTGTGGGAGTAATCTCATAGAAATAAGAAGCTGGATGTAAGTGTGTACTTTGGTATAATGATCTGTGTGTAACAGATTTTCTAAGGACAGGCAGGTGTGTGCCAATAGGTTACTTGGGTTATGTAGCTATATGTGTGCAAAATAAACTGTGCATGGGGAGGTTACAAAGGATGAGAAGCTGTGCATGAGGGTCTGCCTAAAGATGAGAAGCTGTGCATGAGGGTCTGCCTAAAGATGAGAAGCTGTGCATGAGGGTCTGCCTAAAGATGAGAAGCTGTGCATGAGGGTCTGCCTAAAGATGAGAAGCTGTGCATGAGGGTCTGCCTAAAGATGAGAAGCTGTGCATGAGGGTATGCCTAAGGATAAGAAGCTGTGCATGAGGGTCTGCCTAAAGATGAGAAGCTGTGCATGAGGGTCTGCCTAAAGATGAGAAGCTGTGCATGAGGGTCTGCCTAAAGATGAGAAGCTGTGCATGAGGGTCTGCCTAAAGATGAGAAGCTGTGCATGAGGGTCTGCCTAAAGATGAGAAGCTGTGCATGAGGGTCTGCCTAAGGATAAGAAGCTGTGCATGAGGGTCTGCCTAAAGATGAGAAGCTGTGCATGAGGGTCTGCCTAAGGATAAGAAGCTGTGCATGAGGGTCTGCCTAAGGATAAGAAGCTGTGCATGAGGGTCTGCCTAAGGATGAGAAGCTGTGCATGAGGGTCTGCCTAAGGATAAGAAGCTGTGCATGAGGGTCTGCCTAAGGATGAGAAGCTGTGCATGAGGGTCTGCCTAAGGATAAGAAGCTGTGCATGAGGGTCTGCCTAAAGATGAGAAGCTGTGCATGAGGGTCTGCCTAAAGATGAGAAGCTGTGCATGAGGGTCTGCCTAAAGATGAGAAGCTGTGCATGAGGGTCTGCCTAAGGATAAGAAGCTGTGCATGAGGGTCTGCCTAAGGATAAGAAGCTGTGCATGAGGGTCTGCCTAAAGATGAGAAGCTGTGCATGAGGGTCTGCCTAAAGATGAGAAGCTGTGCATGAGGGTCTGCCTAAGGATAAGAAGCTGTGCATGAGGGTCTGCCTAAGGATGAGAAGCTGTGCATGAGGGTCTGCCTAAGGATAAGAAGCTGTGCATGAGGGTCTGCCTAAAGATGAGAAGCTGTGCATGAGGGTCTGCCTAAAGATGAGAAGCTGTGCATGAGGGTCTGCCTAAGGATAAGAAGCTGTGCATGAGGGTCTGCCTAAGGATAAGAAGCTGTGCATGAGGGTCTGCCTAAAGATGAGAAGCTGTGCATGAGGGTCTGCCTAAGGATGAGAAGCTGTGCATGAGGGTCTGCCTAAAGATGAGAAGCTGTGCATGAGGGTCTGCCTAAGGATGAGAAGCTGTGCATGAGGGTCTGCCTAAGGATGAGAAGCTGTGCATGAGGGTCTGCCTAAAGATGAGAAGCTGTGCATGAGGGTCTGCCTAAAGATGAGAAGCTGTGCATGAGGGTCTGCCTAAAGATGAGAAGCTGTGCATGAGGGTCTGCCTAAAGATGAGAAGCTGTGCATGAGGGTCTGCCTAAAGATGAGAAGCTGTGCATGAGGGTCTGCCTAAGGATAAGAAGCTGTGCATGAGGGTCTGCCTAAAGATGAGAAGCTGTGCATGAGGGTCTGCCTAAAGATGAGAAGCTGTGCATGAGGGTCTGCCTAAAGATGAGAAGCTGTGCATGAGGGTCTGCCTAAGGATAAGAAGCTGTGCATGAGGGTCTGCCTAAGGATAAGAAGCTGTGCATGAGGGTCTGCCTAAAGATGAGAAGCTGTGCATGAGGGTCTGCCTAAAGATGAGAAGCTGTGCATGAGGGTCTGCCTAAGGATAAGAAGCTGTGCATGAGGGTCTGCCTAAGGATAAGAAGCTGTGCATGAGGGTCTGCCTAAGGATAAGAAGCTGTGCATGAGGGTCTGCCTAAAGATGAGAAGCTGTGCATGAGGGTCTGCCTAAGGATGAGAAGCTGTGCATGAGGGTCTGCCTAAGGATAAGAAGCTGTGCATGAGGGTCTGCCTAAGGATAAGAAGCTGTGCATGAGGGTCTGCCTAAAGATGAGAAGCTGTGCATGAGGGTCTGCCTAAAGATGAGAAGCTGTGCATGAGGGTCTGCCTAAAGATGAGAAGCTGTGCATGAGGGTCTGCCTAAGGATGAGAAGCTGTGCATGAGGGTCTGCCTAAGGATGAGAAGCTGTGCATGAGGGTCTGCCTAAAGATGAGAAGCTGTGCATGAGGGTCTGCCTAAGGATGAGAAGCTGTGCATGAGGGTCTGCCTAAAGATGAGAAGCTGTGCATGAGGGTCTGCCTAAAGATGAGAAGCTGTGCATGAGGGTCTGCCTAAAGATGAGAAGCTGTGCATGAGGGTCTGCCTAAAGATGAGAAGATGTGCATGAGGGTCTGCCTAAAGATGAGAAGCTGTGCATGAGGGTCTGCCTAAAGATGAGAAGATGTGCATGAGGGTCTGCCTAAAGATGAGAAGCTGTGCATGAGGGTCTGCCTAAAGATGAGAAGCTGTGCATGAGGGTCTGCCTAAAGATGAGAAGCTGTGCATGAGGGTCTGCCTAAGGATAAGAAGCTGTGCATGAGGGTCTGCCTAAGGATAAGAAGCTGTGCATGAGGGTCTGCCTAAAGATGAGAAGCTGTGCATGAGGGTCTGCCTAAAGATGAGAAGCTGTGCATGAGGGTCTGCCTAAGGATAAGAAGCTGTGCATGAGGGTCTGCCTAAGGATGAGAAGCTGTGCATGAGGGTCTGCCTAAAGATGAGAAGCTGTGCATGAGGGTCTGCCTAAAGATGAGAAGCTGTGCATGAGGGTCTGCCTAAAGATGAGAAGCTGTGCATGAGGGTCTGCCTAAGGATGAGAAGCTGTGCATGAGGGTCTGCCTAAGGATGAGAAGCTGTGCATGAGGGTCTGCCTAAAGATGAGAAGCTGTGCATGAGGGTCTGCCTAAGGATGAGAAGCTGTGCATGAGGGTCTGCCTAAAGATGAGAAGCTGTGCATGAGGGTCTGCCTAAAGATGAGAAGCTGTGCATGAGGGTCTGCCTAAAGATGAGAAGCTGTGCATGAGGGTCTGCCTAAAGATGAGAAGCTGTGCATGAGGGTCTGCCTAAAGATGAGAAGCTGTGCATGAGGGTCTGCCTAAAGATGAGAAGCTGTGCATGAGGGTCTGCCTAAAGATGAGAAGATGTGCATGAGGGTCTGCCTAAAGATGAGAAGCTGTGCATGAGGGTCTGCCTAAAGATGAGAAGATGTGCATGAGGGTCTGCCTAAAGATGAGAAGCTGTGCATGAGGGTCTGCCTAAAGATGAGAAGCTGTGCATGAGGGTCTGCCTAAGGATAAGAAGCTGTGCATGAGGGTCTGCCTAAAGATGAGAAGCTGTGCATGAGGGTCTGCCTAAAGATGAGAAGCTGTGCATGAGGGTCTGCCTAAAGATGAGAAGCTGTGCATGAGGGTCTGCCTAAGGATAAGAAGCTGTGCATGAGGGTCTGCCTAAGGATAAGAAGCTGTGCATGAGGGTCTGCCTAAAGATGAGAAGCTGTGCATGAGGGTCTGCCTAAAGATGAGAAGCTGTGCATGAGGGTCTGCCTAAAGATGAGAAGCTGTGCATGAGGGTCTGCCTAAAGATGAGAAGCTGTGCATGAGGGTCTGCCTAAAGATGAGAAGCTGTGCATGAGGGTCTGCCTAAGGATGAGAAGCTGTGCATGAGGGGCCTCCTAAGAATGAGAAGCTGTGCATGAGGGTCTGCCTAAAGATGAGAAGCTGTGCATGAGGGTCTGCCTAAAGATGAGAAGCTGTGCATGAGGGTCTGCCTAAAGATGAGAAGCTGTGCATGAGGGTCTGCCTAAAGATGAGAAGCTGTGCATGAGGGTCTGCCTAAAGATGAGAAGCTGTGCATGAGGGTCTGCCTAAAGATGAGAAGCTGTGCATGAGGGTCTGCCTAAAGATGAGAAGATGTGCATGAGGGTCTGCCTAAAGATGAGAAGCTGTGCATGAGGGTCTGCCTAAAGATGAGAAGCTGTGCATGAGGGTCTGCCTAAAGATGAGAAGCTGTGCATGAGGGTCTGCCTAAAGATGAGAAGCTGTGCATGAGGGTCTGCCTAAGGATAAGAAGCTGTGCATGAGGGTCTGCCTAAGGATAAGAAGCTGTGCATGAGGGTCTGCCTAAGGATAAGAAGCTGTGCATGAGGGTCTGCCTAAGGATAAGAGCTGTGCATGAGGGGCTTCCTAAGGATGAGAATCTGTGCATGAGGGTCTGCCTAAGGATGAGAAGCTGTGTATGAGGGTCTTCCTAAGAATGAGAAGCTATTTATGAGGGGCTTCCTAAGAATGAGAAGCTATTTATGAGGGTCTTCCTAAGAATGAGAAGCTATTTATGAGGGTCTTCCTAAGAATGAGAAGCTATTTATGAGGGGCTTCCTAAGAATGAGAAGCTATTTATGAGGGGCTTCCTAAGAATGAGAAGCTATTTATGAGGGGCTTCCTAAGGAGGAGAATCTGTGCATGAGGGTCTGCCTAAGGATAAGACACTGTGCATGAGGGTCTTCCTAAGAATGAGAAGCTATTTATGAGGGTCTTCCTAAGAATGAGAAGCTATTTATGAGGGTCTTCCTAAGAATGAGAAGCTATTTATGAGGGGCTTCCTAAGAATGAGAAGCTATTTATGAGGGGCTTCCTAAGGATGAGAATCTGTGCATGAGGGTCTTCCTAAGGATAAGAAGCTGTGCATGAGGGGCTTTCTAAGGATGAGAAGCTGAGCATAAGGGTCTTCCTAAGGATAAGAAGCTGTGCATGAGGGTCTTCCTAAGAATGATAAGCTGTGCATGAAGGGCTTTCTAAAGATAAGAAGCTGTGCATGAGGGGAGTCCTAAGGATGAGAAGCTTTACATGAGGGGCGTCCTAAGGATGAGAAGCTGTGCATGAGGGTGTTCCTAAGCATGAGATGTTGTGCATGAGAGGCTTCCTAAGGATGAGGGGCTTCCTAAGGATGAGAAGCTGTGCATGAGGGGCTTCCTAAAGACAAGAAGCTGTGCATGATGGGGCTTCCTAAGGATGAGAAGCTGTGCATGAGGGGCTTCCAAGTGTTGAGATGCTGTGCATGAGGGGCTTTCTAAGGATAAGAATCTGTGCATAAGGGGGGTCATAAGGATGATATTCTGTGCATGAGGGGCTTCCTCTGGATGAGAAGCTGTACATGAGGGGTTTCCTGAGAATGATATTCTGTGCATGAGTGGCTTCCTAAGGATGAGAAGCTGTGTATGAAGGGCTTCTTAAGGATAAGAAGCTGTGCATGACGGGGCTTAATAAGGATGAGAAGCTGTGCATGAGGGGCTTCCAAAGGATGAGAAGCTGTGCATGACGGGCTTCCTGTCAGGGTTTTTTCCCTGTTTTGTTTGACATGTGCTGCTGGCAGCCATTTTACACACCTCTCTTGCTGACTATGGTGCATTGTGGGGGATGCTGTTCATTTCCTGCACTTCCTTTTATGGCCAGACTGGTGTGCATCATCTGTGTGTGACAGGATGCAGTCTCAGAATTGTGTTCAGTATGCTTTGCCTTTGCATTGTCTCAGACCTGTTTGTGAGAGTTCCTGTGTATTACCTGGCTGTCTGACGTTCTTCCTGGTTCCTGATCCCTGGCTTGTTCCTGACTCTGCTCTTTTCCTTGTTCCTGATTCCGGCTCATCTGATTATTCACTTTGGCTCCTGGCTCGGCTCTTCTGACTACCAACTCTGGTTTTGACTCCTGGCTTGTTATTTGACTTGTGGACTTTTTATTATATTTTTGTTATTAATAAAGGTGTGATTATTTTTGCACTTCTCATCTCAGTCTGATTCCTGGCATCCTGACACTTCCTAAGGATGAGAAGCTGTGCATGAGGGGCTAACCTAAGGATGAGAAGCTGTGCATGAGGGGCTTCCTAAGGATGAGAAGCTGTGCATGAGGGGCTTCCTAAGGATGAGAAACTTTGCATGAGGGGCTTTCTAAGGCTGAGAAGCTGTGCATGAGGGACATCCTAAGGATGAGAAGCTTTGCATGAGGGGCATCCTAAGGATGAGAAGCTGTGCATGAGGGGCTTTCTCTGGATGAAAAGCTGTAAATGAGGGGTTACCTGAGGATGATATTCTGTGTATGAGGGGGTTCCTAAGAATTAGAATCTGTGAATGATGGGCTTCCTAAGGATGAGAAACTGTGCATGAGGGGATTCCTAAGGATAAGAAATTGTGCATGAGGTGCTTCCAAAGGATTAGAAGCTGTGCATGAGGGGATTCCTAGGTATTAGAAGTTGCACATGAGGGGCTTCCTAAGGATGAGAAGCTGTGCATTAGGGGCTTCCTAAGAATGATAAGCTATTCAGAAGGGGCTTCCTGGGGGCGGAGCCAGCCGGGTAGGTGAGCGGTCGCATATCGTGTGAGCTCCGACCAAACTTCCATCTAACACCACTCACCTCCCATAAAAGTCAGCCTAAAACTCCTAAATCTCCCTGTTAATCTTACCCTGGAAATTTGACCCTAGAAACAGAGGGGTATTACCCACATTTAAGCTTGAAACATGTGGAGACAGAACAACGTTAGAGAGATGCTGGTGGCCATCTTGGTCATCAGACGCAGTTAAAATGGCTTCAAATCCTTTATTACTACAAAGAACCAAAAAGACAGCACAATCCTCTTGCAACAGCTTAACAACAGCTCATTTGTTTCTAGGGCACACTTGACTTGGGGTCCACTCTTGCCGAGTGACACTTACACCTGGTGGCACTACTATGGAGGGGACTATTAATTTCATTGCGCTCTGGAGGATGAGTTGCATGCAGCATTTTGCTATATTGGCACGCAACCCACTGCACATCCAATCTTTCCCACAGCTTCCCCTGCAGAATGTGTTAGTGAGAGCGCTTGGGGGACACAGTGCTCTCCGTCTACCCCTACCAACCTGGCATTTACTTCTGGGTTATATGGAGTTTTAGAAGGCTCAGCAAAGGTTGGTAAACTGAGGTGCATTTTTGAGAGGAACGTGGCTCTTTCATGGAAGAGTACACACACATCTACAGAGCACTGGCCGGTCATGACAACACTTCAGGTAAAACACACGAGGAGCTTAACCCAAAGTTTGGATAACAGACGGCTACAAATTCCCTGCACTTCTTCTTTTTTCAGACTCACTGACATTTTCTGTGTGGACTGGCCATCCTTTCAGTGGGATCCTGGAAGACTGTAACAGCAAACTGAAGATTACTTTCTAAGTGTGTGACTCTATTTTGCCCCCTATATCAACCATTGCTTATGTTTGTTTGGTCTGGATATATATAATTGCTATTCACTGCATTTTCAGGTTATATTTGGGTTTCGTTTACATATATAAGTTTTCTATTATAGTTAAGCTAACTGTTGTGTCCAGCAATGGAAATACGAGAGAGATACTGGAGATTTAAAGTAAAATATATACGCCTAGATTACGAGTTCTGCGTTAGCTTTAAAAAGCAGCGTTAAGGGGTCCTAACACTGCTTTTTAACGCCCGCTGGTATTACGAGTCAGGCAGGAAAGGGTCTACCGTGCACTTTTTTTCCGCGACTTTTCCATACCGCAAATCCCCTTACGTCAATTGCGTATCCTATCTTTTTAATGGGATTTGGCTAACACTTGTATTACAAGTCTTGAAAGAAGTGAGTGGTACAGCCTCTACCTCCAAGACTCCTAAGTCAGTAGTTAAGAGTTTTATGGGCTAACGCCGGAACATAAAGCTCTTAACTAAAGTGCTACAAAGTACACTAACACCCATAAACTACCTATTAACCCCTAAACAGAGGCCCCCCCACATCGCAAACACTAAAATTTAACCCCTAATCTGCTGACCGGACATTGCCGCCACCTACATTATACCTATGAACCCCTAATCTGCTGCCCCTAACATCGCCGACACCTATAATTATATTTATTAACCCCTAATCTGCCCCCCCAACGTCGCCGCCACCTACCTAAACTTATTAACCCCTAATCTCCCGCCCCCAATCTGCAGGCCGGACATCACCGCCACTATAATAAATGTATTAACCCCTAAACCGCCACACTCCAGCCTCGCAAACACTATAATAAATGTTATTAACCCCTAATCTGCCCCCCCCCCAACGTCGCCGCCACCTACCTACAATTATTAACCCCTAATCTCCCGCCCCCAACATTGCCGCTAAACCCCTAAACCTAAGTCTAACCCTAACACCCCCCTAAATTAAATATAATTTATTTATAAATCTAAATAAAATTACTATAATTAAATAAATTAATCCTATTTAAAACTAAATACTTATCTATAAAATAAACCCTAATATAGCTACAATATAACTAATAGTTACATTGTAGCTATATTAGGATTTATATTTATTTTACAGGCAACTTTGTATTTATTTTAACTATGTACAATAGCTATTAAATAGTTAATAACTATTTAATAGCTACCTAGTTAAAATAATTACAAAATTACCTGTAAAATAAATCCTAACCTAAGTTACAAATACACCTAACACTACACTATCAATAAATTATTTAAATAAATTAACTAAAATTATCTAAAATAAAATACAATTAAATAAACTAAACTATATTACAAAAAAAACCCAAACACTAAATTACAAAAAATAAAAAAATATTACAAGAAGTTTAATCTAATTACACCTAATCTAAGCCCCCTAATAAAATAAAAAAGCCCCCCAAAATAATAAACTGCCCTATCCTAAACTAAATTACAAAGTAATCAGCTCTTTTACCAGCCCTTAAAAGGGCTTTTTGCGGGGCATTGCCCCAAAGTAATCAGCTCTTTTACCTGTAAAAAAAAGAAATGCAATACCCCCCCAACATTACAACCCACCACCCACACACCCCTACTCTAAAATCCACCCGATCCCCCCATAAAAAAACCTAACACTACCCCATTGAAGATCACCCTATCCTTATTTCTTTTTGGAATTCTGACAGGTAATTTTAGTTTTTCTACCCATAAACACAATTTGCAAGTATATATTTGGGATTTAGCTAGACACTTTAGAATTTCTCCCCAGACATCCTTAACCAGCACCTGGCACTATAGTTGTGTTACCTACACAATTTTATTTACATATTAATTTGGTTAAACAGCCTTTTATTAGTCTGGACCCCTCCAAAATAGGTGTGGGGCAATCTCTGTCTGCCATACATGAGTTAAGTATAGGAGCCAACGCTGCTCCTCTATGACTGCTCTCTATGCACATCTTGGTCTAGTTGAATCTGTAACGTTATAAGGTTAATACTTATTATGAGATAGGATAACTGATAACTTTTAAATGCACCTAAGTTGGTGAGTAGTGGGTGTCCAGGGACTTCCTATCAAACCGCACACTTACTGTCTCACAGTCTTTGCATTTGAAAATTAAAAGCTTGCTCTAGTTCATTAGAATGTATAATCTGTTTTAATATTCTGTATCTACATTTAAAATGTTACCTAGTTATTCATAGTTAGATCTATTGTTTCTCCAACATTTTAAACTACAAAATGTGGTTCATTTAACCTTCGTTATGTAATATCTAACTAAGTCTATACGTTTTATGAGTGACGGCAGTGTTATCTATCACAATGTCCAAGTTTGCTAAGACAGGTATTGACTACAAATGCTTCTCCTAGGGGAAGCCTCTACAGCTCAACATAAAATATGTTGGTTTTTTTTTAGTACCTTTCATGACTCAGCTGACCACTTAACAATTTCTATATGTGCTTGTCTGCTATACATATCTATTGCTTTCCTTACCCTTCACAGATATCAGATTCAAACGCCTAAATTGATGCTTGACCTGGTGTCCCTAGGCATATACTCATATAATGCTCTTGTTTTGGGATGTACTTAGGGGCTTGGATGTCTGCGGCCGGGGCATCTGAGCCTCTTTTTTATGTCTAGGTATAAAATGTAGATTACATACAGGTAGGGGACCCCATAATCACCCAGGTAATATTAGCTTTAATACTTGATATGTCTCTATACCTTTACAAAATAATTTCAGATATCTGTTTACCACTAAAGTTTGATATGTTGTAGTAGATGCCCTGAAAGTATAGGAGAGGATTCTCCCTTTTTTTTAGTAAGCGACAGTATATGCCAAACTTGTGACTTGAGGACATGGCCAACGCTACACTGTGACGCACAGCTTTATCTCGAAGTATTAGATCTGCTTTTCATGTGGGCTGGACCTACATTACTATTATTATTTATAGTCTCCTTACCCGCATTATTTTAAATGAGCTACATATCTAACGTCAAATCTTTAAGTTTAGATCTTATGCCTCACTATGCCAAGTATGACATCAGCCCAGCATGTAATTAGCTCATTCTTTCTCCCTTCAACAGTGGCGCAGGTATTTATGAGCCTTTTTTTTACTTAGTTATGTAGCTTTGCAATATTGAAGTTTGAGTCATAATGCAACAGCACAGGCTGCTTATTACGTTTAACCTCCCCCCTCATATATAATAAACTTCCTAGCTTAGGAGGGTTAACTAGGCGGCTCACCTTGTCTATGCCGCACCCTAACTACTTTCTTTATAGTAACTCTTGTTGTCTAACAGAATGCTGACCCTGTTTTCCCTACCTACTACTGCAAGACTGCTTAGCATTATCTACAAGTTAACTTAAAAGTTCTTATATATAGATATTTCACCGTGGCATTCATACTTAAGCAAACTTGCCTAGTGGCTTTTTGGCTGCTACCTGTCATGCCTAAAATAACAAGATAGCACAGGAATTCTCAGCGCTAAAAATCTAAAAAGGATACCTAAGCCACTCTCCACTATCTCCTCAAGATAGAAATGGAACAAACAATGTGGCGATTGAGAGGGTGCTAAAAAGCTGGGTATACTTAACACACCTAATTATTAAGATTATATCAAAACAAAGAATAAATCAAATACAGTAAATTTTTAAAAATCTTTACTAGTGGGAATAATCCCTACTTATGCAATACATAAATTTAAAAAACAATACGTAAGAACATTTGCAGACACATAAAGTAAGTATTGGATACGATATATTTAACTATCACTTGGAATACCACCCTGATAAAAATATTTATAATAAGCGCTTTTAAAAAATAGCATTGATCAATTACTATGTCCTTAAAATCAAATATTTTGTTCCTGAATATAATGGACAGTCTCTATAGTCCTTATATATTTGCAGCAGATGAAATCCCTTTTGTTTGTATGGTATATAACATACAAGACTTATCTCTGTGATTGAAATTAACGTGCTGGGTAAAAACGATAAAATGTTCCTTAATTAGGATACTTTGTATCTTTGCTGGTTATATATGTAACTTTAACTCACAGAAAGTTGCAGCGACTGTGTCCAAATGTCGCTGTAATGTATCTCAGAGTCTGTGGTCTTTAGTCAAAACACGCTCCTTGCGTGTGAGCCGCTTAGTGTGCTGCAGCTTCTATTCCTTGTTACAGGATTCACCACTCCCTCCGTGGGGAGGTGACCGGCAAAGGTACGTCGCTCCTTGTGTGTGAGTACCTGACAAGCTGTTATCTTTTGCTTCCAATGTTCCCAGCTCCCTGCTTTTGACAAACAGTCTGGATCTTTGTAAGTGCGATCACTGAGGTGATAAAGGCACCCGCTCTTAGCGTTAATACGCGCGGGCAAATACTAGGTACCTAGTGGGTTTGGTTCTGGTAACAGGCAACTTCAACTTCTACTTGTTTCACCCATGTGTGTGGGCTTTATCAAGATATCAGTTGCTGCCAGAACTTGGATTTAAAAAGCCGTTACTTCCTTCTCATTGGTTGGTGTGTTTTCAGGTAATTGTTTCTTAAGGTGGATTTCTCAGGTGAATGATTCTTAAGGTGGAATCACATTAGTTATTATTTTGTTCCTTTGGGAATCTTAATCTCCCATGTTTTCCTGTTATGTTTCTTTGGCCATTACGAGATTATGGAATGATGTATTAACAATAATGTTCTTTTATATATAAAACAATAATGATGTGAATATAATTGGGAGTATTACTGCCTCAGGGTGGTATTTCCAAAGGGTGGTATTCCATTGTTTAAAACGAAAACAAAAATATAAATGAGAATAAGTTAAAGTAAGGAAAAATATATATATATAATCACTAAGATCTGGGTATCTTGCTAATTTTATACTAAATTATATTTTTGTTACAACTATGATTGTTTATATTTTCTTATACTAGTAAAATGGGCTTTTTATTATCCTTAGTTACTTGTGATGTATTCTCTTGAAATTGATCTGTTACTTAGTAAGGGGTAGTTACTGTTACACATGAATTGTGGGGTATGTATTCTAACTGGTTATACTACTAAAAAGGGGGATATATCTAACTCTGAATTTAACCCTCTAGGATAGAGGGTATCTAATTTATATATTAATTCAGATTCTTTTTTAAGGAGTTGGGCCTCAAAATCCCCTCCCCTCCAATTTCCTCTGACTATACAGATCCCCCAGAACTTAAAATGTTGTAGGTTATTGTTATGGATTTCCCTAAAATGCTTGTATAAGTGGGTATCGAGATTGCCTTTATCAATGTTACATAAATGTTCTCGGATCCTGTCACGTAACATTCGGGTGGTCTCTCCGATATAAACTAAATTGCAAGAACATTTGATGAGGTATATAACCCCCTTAGTTGAACATCTGATTATGTCTTTTATAGCAAAATCTTCACCTATTCACCTATTCCATCTAAATATATAGAGCTATTTTTATTACTATATCTACATGCTCTACATATGTTGCAGGGAAAAAAACCCTTCGGGAATGACCTTTAAGATCTTTATCTACAAGATTTTTATTCTCCCTCTTTAGTTCACTTGGTGCTAGGATTTAAGAAACAATTACCTGAAAACACACCAACCAATGAGAAGGAAGTAACGGCTTTTTAAATCCAAGTTCTGGCAGCAACTGATATCTTGATAAAGCCCACACACATGGGTGAAACGCGTAGAGTTGAAGTTGCCTGTTACCAGAACCAAACCCACTAGGTACCTAGTATTTGCCCGCGCGTATTAACGCTAAGAGCGGGTGCCTTTATCACCTCAGTGATCGCACTTACAAAGATCCAGACTGTTTGTCAAAAGCAGGGAGCTGGGAACATTGGAAGCAAAAGATAACAGCTTGTCAGGTACTCACACACAAGGAGCGACGTACCTTTGCCGGTCACCTCCCCACGGAGGGAGTGGTGAATCCTGTACCAAGGAATAGAAGCTGCAGCACACTAAGCGGCTCACACGCAAGGAGCGTGTTTTGACTAAAGACCACAGACTCTGAGATACATTACAGCGACATTTGGACACAGTCGCTGCAACTTTCTGTGAGTTAAAGTTACATATATAACCAGCAAAGATACAAAGTATCCTAATTAAGGAACATTTTATCGTTTTTACCCAGCACGTTAATTTCAATCACAGAGATAAGTCTTGTATGTTATATACCATACAAACAAAAGGGATTTCATCTGCTGCAAATATATAAGGACTATAGAGACTGTCCATTATATTCAGGAACAAAATATTTGATTTTAAGGACATAGTAATTGATCAATGCTATTTTTTAAAAGCGCTTATTATAAATATTTTTATCAGGGTGGTATTCCAAGTGATAGTTAAATATATCGTATCCAATACTTACTTTATGTGTCTGCAAATGTTCTTACGTATTGTTTTTTAAATTTATGTATTGCATAAGTAGGGATTATTCCCACTAGTAAAGATTTTTAAAAATTTACTGTATTTGATTTATTCTTTGTTTTGATATAATCTTAATAATTAGGTGTGTTAAGTATACCCAGCTTTTTAGCGCCCTCTCAATCGCCACAATGCCTAAAATAACACCTGAGGTCTAAATAATGAGTTCCACAAGTGGTCTCCTCTCTTTCATACAGCCTTTTGTCCATGTTATTACCCTACAAAGTATGAGATCCAAGAGTGGCCTCCGGTTTAATATAGAAGGCTTAGGTAGATATTGGCATGTGTTTCTTTTCTTCCTATAGCAAATGTTCTGTTGCAGAGCTTAATATTATATAAATAGTAGACATCATTTACTGTATACAAACTTTTACTGTAAATTTTACATTATGTTCTTTGATCTAGCAGATGTTGCTAATTGCAAATGCCTTTTTAATAGGTAACTCGTAAGATGTACCTTACTATATGTCCTGAAGGAATACGACTACGCAAGGCTATAGATTTATAAGTGTACCCAAACTTGTGTTTTCCTTTTCTTTTCCCTCTGCAGCGTTTGCTTCTTTTCAGGGCTTTATATCATATAGATAATAGACATCGTCTGTGTCAGTATATTTATAAAAATCTTAGCAGTATTCTCTAAACAATGTGTGAGTATACGGCAGGAATATATTTAACAATCTTTCTTTAGACTGAACCCACAATCAATATACTTCTACTAAGAC
This sequence comes from Bombina bombina, assembly GCF_027579735.1. Lineage (NCBI taxonomy): Eukaryota > Metazoa > Chordata > Amphibia > Anura > Bombinatoridae > Bombina > Bombina bombina. The sequence goes on from NC_069504.1 coordinate 1,151,261,021, forward strand.
AACAAAATTAATATAAGTATCTGAATTCTTTATTATTAGTAAATAACTATGAACATGTTGATACATAAATATTTGTAATAATTAGAATATGAGTCAATGTTATATGCGTAAAAACAAAAACTATTTAAAATATGCTATGCAAAGCTCATGTAAATTTACCTTTAAAACCAGCCTTTCATTCAGAGCTGCATTTAAAATATTACAATGAGACCTAAAATAGCAGCTACAAACATTCAGCAATATGACTTACAGTTTATATTTTACCCTGTTAATACAATGAGGTTCCAAAATCTTTAACAGCTCAATACCCAAGCAACACAATTCTATCAGTGCTAATTTAAACAAAAGGACAATCTATACTTCTATTAAAACATCAGAAATTGTATATATTATTTATGTAAAAACCCAATTCTGAGTTATCACTCTATAGTTGTATAGATAAAACAATTTAGCATCAAGGATATGTATTTAACAATATACAGACTGAATATAAACTACAATATAAAACTGCTCCCTTTAAGTCTTTCCCTATACTTTAAACTACAACTATTATGCATATAGCAATGCATTTAAACACATCTCTGAACATTTAAAACATTTTTTTTAAATGTGTAATAACTGCCATAATTCCCTCATATTAATAAGTTCGCAATATCAATCACAGATGGGTAGGATCACATTACCTCTCTGGTCATTTTGATATGAAACATGTGTCTAACATTATTTATATTGAATAATTTATATTGCTAACTATTCAATTTTTCCTATTAAACATATTATAATTTACTGCATTAGTAAATTTCTCTTAGCATTTATATTTCACTTAGCCTAACAGAAAATTTATATTTCAATATCAGATGTCAATATTTCATAGTCATATCACATCAAAGTAACTACCATATATCCATCTCACTATATTTCAAGAGATGTATTTAAAACTTTATAAACATTTATTTCACATTCATATGATATGACTTATTTCATCCCATGTATCGTCCTGTGTGTGTCATCTCTTAGTTCCACCTGGAAAACAGGAAAGCATGTTATATATACATATATGGGTTATTTGAATTATTTTAAACATACATGGAAAACTGGCATTGTTCCCTTTGCAAAATGTATTTAATTCTATTTGAGTCACCTTCCCCCCAGCCGTATGTCTGCAATACGTCTTCCTTTGAAATCACAAAGATTTAGGTGACAAATTCCAGAGGGCCCTTGAACACATTCCTTTCTCTCATCACCAAATGTCTTGGAGTTATAAAACTCTGCATATATAGTCAAATGAACAGGGTCACTGAGTTATAGTTCCTTTAGGAAAAGTGTTTGTGTGCTTTACACAGCAGGAGGGTGTGCTTCAAAGCTTTGCTAACTTTAAATCATAATAAATGTGCATCCAGCTAGCATTTTTGGCAAAGGGGGTTTTATAGTAAATAGAACTGTTGTTATCCAGAACTTATGAGACACAAAATACAAATGGTTTTAGAGTAGATATAGGGGTCAGGGATCATCTGATATCGATTTTAAGTTCACACCTCAGTGGGACATCTCTAGGGAGCAGTCTTTTGTTCTCAGATGTGGAATACATAGAGTGTAATGAATGAGCACGTTCAGACTTACTATTTGATTGATTTCATCATTACTATCTTATATTTTATATATATATATATATATATATATATATATATAAATATATATATATATATATATATATATATATATATATATATGTATTTTCCACTGACATTTACAGATGCCCTGACATAATTCCCCCTTTCAAATTCAAATATATGTAGGACACATGTATTTGAATTGGACCAAAGTCAGTGGTATTCTGTGAGCGTCAACTGTATGCCTCATAGTCTTCTATGGAGTGAGTTTGTCATCTTTGAGACCTTGTCCTCATCAGTTAGGCATCTTTAACTACAGTATGTCTTTATATGCATTTGGGGATATGACACTTCATTCTCCCTCTATGACTTGTAGTTGGGACCTAGGATGACATGCCCGCAGCTGATTGATATGGACCATTTATCTATGAAACTTTCATTTTTGGGGATCCGTATGTTATAGGCCACTGGAGATATTTTTTCAGTAATGACAAAAGGACCTTTCCATGAGGGAAGAAATTTCTTCTCCCTAACCTGATCTCTTCCAAAGTTATAAAGATAAACTTTATCATTTATTTCATATTCCTTTTTGGATGTTTTGAGATCATAATAGGTTTTAGTGGCAGTTGCGGCTCTTTCTAAATTCCTTTGAGCAAATGCAAAGGCATATTGCAGATGCTTTCTTAGGTTCTCCACATATTGATGTGTATTGGCAGCGTTTATCAAGTTTTGGTCTGATGTACGGTACAGCAGATGCTGAGGTAGAACCATTCTTCTACCAGTCATCAGTTCAAAAGGTGACATCTTGGTAGCACTACTTGGAGTTGCTCTTAATGCCATTAAGACTAGTTTTACATCCCAGTCTTTACCCGTTTCACTCACAAACTTTTTGAGGATTTTAATAATGGACTGGTTGTAACTCTCTACACCACCACTTGAGGCAGCTCTATAAGCAATATGGAGCTTTTCTTTAACCCCTAGTATCTTCCACATTTTGGTCATCACTTCTCTAGTGAAGTGGGTCCCCCGATCTGACTCGATTCTTTGGGGCAAACCAAATCTGGAAAATACATGGTTGATGAGCAACGCTGCACATGTTTCAGCATTATTGTTGGGTGCACTAATGCACTCTACCCATTTAGTGAACAGGCATGTCACTGTTAACATGTATTTGTTACCTCTTGATGACCTTGTTACTGGACCAATAAAATCAATTTGTATATCTGACCATGGCATTACCATCCCCCTCTTCTGCAATTTCGCTCTATGCGTTGGTGCAGTGGGTTGGAACTGTGGACAGATTAAACACCCTTGACAGTAGGTTTGAACATCTTTCAACATGTGTGGCCAAAAAGCGTAATCACGCAATATTTCATACAAGAGTTTGGCACCACGATGACCAGATGTGGGAGCATCATGGGCATGTTGAAGCATTAGACCTCTGAACTTGGTGGGTACTACCCATTGCTGAATGCCAGTTTTGGAGGTTCTAATTAACAAACCATCCTGTAACTTGAATTGTGTTCTGGATTTCCTTAAGATTCTAAGATCTTCTTTGCCAATACAATCATCTTTTGAGATGGGGTTGCCTTCAGGATCTTCTATGTGTTTATAGAAGATGCCTACAATGGGGTCTTCTTTTTGACTAGTGATCAGGTCCTCACTAGGAGAATCCTGACTCCATTGTACCAGGTTAGGCTCACTCTGTTGTTTGGTCTGGTTTCTGGTAATGGCTTCTACCTGAATTGCACCCATTAAATGGTCAATATTAAGGAGTTCTCCAGTTATGGCTCCTTGTTTGGCTAATGAATCCGCAAGGTCATTGCCTTCCTTATCCGGACCTAGAACCCTGGAATGACCCTTGGTCTTTTTCCAGTGTATGGTTAAATCATTGGATACCACCAGATTATCAATCTTGCAGAACAACTTGCCATGCTTGACTGGTTTGTTATTGCTTTTCTGCATGCCATTTCTTTTCCAAGTTGGCAGGTATTCAACAAAACTGTCACGCACATAATTTGAGTCAGTTATGATCACAAATTCATGAATACCATGTTCAATAGCCATTTCAATGGTTTTTAGAATAGCGGTTAGTTCTGCAACTTGACTGGATCTTGGTCCAATGTTAAAACCTAAAGATATATTTGGGAATCCATTTGCCCAAGTTATACCAATGCCAGCAACTAATCTGCGCTCATTATCAATAGTGGCATGGTAAGAACAACCATCAACATATACCCAAGGTAATATTTGACAATGGTCTTCATTGTACATTTTATATGGGGAAAGCAATTGTTCCTCCAGGAAATCATTGTCTGATAATTCTTCCCCAGGATCTCTAGCAGTACAGTCGTGGAGCTCAGCAAGCCCTTGTGTGACTGGATTCTTATTATTCTGCTTGTAGCGAATTTCTAATGGCCAGCCTTGTAAGGAAAGAGTCCACGCTGTTATGCGGCTATTTGACAAATTCCCATCTCTTATTCTCTCACTTTGCAAATATAGCAAATGCTGGTGAGCCGTTTCTACAATAATTTTTTCGCCCTGTATATAGCTGCGGAAATTTTGTAGAGCCCATACAGTAGATAAGAGGGCTTTTTTGCAATCGTTAAACTTTATTTCTACTGGGGATAGATTTTTGCTCGCATAAGCAATGGCTTTGCTTAAATTATCATGCTTTTGGTATAAAACAGCACTCATGCTTACATCTGTGTACCCTGTTTCTGAGTAGAAAGGTATACCACCTTCAGGGTATGCTAAGCAAGGTGCTTGTGTGAGTTTTCTCTTCAGCTCTTTGATGGCTGTCTCTTGAGACTCACTCCAGTGCCATTTCACATCCTTCTTTAGACGAAGTAGTAGTGGTTTAGCTAACTCTGCATAATTATCAATGAATTTGCAAGAATAATTCGTCATACCCAGGAATGATCTCAATTCCTTTAACTTTGTTGGGTTTTTAGAATTTACTATAGCTTCAACCTTTTTCTTCTGAGGATTTAGCCCTTTAGAAGTAACTTCATGTCCCAGGAAGTTTACACGAGTGCGGCACCATTGAGCTTTTTGTAGGGATAATTTGACACCTGCCCTTTTAAGTTGGCTGAGGACGTGTTTAAGCTCTGCGATGTGTTTTTCAAAGTCTGTGCTTTTGATTAAAACATCATCAACATAAGATAAGGTCCCCCTTTCCAGTGCATCAGGCATAGCCTTATGCATGAATACAGCAAATTCATGTCCAGAATTTATGTATCCAAATGGTAGTCTCTGGAATGCATATTGGATAGACTGACCATATTGCCGCTTTAAAAAGGGACACATATGAAAATTACATATGTCAGGGTTCTTATAATGGAACATTATTCAAAACATTTCTTTAAACAGCCCTGACGTATGTATTTTTCATATGTGTCCCTTTTTAAAGCGGCAATATGGTCAGCCTAATATTGGACCTTTTGGAAAGAGAATGCCAGCTTATATTGGTCCTCTTCATGTACCTTTATGGTCCAATATCCCTGTGCACAATCAATGGCAGTGAATATTTTGGATCCCTGCATCTGCACTAGGCACTGGTCAATGTATGGTACAGGCCAACCAGACATGTACACTTGTTTGTTTAGCTGTCTTAAATCAGCACACAAACGCCATTGTCCATTGGGCTTAAGGACACCTAGAATAGGATTATTATAAGAGCTGTGCACCTGTCGTATGATACCCCTTTCTTCCAAGTTCCTTATGATTTCTGCGAGAGAATCATATGAGGCTAAAGGAAGTCTGTATTGTTTAACAAAGACAGGTGGTGCATTGGGATCTGTTTGTATTCTTGCAATGTGCAAGTCTGTAGTACCACAATTGTAAGAATCCCTAGCGAAAATATCCTTGTACTCCATCAGGAGTTCTCGCAGCAGTTGGCGTTCATCATCGCTGCAACAGCCATTAGCTAAGGATATTTGTTCCTCGACTATTTGCTGAAATCCTGGAAAGATTTCAGCCTGTCCTATTTCATAGGCTTCTTCCAACCTAGAGGTGAGATCCCCTTGATTATAATTTACATCGCTCCCATGACTCTGGGTATTGGGGTAATCTTGCTGTTTGATTGGCTGATCAAACACTAGAGAGGCTTCTTCAATTTTAAGATGCCTTCCTCTGAGCTGAAGGGATAAATAGACTGAATATTAAACAGACCCTCTGGCATAGATGCAAAGGATTGTTCTATTAATTGTTTGTCAGTTAAGTATCCTTCAGGGATCAGCCCAATTACATTATTCTGGAATCCAAAAGTGTAATAACTTGATTCCAGTGCATATCCTATGGTAGTTCCCTTGGATAATGTTATATCCTGTGGGGTCATGTTATGTACAATAATATGTATTGGAACAGTTCCAATATTCACCATAGGAGTGTAGGTTACTGTGACACTGTGATTTTGTATTCTATGGGAGAGGCAAATTAGTGTTTCAGAAGTTTTTAATTTCTTACCTCTCTTTACCTGTAAGGGTAAAAGAAATTTATCAGCCCCGGCAGTAATTATAACATCGCTAGACACCTGCATATTCACAGCATATGGCAATTGCTGGTTTGATTTCAGAGCTGCATTTTCATCCTGAAATACTTCAGGGTCCCCCTTTAACCTGCTCCAGAGGCAAGAGTTAATCAAATCTATTTGTATGGCATATCTATGTAAGATATCATTGCCAATGTATATTTGATTATGGGGAGTATTTAAAACTAAAAACAGGTGCTTCACTGAGTTATTTCCTATAGAGATAGATAATAAGCACTTAGCTGTGATGTTATAGTTTTCAGACCTGTTATCCAGGTTGTGGACACAGTGGTCTTGGGGAGAAAGATATTTAATCACTTTAGGTTCAGCTATTTGCGCTAATAAACCTTCGCTTATATAGCTAGCTTCCTGTTTTAAGTTTATTTTAGCATACTTGGTTTTCCCAAGGTCATGCACTTGTATAGGGATAAATAGATCCTCTTTAACTATCTCAATCCCTGTGAGGTATTTAGTGTGTCCTCCCCTTTAGGGATTTTATGATCCCCCTTGTGGAGTGATATGGTTAATACATCGCCATCTAGGGAAATATTAGCTATCTTTCCAGGCGAAATTTTAATAGTATTACCATCAGAGCCACTTAAAGGAGTCTGATCATCTATTTGTAGAATAGTGATTTCAGGTACAGAGTTATTCCTGAAATGAATCTCCACAGCATCTGGCTTCTCTTCCACCACATGACAGCTATGTCGGGTGTGATATATACCAGATTTTTCATAATTGATAGGCCTTTTAACTTGTGACCAAATTGCATTATTTATGCAATCAATTATGGTGCTTAATCGCTTCAGGAGATCACTACCAATAATCAAACTAACAGTTGGCAGATCCACTATAATGACAGGGTGTCTTATGACCCTGTTCCCCAATTTAAATTTTAACCAGGCCATACCGTAGACTTTTAGAGAATCACCCCCAACTCCTATTAGAGAACCGTCAAATTCTTTTATTTTAGGTTTGTGGGGTGTTAGCTCATTTAGCAGTGTGTAGTACCTGTGGGATAAAATAGTTGCCTGAGATCCAGTATTGACTAATCCCATGATAGGGTTGGAGATTGAGTCTTGTAGTTCAGCCAATACATAATATCTCCCTGCAGTTTCTACCATTTCACAGATAAAATTGGCATTCTAATACATCTGTGGGCTTCGCCACGTGTTACCTGAATTTGCCACGTTTTCCCGTGCAGAGGAAGTTTCATATCTACCGGCCTCCTCCATGACAGGGTCGGCTGGATTCTTGTGTACTGCATCTGTGGAAATAAGGTTAAGAGAGTGCTGCAAAGGAAGGGATTTGTTAATTTTTCCCGGATGAGGTTGCTTGTCATCACGGCTAAATCGTCCGTTTCCGGTCTGTGGGGAGAGAACATGATTAGTATCATTGATATTTATTATTACATTTTGTATATCTCTCCCCTCCCTTTCAGGTGATACCGCAGTGTTTATGATTGTGCCTGTGGTCCACTGCTGACCACTGGCTGTACCCCTAAAAAAGTATTGTTTGGTTGCTGAGTCGTAAGTTTTTGACTCATATTAGCGACTTGTTCGCTCAACCGAATTAGCTGGGTACTAAGCTGATCTACTTGATTGTACAAGTTACCCCTACTCCTGGGCCTATCTCTTGATGCCCCATAATAATGATTCTTGGACCATTGGTTCCCCTCAGAATTAGAGCTGCTATTTCTATCCTGGCGTGGTTGCCCCTGGGGTTCAATTTGTTCTGCATTATTATTTTGGGGAGCATTATTTACTTGGGGTGTCTGGTTATCCTGAGAATACCTTCGCCGTCTATTGTATCTACCTTTGCGGGGGTACCCATTATTCTGTGGGTATTCTCTTTGGGCGTAATTATTCACCTGAGTATGTCCCCCGCTTTGGCTATAATCTCTCTGCACCTCATTCCGTATTGGGGGAGGGGTAGAGTTAAACCTCTGTGGAGATGGCCCGTTTTCTCTGGCCACTTCCGCATAGGTTTTCTTTTTAGACTCCAAATTTAGGGGTTCAGGTGACACCCTAGTTTCGGCCACTATTTTAGGATTGGGCTTTTTCTCCCTTTTATCCCCCTGTTCACTGGACTGCTGAATAGAGTATAATTTCGTTCTCTCTTTGATCAGCCATTCCAATGAACAGTTCTATTCAAAATCTCTAGCTAAGTTGATTTTGATGGGTGTGGGAAGCGCTTCAAAAAATATATTCACAAACTCTGAACCTTCAAATATGGGATCATCTTCAGCCATGCTGTATGCATTCTTCAATATAGAAAGGAATTCAATTGGACTTTGATTCGCACTACATTTTAAACCATATACAGCTATTTTCGCTGCCGTTTTAGTGCAATGTTGTCCGAATTCTTTTCTGCATTGTCGTTTTGTTTGACTCCAGGAACAAATATTCATATCCTTTAGTGAAGCAAAGAATTTGTGATGTTTACTTTCAAATACCCAGGGTAGAAATTAAATTTTTAACTGCTCACTTGTAACACTCATTATAGATAGTGCTTTTTCAAAGGCCTCTAAGTGGTCAATTATGGAAGTGGCCCCCCCTTTAGAAAATGGGCGTACTGTATTCATTAGGAATTTAATTGTTGTGGGGGTGTCATACACTTTATTTAGTACATCACTGGATCTTACTGGGGACTTATTGTTTGAGCTAGAGTGCCTTTCATCTGAAGCATAATAATTTTCTGGTCCCCCAGAGTTATGTAGTTGCCTAGGGGAAAAATTTACCTCTGGGCCTGAATTAGGGCTATAGTTTGGGTATCTTTGTCTATCCTCCCGCCTGGGATCTTAACTCTCATTTCTGTCCCAGTCCTTATAGCTGCTAATTTGTCTCTGTAATTTATTTATTTCCTGTACGTATGCTTTTTCAGCCTCATGATATCTAGCTTTTAAAGTTTTATTTTCATCTTGGCACTTTTTATATTCTTCTTCGAAAGCTTTAAAATCAGCCATTAATTCCTGATTATATTTATCTAAGTCAGAAGCCTTTTGGCTAGCATGGAAAACCTCTTTCTTTGCCTGAATAAAGGCATTTTGAAATTCTCGTAATGAATCAATTTCATCCCTTAGCCGCCCTAATTGTCTGTTCTGTCTTGCCATTTGGTTAGACATCTCACAGCTCAAATACATTAGGATCGGCCAAGTTTCGAAAATTAATTCATCACGCCCCCTAAGTTCCGTGCATCTATTAAGTTGCAGTAACATTTGGTATAATTCCCCATCTTCAAACCACATATCTTTAACTAAATCTTTGGCCTTATCTTTACATTCATTAATATACCTGGAGACATCGTACCCAATATCAAGTCTAGTCATGATGTGATTCATGGCGTCTAATTTGAACGTTTTTTTTCTTAATCACTTCATTGACAGAGGACCTTGGGGAGGACACAATTTCATCTCTCATAGAAATGCTAGCATTACTTTTTGCTGAAGACATCGTTATTTTAGTGTTGTACTTAATAAGATAAAACGCTAAAACAATTTTGACCAATAAGAGAGAGGGAAAAAAAATTATATCTTCAAAATATCAATATCAATTTTGAAATATGACAAAATTAATATTTTTATTAATCTTGAGATATGAAAAATCAATATTTTTATGAATTTTGAAATATGAAAAAATTATATTTTTGATGAATTTTGAAATATGAAAAATTCATATTTTTATGGATTTTGAAATATGAAAAATTAATATTTTTGATTAATTTTTTTAATATGAAAAATTAATATTTTTATAAATTTTTCAAAAAATTAATTTTTAATAATATTTCAAAATATTAATATTAATCTTGAACACAAAAATCAATATTTCAATTTTAAAAAAAAAACAACTTTTATATTTTCAAAATATCAATTCGAAATATGAAATTTCTTCTCTCTTCTATAATAATTTCTATTTACCACAAATATACTATATCAATATGATAATTATTTATAATATCTCGCGCAATGCCTCCATATAATATGTCAGTATATTTATAAAAATCTTAGCAGTATTCTCCAAACAATGTGTGAGTATACGGCAGGGAATATATTTAACAATCTTTCTTTAGACTGAACCCACAATCAATATACTTCTACTAAGACAACAAAATTAATATAAGTATCTGAATTCTTTATTATTAGTAAATAACTATGAACATGTTGATACATAAATATTTGTAATAATTAGAATATGAGTCAATATTATATGCGTAAAAACAAAAACTATTTAAAATATGCTATGCAAAGCTCATGTAAATTTACCTTTAAAACCAGCCTTTCATTCAGAGCTGCATTTAAAATATTACAATGAGACCTAAAATAGCAGCTACAAACATTCAGCAATATGACTTACAGTTTATATTTTACCCTGTTAATACAATGAGGTTCCAAAATCTTTAACAGCTCAATACCCAAGCAACACAATTCTAACAGTGCTAATTTAAACAATAGGACAATCTATACTTCTATTAAAACATCAGAAATTGTATATATTATTTATGTAAAAACCCAATTCTGAGTTATCACTCTATAGTTGTATACAGGGAGTGCAGAATTATTAGGCAAATTAGTATTTTGACCACATCATCCTCTTTATGCATGTTGTCTTACTCCAAGCTGTATAGGCTCGAAAGCCTACTACCAATCCTTTGGCAAAATGGGTCAAAAGAAGGACTTGACAGGCTCAGAAAAGTCAAAAATAGTGAGATATCTTGCAGAGGGATGCAGCACTCTTAAAATTGCAAAGCTTCTGAAGCGTGATCATCGAACAATCAAGCGTTTCATTCAAAATAGTCAACAGGGTCGCAAGAAGCGTGTGGAAAAACCAAGGCGCAAAATAACTGCCCATGAACTGAGAAAAGTCAAGCGTGCAGCTGCCAAGATGCCACTTGCCACCAGTTTGGCCATATTTCAGAGCTGCAACATCACTGGAGTGCCCAAAAGCACAAGGTGTGCAATACTCAGAGACATGGCCAAGGTAAGAAAGGCTGAAAGATGACCACCACTGAACAAGACACACAAGCTGAAACGTCAAGACTGGGCCAAGAAATATCTCAAGACTGATTTTTCTAAGGTTTTATGGACTGATGAAATGAGAGTGAGTCTTGATGGGCCAGATGGATGGGCCCGTGGCTGGATTGGTAAAGGGCAGAAAGCTCCAGTCCGACTCAGACGCCAGCAAGGTGGAGGTGGAGTAATGGTTTGGGCTGGTATCATCAAAGATGAGCTTGTGGGGCCTTTTCGGGCTGAGGATGGAGTCAAGCTCAACTCCCAGTCCTACTGCCAGTTTCTGGAAGACACCTTCTTCAAGCAGTGGTACAGGAAGAAGTCTGCATCCTTCAAGAAAAACATGATTTTCATGCAGGACAATCCTCCATCACACGCGTCCAAGTACTCCACAGCGTGGCTGGCAAGAAAGGGTATAAAAGAAGAAAATCTAATGACATGGCCTCCTTGTTCACCTGATCTGAACCCCATTGAGAACCTGTGGTCCATCATCAAATGTGAGATTTACAAGGAGGGAAAACAGTACACCTCTCTGAACAGTGTCTGGGAGGCTGTGGTTGCTGCTGCACGCAATGTTGATGGTGAACAGATCAAAACACTGACAGAATACATGGATGGCAGGCTTTTGAGTGTCCTTGCAAAGAAAGGTGGCTATATTGGTCACTGATTTGTTTTTGTTTTGTTTTTGAATGTCAGAAATGTATATTTGTGAATGTTGAGATGTTATATTGGTTTCACTGGTAAAAATAAATAATTGAAATGGGTATATATTTGTTTTTTGTTAAGTTGCCTAATAATTATGCACAGTAATAGTCACCTGCACACACAGATATCCCCCTAAAATAGCTATAACTAAAAACAAACTAAAAACTACTTCCAAAACTATTCAGCTTTGATATTAATGAGTTTTTTGGGTTCATTGAGAACATGGTTGTTGTTCAATAATAAAATTAATCCTCAAAAATACAACTTGCCTAATAATTCTGCACTCCCTGTAGATAAAACAATTTAGCATCAAGGATATGTATTTAACAATATACAGACTGAATATAAACTACAATATAAAACTGCTCCCTTTAAGTCTTTCCCTATACTTTAAACTACAGCTATTATGCATATATCTGTGTTAAAATATTAATTGCAACCCTCTTTCTTTTTATATATATATACGTTACCGAAATGACCGAAATTGATAGTTCAGTTACCAAGGATTCCTGGTTTCATCTCAGAAAATATAAGTACATTTTTGCAATCACTGAGAAAGGGTAGATCAGCTTGCTCAGAATGAATGTATTTTGGATGCCCAGCAGTAGATCATTCAAGTCAGCAAAATCTGTGTCTTTTTCTTCCTCCTGCATTTACTTAAATAAGTTTTTCACTCATTGATGATACAATGGGAGTGGCCCTACAAGATTTGACCATCCCATTGGTTAGGTGGGATGTCTATTTGGATTGGCCCTCGGTCACCACGGAAACATATCCTTTTTTTTTTTTGAACAGCTAAATCCTTTAACTGCTATACCGGTATTGGCCCTTAGGTGGCAGCAGACATACAACATAGCAATGCATTTAAACACATCTCTGAACATTTAAAAAAAAAAAAAAAAAGTGTAATAACTGCCATAATTCCCTCATATTAATAAGTTCGCAATATCAATCACAGATGGGTAGGATCACATTACCTCTCTGGTCATTTTGATATGAAACATGTGTCTAACATTATTTATATTGAATAATTTATATTGCTAACTATTCAATTTTTCCTATTAAACATATTATAATTTACTGCATTAGTAAATTTCTCTTAGCATTTATATTTCATTTAGCCTAACAGAAAATTTATATTTCAATATCAGATGTCAATATTTCATAGTCATATCACATCAAAGTAACTGCCATATATCCATCTCACTATATTTCAAGAGATGTATTTAAAACTTTATAAACATTTATTTCACATTCATATGATATGACTTATTTCATCCCATGTATCGTCCTGTGTGTGTCATCTCTTAGTTCCTCCTGGAAAACAGGAAAGCATGTTATATATACATATATGGGGTAATTTGAATTATTTTAAACATACATGGAAAACTGGCATTGTTCCCTTTGCAAAATGTATTTAATTCTATTTGAGTCACCTTCCCCCCAGTCGTATGTCTGCAATACGTCTTCCTTTGAAATCACAAAGATTTAGGTGACAAATTCCAGAGGGCCCTTGAACACATTCCTTTCTCTCATCACCAAATGTCTTGGACTTATAAAACTCTGCATATATAGTCAAATGAACAGGGTCATTGAGTTATTGTACCTTTAGGAAAAGTGTTTGTGTGCTTTACACAGCAGGAGGGTGTGCTTCAAAGCTTTGCTAACTTTAAATCATAATAAATGTGCATACAGCTAACATTATTTGGCAAAGGGGGTTTTATAGTAAATAGAACTGTTGTTATCCAGAACTTATGAGACACAAAATACAGATGGTTTTAGAGTAGATATAGGGGTCAGGGATCATCTGATATAGATTTTAAGTTCACACCTCAGTGGGACATCTCTAGGGAACAGTCTTTTGTTCTCAGATGTGGAATACATAGAGTGTAATGAATGAGCACGTTCAGACTTACCATTTGATAGATTTCATAATTATTATCTTATATTATATATATATATATGTATTTTCCACTGACATTTACAGATGCCCTGGCATCTGTTATATGTCAATGTCCACTCTGTAATCCACATCATGCTCTTTTGATATAGTGGATATTGTTAATTGCATATGCCTTATTAATATGTAATTTGCATGATGTACCTTGTCATAAGTCCCTTTTTTGGAATGCAACCATGCAATGTTATGCAATGTTATCATATTCTCTATGTATGCCAAAACTTTGACCTCAATAAAAATATTAAAAAAAAAAAAAAAGCGCTTCCTAAGGATGAAAATCTGTGCATGAGGGGCTTCCTGAGAATGAAAAGCTGTGCATGAGGGGGTTCCTAAGGATTAGAAGTTGTGCATGAGAGGCTTCCTAAGGATGAAAAGTTTCGCATGAGGTGCTTCCTAAGGATTAGAAGTTGTGCATGAGGGGCTTCCTAAAGATGAGAAGATGTGCATGAGAGGCTTCCTAAGGATGAAAATCTGTGCATGAGGGGCGTCCTGAGGATGAAAAGCTGTGCATGAGGGGGTTCCTCAGGATTAGAAGTTGTGCATGAGAGGCTTCCTAAGGATGAAATGTTGTGCATGAGGGGTTTCCTAAGGATTAGAAGTGGTGCATGAGAGGCTTCCTAAAGATGAGAAGTTGTGCATGAGAGGCTTCCTAAGGATGAAAAGCTGTGCATGAGGGGGTTCCTAAGGATTAGAAGGTGTGCATGAGAGGCTTCCTAAGGATGAGAAGATGTGCATGAGAGGCTTCCTAAGGATGAAAATCTGTGCATGAGGGGCGTCCTGAGGATGAAAAGCTGTGCATGAGGGGGTTCCTAAGGATTAGAAGTTGTGCATGAGAGGCTTCTTAAGGATGAAATGTTGTGCATGAGGGGTTTCCTAAGGATTAGAAGTGGTGCATGAGAGGCTTCCTAAAGATGAGAAGTTGTGCATGAGAGGCTTCCTAAGGATGAAAAGTTGTGCATGAGGGGGTTCCTAAGGATTAGAAGGTGTGCATGAGAGGCTTCCTAAGGATGAAAAGTTGTGTATGAGGGGCTTCCTAAGGATTAGAAGTTGTGCATGAGAGGCTTCCTAAGGATGAAAAGTTGTGCATGAGGGGGTTCCTAAGGATTAGAAGTTGTGCATGAGAGGCTTCCTAAAGATGAGAAGTTGTGCATGCGAGGCTTCCTAAGGATGAAAAGTTGTGCATGAGGGGGTTCCTAAGGATTAGAAGTTGTGCATGAGAGGCTTCCTAAGGATGAAAAGTTGTGCATGAGGGGCTTCCTAAGGATTAGAAGTTGTGCATGAGAGGCTTCCTAAGGATGAAAATCTGTGCATGAGGGGCGTCCTGAGGATGAAAAGCTGTGCATGAGGGGGTTCCTAAGGATTAGAAGTTGTGCATGAGAGGCTTCCTAAGGATGAAAAGTTTCGCATGAGGTGCTTCCTAAGGATTAGAAGTTGTGCATGAGGGGCTTCCTAAAGATGAGAAGATGTGCATGAGAGGCTTCCTAAGGATGAAAATCTGTGCATGAGGGGCGTCCTGAGGATGAAAAGCTGTGCATGAGGGGGTTCCTAAGGATTAGAAGTTGTGCATGAGAGGCTTCCTAAGGATGAAAAGTTGTGCATGAGGGGTTTCCTAAGGATTAGAAGTTGTGCATGAGAGGCTTCCTAAAGATGAGAAGTTGTGCATGAGAGGCTTCCTAAGGATGAAAAGTTGTGCATGAGGGGGTTCCTAAGGATTAGAAGGTGTGCATGAGAGGCTTCCTAAGGATGACAAGTTGTGTATGAGGGGCTTCCTAAGGATTAGAAGTTGTGCATGAGAGGCTTCCTAAGGATGAAAAGTTGTGCATGAAGGGGTTCCTAAGGATTAGAAGTTGTGCATGAGAGGCTTCCTAAAGATGAGAAGTTGTGCATGCGAGGCTTCCTAAGGATGAAAAGTTGTGCATGAGGGGGTTCCTAAGGATTAGAAGTTGTGCATGAGAGGCTTCCTAAGGATGAAAAGTTGTGCATGAGGGGCTTCCTAAGGATTAGAAGTTGTGCATGAGAGGCTTCCTAAAGATGAGAAGTTGTGCATGAGAGGCTTCCTAAGGATGAAAAGTTGTGCATGAGGGGCTTCCTAAGGATTAGAAGTTGTGCATGAGAGGCTTCCTAAAGATGAGAAGTTGTGCATGAGAGGCTTCCTAAGGATGAAAAGTTGTGCATGAGGGGGTTCCTAAGGATTAGAAGTTATGCATGAGAGGCTTCCTAAGGATGAAAAGTTGTGCATGAGGGGCTTCCTAAGGATTAGAAGTTGTGCATGAGGGCTTCCTAAGGATGAGAAGCTATGCTCGAGGAGCTTCCTAAGCATGAGAAGCTGTGCATGACAGGGCTTCCTAAGGATGAGAAGTTGTGCATGAGAGGCTTCCTAAAGATGAGAAGTTGTGCATGAGAGGCTTTCTAAGGATGAAAAGTTGTGCATGAGGGGGTTCCTAAGGATTAGAAGGTGTGCATGAGAGGCTTCCTAAGGATGAAAAGTTGTGTATGAGGGGCTTCCTAAGGATTAGAAGTTGTGCATGAGAGGCTTCCTAAGGATGAAAAGTTGTGCATAAGGGGGTTCCTAAGGATTAGAAGTTGTGCATGAGAGGCTTCCTAAAGATGAGAAGTTGTGCATGCGAGGCTTCCTAAGGATGAAAATTTGTGCATGAGGGGGTTCCTAAGGATTAGAAGTTGTGCATGAGAGGCTTCCTAAGGATGAAAAGTTGTGCATGAGGGGCTTCCTAAGGATTATAAGTTGTGCATGAGAGGCTTCCTAAAGATGAGAAGTTGTGCATGAGAGGCTTCCTAAGGATGAAAATTTGTGCATGAGGGGGTTCCTAAGGATTAGAAGTTGTGCATGAGAGGCTTCCTAAGGATGAAAAGTTGTGCATGAGGGGCTTCCTAAGGATTAGAAGTTGTGCATGAGAGGCTTCCTAAAGATGAGAAGTTGTGCATGAGAGGCTTCCTAAGGATGAAAAGTTGTGCATGAGGGGCTTCCTAAGGATTAGAAGTTGTGCATGAGAGGCTTCCTAAAGATGAGAAGTTGTGCATGAGAGGCTTCCTAAGGATGAAAAGTTGTGCATGAGGGGGTTCCTAAGGATTAGAAATTATGCATGAGAGGCTTCCTAAGGATGAAAAGTTGTGCATGAGGGTCTTCCAAAGGATGAGAAGCTGTGCATGAGGATCTTCCTAAGGATGAGAAACTGTGCATGAGGGGCTTCCTAAGGATGATAAGCTGTGCATGAGCAGCTTCCTATGGATGATAAGCTTTTCATGAGGGGCTTTCTAAGGCTGAGAAGCTGTGCACGAGGGGCATCCTAAGGATGAGAATCTGTACATGAGGGGCTTTCTAAGGATGAGAATCTGTGCATGAGGGGGGTCATAAGGATACAAATCTGTGCATGAGGTGCTTCCTCTGGATGAGAAGCTGTACATGAGGGGTTTCCTGAGGATGATATTCTGTGTATGAGGGGCTTCCTAAGAATGAGAATGTGTGAATGATGGGCTTCCTAAGGATGATAAACTGTGCTTGAGGGGCTTCCTAAGGATAAGAAGCTGTGCATGAGGGGCTTCCTAAGGATGAGAAGCTGTGCATGAGGAGCTTCTTAAGGATTAGAAGTTGTGCATGAAAGGCTTCCTAAGGAGGAGAAGCTGTGCATGAGTGGCCTCCTAAAGATGAGAATCTGTACATGAGGGGCTTCCTAAGGATGAGAATCTGTGAATGAGGGGCTTCCTACGGAAGAGAAGCTATGCATGAGGGGCTTACTAAAGATAATATGTGCATGATGGGCTTCCTAAGGAGGAGAAGCTGTGCATGAGTGGCCTCTTTAAGATGAGAAGCTGTACATGATGGGCTTTTCTAAGGATGAGAACCTGAGGGGCTTCCTGAGGATAAGAAGCTGTGCATTAAGGGGTTTCCTAAGGATGAGAAGCTGTGCACAAGGGGCTTCCTAAGGAAGAGAACTGTTCATGAGAGGCTTTCTTAGGAAGCGAAGCTGTGCACGAGGGGCTTACTAAAAATAAGAAGATGTGCATGAGGGGCTTCCTAAGGATGAGAAGCTGTGCATGAGGGGCTTACTAAACATAATATGTGCATGAGGGGCTTCCTAAGGAGGAGACGCTGTGCATGAGTGGCCTCCTTAAGATGAGAAGCTCTACATGATAGGCTTTTCTAAGGATGAGAACCTGAGGCGCTTCATGAGGATAAGAAGCTGTGCATTAAGGGGGATTCCTAAAGATGAGAAGCTGTGCACAAGGGGCTTCCTAAGGAAGAGAACTGTTCATGAGAGGCTTTCTTAGGAAGCGAAGCTGTGCACGAGGGGCTTACTAAAAATAAGAAGATGTGCATGAGGGGCTTCCTAAGGATTAGAAGCTGTGCATGAGCTGCCTCATAAGGATGAGAAGCTGTGCAAGAGGGGATTCCTAATGATAAAAAGCTGTGCTTGAGGGGCTTACAAAGGATGGAGGCTGTGCATGAAGGGGTTACTAAGGATGAAAAGTATTGCATGAGGGGTTACTAAGAATGGGAATCTGTGCATGAGGGGCTTCCTAAGGAAGAGAAGCTATGCACAAGGGGCTTCCTAAAGATAAGATGTGCCTGAGTGGCCTCCTAAAGATGAGAAGCTATACATGATGGGCTTTTCTAAGGATGAGAAGCTGTACATGATGGACTTTTCTAAGGATGAGAAGCTTTACATGATGGGCTTTTTTAAGGATGAGAAGCTGTGCATGATGGGCTTCCTAAGGATGAGAAGCTGTACATGATGGGCTTTTCTAAGGATGAGAAGCTGTGCATGAGGGGCTTCCTAAGGAAGATAAACTGCGCACAAGGGGCTTCCTAATTATAAGAAGATGTGCATGAGGGGCTTCCTAAGCATGAGAAGCTGGGCATGAGCAGCCTCATAAGGATGAGAAGCTGTGTAAGAGGGGCTTCCTAATGATGAAAAGCTGTGCTTGAGGGACTTCCAAAGGATGAGAAGCTGTGCATGACGGGGCTACCTAAGGATGAGAAGCTGTGCATGACAGGGCTTCCTAAGGATGAGAAGCTGTGCATGAGGGGCTTCCAAAGGATGAGCTGTGCATGAGGGGCTTCCTAAGGATGAGAAGCTTGCATGAGCAGCTTCCTATGGATGATAAGCTTTGCATGAGGGGTTTTCTAAGGCAGAGAAGCTGTACATGAGGGGCATCGTAAGGATGAGAAGCTGTGCATGAGTGGCTTTCTAAGGATGCAAATCTGTGCATGAGGGGGGTCATAAGGATGAGAATCTGTGCATGAGGGGCTTTCTCTGGATGAGAAGCTGTACATGAGGGGTTTCTTGAGGATGATATTCTGTGTATGAGGGGCTTCCTAAGAATGAGAATCTGTGAATGATGGGCTTCCTAAGGATGAGAAACTGTGCATGAGGTGCTTCCTAAGGTTAAGAAGTTGTGCATGAGGGGCTTCATAAGGATGAGATGCTGTGCATGAGGGGCTTCCTAAGGATGAGAAGCTGTGCATGAGGAGCTTCTTAAGGATTAGAAGTTGTGCATGAGTGGCTTCTTAAGGATGAGAAGCTCTGCATTAGGGGCTTCCTAAGAATGATAAGCTATTTATGAGGGGCTTCCTAAGGATGAAAAGCCGTGCATGAGGGGCTTGTGCATGAGAGGCTTCCTAAGGATGAGAATGAGAGGCTTCCTAAGGATGAGAAGCTGTGCATGATCAGCCTCCTAAGGATGAGAAGCTGTGCAAGAGGGGCTTCCTAAGTATGAGAATCTGTGCATGAGCAGCCTCCTAAGTATGAGAAGCTGTGCATGAGGTGCTTCCTAAGGATGAGAAGCTGTGCATGAGGGTCTTCCTAAGGATGAGAAACTGTGCATGAGGGGCTTCCTAAGGATGAGAAACTGTGCATGAGGGGCCTCCTAAGGATGAGAAGCTGTGCATGAGGGGCTTCCTAAGGATGAGAAGCTGTGCATGAGGGGCTTCCTAAGGATAAGAAACTGTGCATGAGGGGCCTCCTAAGGATGAGAAGCTGTGTATGAGGGTCTTCCTAAGGATGAGAAATTGTGCATGAGGGGCTTCCTAAGGATGAGATGTACATGAGGGGCTTCCTAAAGATAAGATGTGCATGAGTGGCCTCCTAAAGATGAGAAGCTGTACATGATGGGCTTTTCTAAGGATGAGAAGCTGTACATGATGGACTTTTCTAAGGATGAGAAGCTGTACATGATGAGCTTTTTTAAGGATGAGAAGCTGTGCATGATGTGCTTCCTGAGGATGAGAAGCTGTGCATGAGGGGCTTCCTAAGGATGAGAAGCTTTACATAATAGGCTTTTCTAAGGATGAGAAGCTGTGCATGAGGGGCTTCCTGAGGATGAGAAGCTGTGCACGAGGGGCTTCCTCATTATAAGAAGATGTGCTTGAGGGACTTCCAAAGGATGAGAAGCTGTGCATGATGGGGCTTCCAAAGGATGAGAAGCTGTGCATGACGGGGCTTCCTAAGGATGAGAAGCTGTGCATGAGGGGCTTCCAAAGGATGAGCTGTGCATGAGGGGCTTCCTAAGGATGAGAAGCTGTGCATGAGCAGCTTCCTATGGATGATAAGCTTTGCATGAGGGGCTTTCTAAGGCAGAGAAGCTGTGCATGAGGGGCATCCTAAGGATGAGAAGCTGTGCATGAGGGGCTTTCTAAGGATGCAAATCTGTGCATGAGGGGCATCCTAAGGATGAGAAGCTGTGCATGAGGGGCTTTCTAAGGATGCAAATCTGTGCATGAGGGGGGGTCATAAGGATGAGAATCTGTGCATGAGGGGCTTTCTCTGGATGAGAAGCTGTACATGAGTTGTTTCCTGAGGATGATATTCTGTGTATGAGGGGCTTCCTAAAAATGATAATCTGTGAATGATGGGCTTCCTAAGGATGAGAAACTGTGCATGAGGTGCTTCCTAAGGATAAGAAGTTGTGCATGAGGGGCTTCCTAAGGATGAGAAGCTGTACATGATGGACTTTTCTAAGGATAAGAAGCTGTACATGATGAGCTTTTTTAAGGATGAGAAGCTGTGCATGATGGGCTTCCTGAGGATGAGAAGATGTGCATGAGGGGCTTCCTAAGGATGAGAAGCTTTACATAATAGGCTTTTCTAAGGATGAGAAGCTGTGCATGAGGGGCTTCCTGAGGATGAGAAGCTGTGCACGAGGGGCTTCCTAATTATAAGAAGATGTGCTTGAGGGACTTCCAAAGGATGAGAAGCTGTGCATGATGGGGCTTCCAAAGGATGAGAAGCTGTGCATGACGGGGCTTCCTAAGGATGAGAAGCTGTGCATGAGGGGCTTCCAAAGGATGAGCTGTGTATGAGGGGCTTCCTAAGGATGAGAAGCTGTGCATGAGCAGCTTCCTATGGACGATAAGCTTTGCATGAGGGGCTTTCTAAGGCAGAGAAGCTGTGCATGAGGGGCATCCTAAGGATGAGAAGCTGTGCATGAGGGGCTTTCTAAGGATGCAAATCTGTGCATGAGGGGGATCATAAGGATGAGAATCTGTGCATGAGGGGCTTTCTCTGGATGAGAAGCTGTACATGAGTTGTTTCCTGAGGATGATATTCTGTGTATGAGGGGCTTCCTAAAAATGATAATCTGTGAATGATGGGCTTCCTAAGGATGAGAAACTGTGCATGAGGTGCTTCCTAAGGATAAGAAGTTGTGCATGAGGGGCTTCCTAAGGATGAGAAGCTGTGCATGAGGAGCTTCTTAAGGATTAGAAGTTGTGCATGAGGGGCATCCTAAGGATGATAAGCTGTGCATGAGGGGCTTTCTAAGGATGCAAATCTGTGCATGAGGGGGGTCATAAGGATGAGAATCTGTGCATGAGGGGCTTTCTCTGGATGAGAAGCTGTACATGAGTTGTTTCCTGAGGATGATATTCTGTGTATGAGGGGCTTCCTAAGGATGAGAAACTGTGCATGAGGTGCTTCCTAAGGATAAGAAGTTGTGCATGAGCGGCTTCCTAAGGATGAGAAGCTGTGCATTATGGGCTTCCTAAGAATGATAAGCATTTATGAGGGGCTTCCTAAGGATCGAAAGCCATGCATGAGGAGCTTGTGCATGAGGGGCTTCCTAAGGATGAGAAGCTGTGCATGAGCAGCCACCTAAGGATGAGAAACTGTGCATGAGGGGCTTCCTAAGTATGAGAAGCTGTGCATGAGAAGCCTCCTAAGTATGAGAAGCTGTGCATGAGGTGCTTCCTAAGGATGAGAAACTGTGCATGAGGGGCTTCCTAAGGATGAGAAACTGTGCATGAGCAGCCTCCTAAGTATGAGAAGCTGTGCATGAGGTGCTTCCTAAGGATGAGAAACTGTGCATGAGGTGCTTCCTAAGGATAAGAAGTTGTGCATGAGGGGCTTCATAAGGATGAGAAGCTGTGCATGAGGGGCTTCCTAAGGATGAGAAGCTGTGCATGAGGAGCTTCTTAAGGATTAGAAGTTGTGCATGAGCGGCTTCCTAAGGATGAGAAGCTGTGCATTTGGGGCTTCCTAAGAATGATAAGCTATTTATGAGAGGCTTCCTAAGGATCAAAAGCCATGCATGAGGAGCTTGTGCATGAGGGGCTTCCTAAGGATGAGAAGCTGTTCATGAGCAGCCACCTAAGGATGAGAAGCTGTGCATGAGGGGCTTCCTAAGTATGAGAAGCTGTGCATGAGCAGCCTCCTAAGTATGAGAAGCTGTGCATGAGGTGCTTCCTAAGGATGAGAAACTGTGCATGAGGGGCTTCCTAAGGATGAGAAACTGTGCATGAGGGGCCTCCTAAGGATGAGAAAATGTGCATGAGGGGCCTCCTAAGAATGAGAAGCTGTGCATGAGGGGCTTCCTAAGGATGAGAAACTGTGCATGAGGGGCCTCCTAAGGATGAGAAGCTGTGCATGAGGGTCTTCCTAAGGATGAGAAGCTGTGCATGAGGGGGTTCTTAAGGATAAAAAACTATGCATGATTGGCTTCCTGAGGATGAGAAGCTGCACATGATGGGCTTCCCATGGATTAGAAGCTGTGCATGAGGGGCTTCCTAAGGAAGAGAAGCTGTGCATGAGGCGCTTCCTAAAGATAATATGTGCATGAGGGGCTTCCTAAGGAGGAGAAGCTGTGCATGAGTGGCCTCCTAAGGATGAGAATCTGTGAATGAGGGGTTTCCTAAGTAAGAGAAGCTGTACACGATGGACTTTTCTAAGGATGAGAAGCTGTGCATGAGGGGCTTCATGAGGATGAGAAGCTGTGCATGAGGGGCTTCCTAAGGATGAGAAGCTGTATATGATGGGCTTTTCTAAGGATGAGAAGCTGTGCATGAGGGGCTTCCTAAGGATGAGAAGCTGTGCATGAGGGGCTTCCTGAGGCTGAGAAGCTGTACATGATGGACTTTTCTAAGGATGAGAATCTGTGCATGAGGGGGGTCATAAGGATGAGAATCTGTGCATGAGGGGCTTTCTCTGGATGAGAAGCTGTACATGAGTTGTTTCCTGAGGATGATATTCTGTGTATGAGGGGCTTCCTAAGAATGATAATCTGTGAATGATGGGCTTCCTAAGGATGAGAAACTGTGCATGAGGTGCTTCCTAAGGATAAGAAGTTGTGCATGAGGGGCTTCCTAAGGATGAGAAGCTGTGCATGAGGGGCTTTCTAAGGATGCAAATCTGTGCATGAGGGGGGTCATAAGGATGAGAATCTGTGCATGAGGGGCTTTCTCTGGATGAGAAGCTGTACATGAGTTGTTTCCTGAGGATGATATTCTGTGTATGAGGGGCTTCCTAAGAATGATAATCTGTGAATGATGGGCTTCCTAAGGATGAGAAACTGTGCATGAGGTGCTTCCTAAGGATAAGAAGTTGTGCATGAGTGGCTTCCTAAGGATGAGAAGCTGTGCATTATGGGCTTCCTAAGAATGATAAGCTATTTATGAGGGGCTTCCTAAGGATCGAAAGCCATGCATGAGGAGCTTGTGCATGAGGGGCTTCCTAAGGATGAGAAGCTGTGCATGAGCAGCCACCTAAGGATGAGAAACTGTGCATGAGGGGCTTCCTAAGTATGAGAAGCTGTGCATGAGCAGCCTCCTAAGTATGAGAAGCTGTGCATGAGGTGCTTCCTAAGGATGAGAAACTGTGCATGAGGGGCTTCCTAAGGATGAGAAACTGTGCATGAGCAGCCTCCTAAGTATGAGAAGCTGTGCATGAGGTGCTTCCTAAGGATGAGAAACTGTGCATGAGGTGCTTCCTAAGGATAAGAAGTTGTGCATGAGGGGCTTCATAAGGATGAGAAGCTGTGCATGAGGGGCTTCCTAAGGATGAGAAGCTGTGCAAGAGGAGCTTCTTAAGGATTAGAAGTTGTGCATGAGCGGCTTCCTAAGGATGAGAAGCTGTGCATTAGGGGCTTCCTAAGAATGATAAGCTATTTATGAGAGGCTTCCTAAGGATCAAAAGCCATGCATGAGGAGCTTGTGCATGAGGGGCTTCCTAAGGATGAGAAGCTGTGCATGAGCAGCCACCTAAGGATGAGAAGCTGTGCATGAGGGGCTTCCTAAGTATGAGAAGCTGTGCATGAGCAGCCTCCTAAATATAAGAAGCTGTGCATGAGGTGCTTCCTAAGGATGAGAAACTGTGCATGAGGGGCTTCCTAAGGATGAGAAACTGTGCATGAGGGGCTTCCTAAGGATGAGAAACTGTGCATGAGGGGCCTCCTAAGAATGAGAAGCTGTGCATGAGGGGCTTCCTAAGGATGAGAAACTGTGCATGAGGGGCCTCCTAAGGATGAGAAGCTGTGCATGAGGGTCTTCCTAAGGATGAGAAGCTGTGCATGAGGGGGTTCTTAAGGATAAAAAACTATGCATGATTGGCTTCCTGAGGATGAGAAGCTGCACATGATGGGCTTCCCATGGATTAGAAGCTGTGCATGAGGGGCTTCCTAAGGAAGAGAAGCTGTGCATGAGGGGCATCCTAAAGATAATATGTGCATGAGGGGCTTCCTAAGGAGGAGAAGCTGTGCATGAGTGGCCTCCTAAAGATGAGAAGCTGTAAATGAGGGGCTTCCTAAGGATGAGAATCTGTGAATGAGGGGTTTCCTAAGTAAGAGAAGCTGTACACGATGGACTTTTCTAAGGATGAGAAGCTGTGCATGAGGGGCTTCATGAGGATGAGAAGCTGTGCATGAGGGGCTTCCTAAGGATGAGAAGCTGTATATGATGGGTTTTTCTAAGGATGAGAAGCTGTGGCATGGGCTTCCTGAGGCTGAGAAGCTGTACATGATGGACTTTTCTAAGGATGAGAAGCTGTGCATGAGCAGCTTCCTATGGATGATAAGCTTTGCATGAGGGGCTTTCTAAGGCAGAGAAGCTGTGCATGAGGGGCATCCTAAGGATGAGAAGCTGTGCATGAGGGGCTTTCTAAGGATGCAAATCTGTGCATGAGGGGGGTCATAAGGATGAGAATCTGTGCATGAGAGGCTTTCTCTGGATGAGAAGCTGTACATGAGTTGTTTCCTGAGGATGATATTCTGTGTATGAGGGGCTTCCTAAGAATGATAATCTGTGAATGATGGGCTTCCTAAGGATGAGAAACTGTGCATGAGGTGCTTCCTAAGGATAAGAAGTTGTGCATGAGGGGCTTCCTAAGGATGAGAAGCTGTGCATGAGGGGCTTTCTAAGGATGCAAATCTGTGCATGAGGGGGGTCATAAGGATGAGAATCTGTGCATGAGGGGCTTTCTCTGGATGAGAAGCTGTACATGAGTTGTTTCCTGAGGATGATATTCTGTGTATGAGGGGCTTCCTAAGAATGATAATCTGTGAATGATGGGCTTCCTAAGGATGAGAAACTGTGCATGAGGTGCTTCCTAAGGATAAGAAGTTGTGCATGAGCGGCTTCCTAAGGATGAGAAGCTGTGCATTATGGGCTTCCTAAGAATGATAAGCTATTTATGAGGGGCTTCCTAAGGATTGAAAGCCATGCATGAGGAGCTTGTGCATGAGGGGCTTCCTAAGGATGAGAAGCTGTGCATGAGCAGCCACCTAAGGATGAGAAACTGTGCATGAGGGGCTTCCTAAGTATGAGAAGCTGTGCATGAGCAGCCTCCTAAGTATGAGAAGCTGTGCATGAGGTGCTTCCTAAGGATGAGAAACTGTGCATGAGGGGCTTCCTAAGGATGAGAAACTGTGCATGAGCAGCCTCCTAAGTATGAGAAGCTGTGCATGAGGTGCTTCCTAAGGATGAGAAACTGTGCATGAGGTGCTTCCTAAGGATAAGAAGTTGTGCATGAGGGGCTTCATAAGGATGAGAAGCTGTGCATGAGGGGCTTCCTAAGGATGAGAAGCTGTGCATGAGGAGCTTCTTAAGGATTAGAAGTTGTGCATGAGCGGCTTCCTAAGGATGAGAAGCTGTGCATTAGGGGCTTCCTAAGAATGATAAGCTATTTATGAGAGGCTTCCTAAGGATCAAAAGCCATGCATGAGGAGCTTGTGCATGAGGGGCTTCCTAAGGATGAGAAGCTGTGCATGAGCAGCCACCTAAGGATGAGAAGCTGTGCATGAGGGGCTTCCTAAGTATGAGAAGCTGTGCATGAGCAGCCTCCTAAATATAAGAAGCTGTGCATGAGGTGCTTCCTAAGGATGAGAAACTGTGCATGAGGGGCTTCCTAAGGATGAGAAACTGTGCATGAGGGGCTTCCTAAGGATGAGAAACTGTGCATGAGGGGCCTCCTAAGAATGAGAAGCTGTGCATGAGGGGCTTCCTAAGGATGAGAAACTGTGCATGAGGGGGCCTCCTAAGGATGAGAAGCTGTGCATGAGGGTCTTCCTAAG
Organism: Bombina bombina; assembly: GCF_027579735.1. NCBI lineage: Eukaryota > Metazoa > Chordata > Amphibia > Anura > Bombinatoridae > Bombina > Bombina bombina. The sequence continues at coordinate 1,151,287,627 of NC_069504.1, forward strand.
GATGAGAAGCTGTGCATGAGGGGGTTCTTAAGGATAAAAAACTATGCATGATTGGCTTCCTGAGGATGAGAAGCTGCACATGATGGGCTTCCCATGGATTAGAAGCTGTGCATGAGGGGCTTCCTAAGGAAGAGAAGCTGTGCATGAGGGGCATCCTAAAGATAATATGTGCATGAGGGGCTTCCTAAGGAGGAGAAGCTGTGCATGAGTGGCCTCCTAAAGATGAGAAGCTGTAAATGAAGGGCTTCCTAAGGATGAGAATCTGTGAATGAGGGGTTTCCTAAGTAAGAGAAGCTGTACACGATGGACTTTTCTAAGGATGAGAAGCTGTGCATGAGGGGCTTCATGAGGATGAGAAGCTGTGCATGAGGGGCTTCCTAAGGATGAGAAGCTGTATATGATGGGCTTTTCTAAGGATGAGAAGCTGTGCATGAGGGGCTTCCTAAGGATGAGAAGCTGTGGCATGGGCTTCCTGAGGCTGAGAAGCTGTACATGATGGACTTTTCTAAGGATGAGAAGCTGTGCATGAGCAGCTTCCTATGGATGATAAGCTTTGCATGAGGGGCTTTCTAAGGCAGAGAAGCTGTGCATGAGGGGCATCCTAAGGATGAGAAGCTGTGCATGAGGGGCTTTCTAAGGATGCAAATCTGTGCATGAGGGGGGTCATAAGGATGAGAATCTGTGCATGAGGGGCTTTCTCTGGATGAGAAGCTGTACATGAGTTGTTTCCTGAGGATGATATTCTGTGTATGAGGGGCTTCCTAAGAATGATAATCTGTGAATGATGGGCTTCCTAAGGATGAGAAACTGTGCATGAGGTGCTTCCTAAGGATAAGAAGTTGTGCATGAGGGGCTTCCTAAGGATGAGAAGCTGTGCATGAGGGGCTTTCTAAGGATGCAAATCTGTGCATGAGGGGGGGTCATAAGGATGAGAATCTGTGCATGAGGGGCTTTCTCTGGATGAGAAGCTGTACATGAGTTGTTTCCTGAGGATGATATTCTGTGTATGAGGGGCTTCCTAAGAATGATAATCTGTGAATGATGGGCTTCCTAAGGATGAGAAACTGTGCATGAGGTGCTTCCTAAGGATAAGAAGTTGTGCATGAGCGGCTTCCTAAGGATGAGAAGCTGTGCATTATGGGCTTCCTAAGAATGATAACCATTTATGAGGGGCTTCCTAAGGATCGAAAGCCATGCATGAGGAGCTTGTGCATGAGGGGCTTCCTAAGGATGAGAAGCTGTGCATGAGCAGCCACCTAAGGATGAGAAACTGTGGATGAAGGGCTTCCTAAGGATGAGAAGCTGTGCATGAGCAGCCACCTAAGGATGAGAAGCTGTGCATGAGGGGCTTCCTAAGTATGAGAAGCTGTGCATGAGCAGCCTCCTAAATATAAGAAGCTGTGCATGAGGTGCTTCCTAAGGATGAGAAACTGTGCATGAGGGGCTTCCTAAGGATGAGAAACTGTGCATGAGGGGCTTCCTAAGGATGAGAAACTGTGCATGAGGGGCCTCCTAAGGATGAGAAGCTGTGCATGAGGGGCTTCCTAAGGATGAGAAACTGTGCATGAGGGGCCTCCTAAGGATGAGAAGCTGTGCATGAGGGTCTTCCTAAGGATGAGAAGCTGTGCATGAGGGGGTTCTTAAGGATAAAAAACTATGCATGATTGGCTTCCTGAGGATGAGAAGCTGCACATGATGGGCTTCCCATGGATTAGAAGCTGTGCATGAGGGGCTTCCTAAGGAAGAGAAGCTGTGCATGAGGGGCATCCTAAAGATAATATGTGCATGAGGGGCTTCCTAAGGAGGAGAAGCTGTGCATGAGTGGCCTCCTAAAGATGAGAAGCTGTAAATGAAGGGCTTCCTAAGGATGAGAATCTGTGAATGAGGGGTTTCCTAAGTAAGAGAAGCTGTACACGATGGACTTTTCTAAGGATGAGAAGCTGTGCATGAGGGGCTTCATGAGGATGAGAAGCTGTGCATGAGGGGCTTCCTAAGGATGAGAAGCTGTATATGATGGGCTTTTCTAAGGATGAGAAGCTGTGCATGAGGGGCTTCCAAAGGATGAGAAGCTGTGGCATGGGCTTCCTGAGGCTGAGAAGCTGTACATGATGGACTTTTCTAAGGATGAGAAGCTGTGCATGAGCAGCTTCCTATGGATGATAAGCTTTGCATGAGGGGCTTTCTAAGGCAGAGAAGCTGTGCATGAGGGGCATCCTAAGGATGAGAAGCTGTGCATGAGGGGCTTTCTAAGGATGCAAATCTGTGCATGAGGGGGGTCATAAGGATGAGAATCTGTGCATGAGGGGCTTTCTCTGGATGAGAAGCTGTACATGAGTTGTTTCCTGAGGATGATATTCTGTGTATGAGGGGCTTCCTAAGAATGATAATCTGTGAATGATGGGCTTCCTAAGGATGAGAAACTGTGCATGAGGTGCTTCCTAAGGATAAGAAGTTGTGCATGAGGGGCTTCCTAAGGATGAGAAGCTGTGCATGAGGGGCTTTCTAAGGATGCAAATCTGTGCATGAGGGGGGTCATAAGGATGAGAATCTGTGCATGAGGGGCTTTCTCTGGATGAGAAGCTGTACATGAGTTGTTTCCTGAGGATGATATTCTGTGTATGAGGGGCTTCCTAAGAATGATAATCTGTGAATGATGGGCTTCCTAAGGATGAGAAACTGTGCATGAGGTGCTTCCTAAGGATAAGAAGTTGTGCATGAGCGGCTTCCTAAGGATGAGAAGCTGTGCATTATGGGCTTCCTAAGAATGATAACCATTTATGAGGGGCTTCCTAAGGATCGAAAGCCATGCATGAGGAGCTTGTGCATGAGGGGCTTCCTAAGGATGAGAAGCTGTGCATGAGCAGCCACCTAAGGATGAGAAACTGTGGATGAAGGGCTTCCTAAGTATGAGAAGCTGTGCATGAGCAGCCTCCTAAGTATGAGAAGCTGTGCATGAGGTGCTTCCTAAGGATGAGAAACTGTGCATGAGGGGCTTCCTAAGGATGAGAAACTGTGCATGAGCAGCCTCCTAAGTATGAGAAGCTGTGCATGAGGTGCTTCCTAAGGATGAGAAACTGTGCATGAGGTGCTTCCTAAGGATAAGAAGTTGTGCATGAGGGGCTTCATAAGGATGAGAAGCTGTGCATGAGAGGCTTCCTAAGGATGAGAAGCTGTGCATGAGGAGCTTCTTAAGGATTAGAAGTTGTGCTTGAGCGGCTTCCTAAGGATGAGAAGCTGTGCATTTGGGGCTTCCTAAGAATGATAAGCTATTTATGAGAGGCTTCCTAAGGATCAAAAGCCATGCATGAGGAGCTTGTGCATGAGGGGCTTCCTAAGGATGAGAAGCTGTTCATGAGCAGCCACCTAAGGATGAGAAGCTGTGCATGAGGGGCTTCCTAAGTATGAGAAGCTGTGCATGAGCAGCCTCCTAAGTATGAGAAGCTGTGCATGAGGTGCTTCCTAAGGATGAGAAACTGTGCATGAGGGGCTTCCTAAGGATGAGAAACTGTGCATGAGGGGCTTCCTAAGGATGAGAAAATGTGCATGAGGGGCCTCCTAAGAATGAGAAGCTGTGCATGAGGGGCTTCCTAAGGATGAGAAACTGTGCATGAGAGGCTTCCTAAGGATGAGAAGCTGTGCATTATGGGCTTCCTAAGAATGATAAGCTATTTATGAGGGGCTTCCTAAGGATCGAAAGCCATGCATGAGGAGCTTGTGCATGAGGGGCTTCCTAAGGATGAGAAGCTGTGCATGAGCAGCCACCTAAGGATGAGAAACTGTGCATGAGGGGCTTCCTAAGTATGAGAAGCTGTGCATGAGCAGCCTCCTAAGTATGAGAAGCTGTGCATGAGGTGCTTCCTAAGGATGAGAAACTGTGCATGAGGGGCTTCCTAAGGATGAGAAACTGTGCATGAGCAGCCTCCTAAGTATGAGAAGCTGTGCATGAGGTGCTTCCTAAGGATGAGAAACTGTGCATGAGGTGCTTCCTAAGGATAAGAAGTTGTGCATGAGGGGCTTCATAAGGATGAGAAGCTGTGCATGAGGGGCTTCCTAAGGATGAGAAGCTGTGCATGAGGAGCTTCTTAAGGATTAGAAGTTGTGCATGAGTGGCTTCCTAAGGATGAGAAGCTGTGCATTAGGGGCTTCCTAAGAATGATAAGCTATTTATGAGAGGCTTCCTAAGGATCAAAAGCCATGCATGAGGAGCTTGTGCATGAGGAGCTTCCTAAGGATGAGAAGCTGTTCATGAGCAGCCACCTAAGGATGAGAAGCTGTGCATGAGGGGCTTCCTAAGTATGAGAAGCTGTGCATGAGCAGCCTCCTAAGTATAAGAAGCTGTACATGAGGTGCTTCCTAAGGATGAGAAACTGTGCATGAGGGGCTTCCTAAGGATGAGAAACTGTGCATGAGGGGCTTCCTAAGGATGAGAAACTGTGCATGAGGGGCCTCCTAAGAATGAGAAGCTGTGCATGAGGGGCTTCCTAAGGATGAGAAACTGTGCATGAGGGGCCTCCTAAGGATGAGAAGCTGTGCATGAGGGTCTTCCTAAGGATGAGAAGCTGTGCATGAGGGGGTTCTTAAGGATAAAAAACTATGCATGATTGGCTTCCTGAGGATGAGAAACTGCACATGATGGGCTTCCCATGGATTAGAAGCTGTGCATGAGGGGCTTCCTAAGGAAGAGAAGCTGTGCATGAGGGGCTTCCTAAAGATAATATGTGCATGAGGGGCTTCCTAAGGAGGAGAAGCTGTGCATGAGTGGCCTCCTAAAGATGAGAAGCTGTAAATGAGGGGCTTCCTAAGGATGAGAATCTGTGAATGAGGGGTTTCCTAAGTAAGAGAAGCTGTACACGATGGACTTTTCTAAGGATGAGAAGCTGTGCATGAGGGGCTTCATGAGGATGAGAAGCTGTGCATGAGGGGCTTCCTAAGGATGAGAAGCTGTGCATGAGGGGGTTCTTAAGGATAAAAAACTATGCATGATTGGCTTCCCGAGGATGAGAAACTGCACATGATGGGCTTCCCATGGATTAGAAGCTGTGCATGAGGGGCTTCCTAAGGAAGAGAAGCTGTGCATGAGGGGCTTCCTAAAGATAATATGTGCATGAGGGGCTTCCTAAGGAGGAGAAGCTGTGCATGAGTGGCCTCCTAAAGATGAGAAGCTGTAAATGAGGGGCTTCCTAAGGATGAGAATCTGTGAATGAGGGGTTTCCTAAGTAAGAGAAGCTGTACACGATGGACTTTTCTAAGGATGAGAAGCTGTGCATGAGGGGCTTCATGAGGATGAGAAGCTGTGCATGTGGGGCTTCCTAAGGATGAGAAGCTGTATATGATGGGCTTTTCTAAGGATGAGAAGCTGTGCATGAGGGGCTTCCTAAGGATGAGAAGCTGTGCATGAGGGGCTTCCTGAGGCTGAGAAGCTGTACATGATGGACTTTTCTAAGGATGAGAAGCTGTGCATGAGCAGCTTCCTATGGATGATAAGCTTTGCATGAGGGGCTTTCTAAGGCAGAGAAGCTGTGCATGAGGGGCATCCTAAGGATGAGAAGCTGTGCATGAGGGGCTTTCTAAGGATGCAAATCTGTGCATGAGGGGGGTCATAAGGATGAGAAGCTTTGCATGAGGGGCTTTCTAAGGCAGAGAAGCTGTGCATGAGGGGCATCCTAAGGATGAGAAGCTGTGCATGAGGGGCTTTCTAAGGATGCAAATCTGTGCATGAGGGGCTTCCTAAGGAGGAGAAGCTGTGCATGAGTGGCCTCCTAAAGATGAGAAGCTGTAAATGAGGGGCTTCCTAAGGATGAGAATCTGTGAATGAGGGGTTTCCTAAGTAAGAGAAGCTGTACACGATGGACTTTTCTAAGGATGAGAAGCTGTGCATGAGGGGCTTCATGAGGATGAGAAGCTGTGCATGAGGGGCTTCCTAAGGATGAGAAGCTGTGCATGAGGGGGTTCTTAAGGATAAAAAACTATGCATGATTGGCTTCCCGAGGATGAGAAACTGCACATGATGGGCTTCCCATGGATTAGAAGCTGTGCATGAGGGGCTTCCTAAGGAAGAGAAGCTGTGCATGAGGGGCTTCCTAAAGATAATATGTGCATGAGGGGCTTCCTAAGGAGGAGAAGCTGTGCATGAGTGGCCTCCTAAAGATGAGAAGCTGTAAATGAGGGGCTTCCTAAGGATGAGAATCTGTGAATGAGGGGTTTCCTAAGTAAGAGAAGCTGTACACGATGGACTTTTCTAAGGATGAGAAGCTGTGCATGAGGGGCTTCATGAGGATGAGAAGCTGTGCATGAGGGGCTTCCTAAGGATGAGAAGCTGTATATGATGGGCTTTTCTAAGGATGAGAAGCTGTGCATGAGGGGCTTCCTAAGGATGAGAAGCTGTGCATGAGGGGCTTCCTGAGGCTGAGAAGCTGTACATGATGGACTTTTCTAAGGATGAGAAGCTGTGCATGAGCAGCTTCCTATGGATGATAAGCTTTGCATGAGGGGCTTTCTAAGGCAGAGAAGCTGTGCATGAGGGGCATCCTAAGGATGAGAAGCTGTGCATGAGGGGCTTTCTAAGGATGCAAATCTGTGCATGAGGGGGGTCATAAGGATGAGAATCTGTGCATGAGGGGCTTTCTCTGGATGAGAAGCTGTACATGAGTTGTTTCCTGAGGATGATATTCTGTGTATGAGGGGCTTCCTAAGAATGATAATCTGTGAATGATGGGCTTCCTAAGGATGAGAAACTGTGCATGAGGTGCTTCCTAAGGATAAGAAGTTGTGCATGAGCGGCTTCCTAAGGATGAGAAGCTGTGCATGAGGAGCTTCTTAAGGATTAGAAGTTGTGCATGAGCGGCTTCCTAAGGATGAGAAGCTGTGCATTATGGGCTTCCTAAGAATGATAAGCTATTTATGAGGGGCTTCCTAAGGATCAAAAGCCATGCATGAGGAGCTTGTGCATGAGGGGCTTCCTAAGGATGAGAAGCTGTGCATGAGCAGCCACCTAAGGATGAGAAACTGTGCATGAGGGGCTTCCTAAGTATGAGAAGCTGTGTATGAGCAGCCTCCTAAGTATGAGAAGCTGTGCATGAGGTGCTTCCTAAGGATGAGAAACTGTGCATGAGGGGCTTCCTAAGGATGAGAAACTGTGCATGAGCAGCCTCCTAAGTATGAGAAGCTGTGCATGAGGTGCTTCCTAAGGATGAGAAACTGTGCATGAGGTGCTTCCTAAGGATAAGAAGTTGTGCATGAGGGGCTTCATAAGGATGAGAAGCTGTGCATGAGGGGCTTCCTAAGGATGAGAAGCTGTGCATGAGGAGCTTCTTAAGTAATAGAAGTTGTGCATGAGCAGCTTCCTAAGGATGAGAAGCTGTGCATTAGGGGCTTCCTAAGAATGATAAGCTATTTATGAGGGGCTTCCTAAGGATCAAAAGCCATGCATGAGGAGCTTGTGCATGAGGGGCTTCCTAAGGATGAGAAGCTGTGCATGAGCAGCCACCTAAGGATGAGAAGCTGTGCATGAGGGGCTTCCTAAGTATGAGAAGCTGTGCATGAGCAGCCTCCTAAGTATGAGAAGCTGTGCATGAGGTGCTTCCTAAGGATGAGAAACTGTGCATGACGGGCTTCCTAAGGATGAGAAACTGTGCATGAGGGGCTTCCTAAGGATGAGAAACTGTGCATGAGGGGCCTCCTAAGAATGAGAAGCTGTGCATGAGGGGCTTCCTAAGGATGAGAAACTGTGCATGAGGGGCCTCCTAAGGATGAGAAGCTGTGCATGAGGGTCTTCCTAAGGATGAGAAGCTGTGCATGAGGGGGTTCTTAAGGATAAAAAACTATGCATGATTGGCTTCCTGAGGATGAGAAGCTGCACATGATGGGCTTCCCATGGATTAGAAGCTGTGCATGAGGGGCTTCCTAAGGAAGAGAAGCTGTGCATGAGGGGCATCCTAAAGATAATATGTGCATGAGGGGCTTCCTAAGGAGGAGAAGCTGTGCATGAGTGGCCTCCTAAAGATGAGAAGCTGTAAATGAGGGGCTTCCTAAGGATGAGAATCTGTGAATGAGGGGTTTCCTAAGTAAGAGAAGCTGTACACGATGGACTTTTCTAAGGATGAGAAGCTGTGCATGAGGGGCTTCATGAGGATGAGAAGCTGTGCATGACGGGCTTCCTAAGGATGAGAAGCTGTATATGATGGGCTTTTCTAAGGATGAGAAGCTGTGCATGAGGGGCTTCCTAAGGATGAGAAGCTGTGCATGAGGGGCTTCCTGAGGCTGAGAAGCTGTACATGATGGACTTTTCTAAGGATGAGAAGCTGTACATGATAGGCTTTTCTAAGGATGAAAAGCTGTACATGATGGGCTTTTCTAAGGATGATAAGCTTTGCATGAGGTGCTTCCTAAGGATGAGAAACTGTGCATGAGGGGCTTCCTAAGGATGAGAAACTGTGCATGAGGGGCTTCCTAAGGATGAGAAACTGTGCATGAGGGGCCTCCTAAAAATGAGAAGCTGTGCATGAGGGGCTTCCTAAGGATGAGAAACTGTGCATGAGGGGCCTCCTAAGGATGAGAAGCTGTGCATGAGGGTCTTCCTAAGGATGAGAAGTTGTGCATGAGGGGGTTCTTAAGGATAAAAAACTATGCATGATTGGCTTCCTGAGGATGAGAAACTGCATATGATGGGCTTCCCATGGATTAGAAGCTGTGCATGAGGGGCTTCCTAAGGAAGAGAAGCTGTGCATGAGGGGCTTCCTAAAGATAATATGTGCATGAGGGGCTTCCTAAGGAGGAGAAGCTGTGCATGAGTGGACTCCTAAAGAGGAGAAGCTGTAAATGAGGGGCTTCCTAAGGATGAGAATCTGTGAATGAGGGGTTTCCTAAGTAAGAGAAGCTGTACATGATGGACTTTTCTAAGGATGAGAAGCTGTGCATGAGGGGCTTCATGAGGATGAGAAGCTGTGCATGACGGGCTTCCTAAGGATGAGAAGCTGTATATGATGGGCTTTTCTAAGGATGAGAAGCTGTGCATGATGGGCTTCCTAAGGATGAGAAGCTGTGCATGAGGGGCTTCCTGATCCTGAGAAGCTGTACATGATGGACTTTTCTAAGGATGAGAAGCTGTACATGATAGGCTTTTCTAAGGATGAAAAGTTGTACATGATGGGCTTTTCTAAGGATGAGAAGCTGTGCATGAGGGGCTTCCTGAGGATGAGATGCTGTGCATGAAGGGCTTCCTAAGAATGAGAAGCTGTACATGATGGGCTTTTCTAAGGATGAGAAGCTTTGCATGAGGGGCTTCCTAAGGATGAGAAGCTGTGCACGAGGGGCTTCCTAATTATAAGAAGATGTGCATGAGGGGCTTCCTAAGGATGAGAAGCTGGGCATGAGCAGCCTCATAAGGATGAGAAACTGTGCAAGAGGGGCTTCTTAATGATGAAAAGCTGTGCTTGAGGGACTTCCAAAGAATGGAAGCTGTGCATGAGGGGCTTACTAAGGATGAAAAGTGTTGCATGAGGGGCTTCCAAAGGATGAGAAGCTGTGCATGAGGGGCTTCCTAAGGATGATAATCTGTGCATGAGGGGCTTCCTAAGAATAAGATTATGTTGGTCAGTTTTAAAGGGACAATGTTTATTGGTCAGCAATAGAAGGACAGTGTCAGAGGGACAGTTTCAGAGGAACAGTTTCAGAAGTACATTATATACAGTTTATAGGCCAGTGTTAGAGTGACAGTGTTAGAGGGATAGTATCAGAGGGACAGTGTTTATGATTAAATATTAAAGGGACAGTGTTTATGGGTCAGTGTTAGAGGAACAGTAATAGAGGGACAGTTTTTATGTGACAGTATTAAAGGAAAAGTGTTAGATGGACAGTAATAGAGGGGCGTTGTTAGGGGATCAGTGCTAGAGGGACACTCTTTACCGAGAGTGTAGTGGATGCATGGTGGAATAACCATTTAGCAGAAGTGGTAGAGAAAGGCAATTCATGAAAAGTGCTGGCCTGAACAGCAGCCTCTTTAAACTAGCTGCTCTGACTCCCATCATTGTCAGACAGTATCATGTGTCCCAGCAGCAGGAGCCTCCAGGATTCTATTTAATAGCGGGTCCCAGACTCCCCCACATGCTAGGGGCCCCCTAGGATTGGGGGAAGTCTTGAACCACTGTTTAAATAGAATCTTGGAGGTTCCTGCTGCTGGGACACATGATACTGTCTGAGAATGATGGGAGTCAGAGCAGCCAGTTTAAAGAGGTAAACCCAAATATTTTCTTTCGGATTATGATAGAGCAGCAATTTTAAGCAGCTTTCTAATTATTCCTATTATCATATTTTCTTTGTTCTCCTGCTATCTTTATTTGAAAAAGCAGGAATCTAAGCTAAGGAGCTGGCACATTTTTGGTTCAGAACCCTGGATAGTGTTTGCTGTTTGGTGACTACATTTAGCCGAGACGAAAAGTGCAAAAATAATCACACCTTTATTAATAGCAAAAAATAATAAAAAGTCCACAAGTCAAATAACAAGCCAGGAGTCAAAACCAGAGCTGATAGTCAGACGAGTCGAGTCAGGAGCCAAAGCGAATAGTCAGACAAGCTGGAATCAGGAACAAGGAAAACAGCAGAGTCAGGAACAAGCCAGGGATCAGGAACCAGAAAGGACGGCAGGCAGCCAGGTAAACACAGGAACTCTCACAAACAGGTCTGAGACAACACAAAGGCAAATCATACTGAACAAGGAACAGAGGCCCTTTTAATAATAAGTGATGACATCACAATTCTGAGACTGCATCCTGTCTCACATGGATGATGCACATCAGTCTGGCCATAAAAGGAAGTGCAGGAAATGAGCAGCATCCCCCACACTGCACCTTAGTCAGGAAGAGAAGTGAGTAAAATGGCTGCCAGCAGCACATGACAAACAAAATAGGGAAAAAACCCTGACAGTACCCTCGCCTCAATGACCCCTCCCCCACGGGAGGACAAATGGCTTATTGGGGAAAGGGGCATGGAAGGTACGGAGGAGGGCGGGAGCATGAACATCAGAGGAGGGAACCCAAGAACGCTCCTCCGGACTGTAGCCCCTCCAGTGAACCAAATACTGTACACGGCCCCTTGACATACGAGAGTCAATAATGCTGCTGACCTCATACTCCTCATGGTTGTCAACAAAGATAGGATGGGGATGAGGCAACACAGTGGTAAACTGATTACAAACCAATGGTTTCAAGAGGGAGACATGAAAAACATTGGAGATGCGCATAGCAGGAGGAAGGTCAAGAGTGTAGGCCACAGGATTAACCCGTTGGAGTATTCGAAAAGGACCAACATAATGGGGAGTCAATTTATTGGAAGGCACACGAAGGTTCAAGTTGCGGAAGGACAGCCAAACTCTCTCACCATCCTGGTAGGAAGGTGCGGGCAGACGCCTACGATCAGCCTGGAACTTTTGGCGCTGCATAGAACGATGAAGGCAATCCTGAATCTGCACCCACATGGAACGGAGTTGCCGGAGATGCTCCTCCAAAGCCGGAATACCCTGAGACATGAATAAATCGGGCAACAAGGAGGGTTGAAACCCATAATTCATCATGAATGGGGATAACTTGGAGGAAGCATTAATAGCACTATTACGAGCAAACTCTGCCCAAGGTAACAGTTCATAGCAATGGAGGAACTGTTCCAGAGCTTGATTAGACCATTCCGCAGCCCCATTGGATTGAGGGTGATATGCCAAGTAGAAGGAAAGCTGGATCCCCATTTGAGCACAAAAGGAACGCCAAAATCTGGAGACAAACTGGCTACCCCGGGCTGACACTATCTCCTTGGGTAACCCATGTAAACGGAAGACCTCCCAGGCAAAAATTGAAGCAAGCTCCTGAGTGGTAGGCAACTTCATCAAGGAAATGCAATGTGACATTTTAGAAAAACGGTCAACCACCATAAGGATAACAGTATTGTCATTGGAAACAGGGAGCTCGACAATGAAGTCCATGGAAAGATGTGTCCAAGGACGCTCACCATTAGCAATAGGTTGAAGAAGACCCACAGGAAGACGTTGAGGAGTCTTATTCTGTGCACAAACTGAGCAGGAGGTAACATACACAGCAACATCAGAATGAAGATCTGGCCACCAGAATTGTCGAGTGACAGACCAAATCATTTGGTTCTTGCCTGGGTGACCTGCGGCTTTAGGATAGTTAGAAGATTCTCAAGAACAAAACACTTACCACTAGGTTTCTCAGGAGGTGCATTGGTTTGTGCAGCCAGGATCTCCTCCCCAAGGGAGAAGTTAAATTAGTACATATGGTAGCCAAAATATGGTCAGAAAGTATAACAAGAGTAGGTACAGACTCCTCCTGGGACAGAGGCAAAAATTGTCAAGAGAGGGCATCAGCCCTAACATTCTTACTACCAGGCAGGTAGAAGACCACATAATTTAACCGAGACAAAAATAGCGCCCATCTGGCCTGTTGGGGCGACAAACATTTTGCTTCAGATAGATAAGTTAAATTCTTGTGGTCAGTAAGAATGAGCACTGGCACGCTAGTACCCTTGAGAAGATGCCTCCATTCCTTGAGTGTCAAAATTATGGCCAGTAATTCCCTGTCACCAATTTCATAATTGTACTCCACTGGAGACAATTTCTTAGAGAAGAAACCACAAGGATGCAAGGAACCGTCAGGCATAGGACGTTGAGACAAGAGGGCACCTACTCCAGTCTCAGATGCATCGACATCAAGAACGAAAGGCAGGACAGGGTTAGGTTGAGACAGAACTGGAGAGGCAGCAAAGGCAGTCTTAAGACTATCAAAGGCCTTAATGGCAGTAGGTGACCAATGGAGTGGATCATTCTCTTTACGGGTCATGTCTGTGATAGGTTTGACCAAGGAAGAAAAGTTTTTTTTTATTTTTTTATTATTTATTTATATCCCACATTGTGTACAATCAAATAAATTCAGCCTTTAAATGCTACGCAGGGCCAGGAATAACATAATATACTACAATATATGAAAAATTCAAAGCAACACATTTCTCTTTCTCTGGCGAGTCAATAATACCCTTATGTGAAGTATTAGTACACAGAGTGGGGTCTTTATAAAAAAAAATTTTTTTTGAATAAACATAACAGAATTTAATTTACACACTCATTAACTGAGCTGAAAAACAACAAGGCAACCAAAACAAAACCAAAACAAAAAAACAGGGGGGGGGGAGAGGAAAAAAAATTATTTTTTTTTTACCCTTGTCTGTGGAGGGTCACCACATTCCTAAAAGAACCAATTCCGTATTTCTGAATGGGTATATTAAATAATCTATCTCACTGGGGGGTAGAGCTTTAATAAAATTTGACCACTTGGAGAAGAATCTCTTCACGTCTTGATTATTATTTAAATTGGTGTCAAGTTGTTCAATGATATACTGTTTTTTTAAGCAGTTCTTTACCTCTAAAACACTTGGAGTTCCCTTTGCCTTCCACTTTTTCAGAATCAAATATCTAACAGCAAGTATTACTAAGGTAACTATTTTAAGTTTACCCTGAGGGAGACCTAGGTTTGTGACAGGAAAGATTATGTTTAAAGGAGATAAAGTCAAGGAGGGAATGCCCATTGAATTGTTTGTCCAGTATTGTATCTTTAACCAAGAATTTCAAATTTTTGGGCAGTGCCAAAACATGTGGATAAGACTAGCCGATGTGTATGAACATGTTGGGCATTTATTGAAGCTGGTGTTCTGACATTTAGTTCCTTTTTCTGGGGTAAAATGTCATATGTAGTAATTTAACATGTGCCTCCCGCCAAGATGCGGAGAGAGTGGCTTGCAAAATCACTTTAAATGATGAAGTTACTACCGAAGCCTCTAGTAAGGTTTCCTCTAGAGCTTCTGCCCATTTAACCTGTAGTTTTTCAGCTGTTTCTGAACCTTTAAGGGACATCAATTTTTGGTAGATGTATGAAATTGAGGTTATGCCACTTTTAACTAGGATAAGCCAGTTTTCGAGAATGCCTAAAGACTACTCCCAGCCAAAATCATTTATTAATTTGAAAGCATAATGTCTCACTTGAAGATAGGCATAAAAAATGTTGTTAGGCAAGTGAAATTCCTCTTTAAGAGAGTCAAATGTTTTAATACACTGTCACGAAAACCCCAGGATTTAGCTAAGAATGGGGTTAATTCTGTGTAGCTTGAACTCAAAACAGTTATTTGTTTTCAAGAACAATTGTAACTTGTGTTTTCTTTGAACTGCCAGGAGTTTCCTAAATAGCCCCACCAAGTGTTATCGTGTATGCATTGAGTCATAAAACCACTCAAACTCTTAGTCCCAGAGATACACAGGATAAAGTTTATGGTTTAAGCTGTCAATAGAATGCCTGATGCAAAACAGGCCCTTCATCGGTCACTGAAAGGACATTGGTATATTATGTACATATGTGTGTTAAAACTGTTATAACCTTAAAGGAAGGTAAATATGTCAACCTATGGCATATTTGATATCAAACCGATTCTCCCAATAAAACTAAAAGGTTCTAGATATGTAAATATAGAAATTTCTTACCTAGCAGGAATTATAATGGATTGTATAAATTCAGTCAAGAAATTAGTCTATTGAAGGTCATAAAGACAGGGGGGTTTCTTAGCCCGCCCAGGAGGGTGTGGTTAGGCAACCTGATCTCTGAAAAATAGGCTTAAGAATCTTATTTCTTAACAATAAGATTGTCATTCTTACAAGTTTTTGGCCACGAGGCCCAGCTGCATTAACACAGCCAGTAGAAGAAATTACACTCCCAGGGGGTTATAGAAGAGATAAGGTTAAAAAATGTTAATTTTCCATTGTTCTCTACAAGTATTGGCGATTGGTTTATGGACATATATAAGATAAAGAAGCAGGTATATTTACACAATGTGATAAAGTAATGAGATCTGATTATACCTACAAGCTCAACCCATTTTATTAGGTTGTGACTTCAAAACACGAAATCAGCTAATTCATATACACAAATAAGACTTAAAAAAGCAAATTTCATACATTTTATACTCTGCAGCGGATAAAAAAAGTAATTGGAAACACATTAAGGGAAAAATAATTTTATAGTATACTGTCCCTTTAAGAATCTTATTTCTTAACAATAAGATTGTCATTCTTACAAGGGGAGCTGCTGTACAGAAGTAAGGAGCCATCATTTTCATGCCATCCCCGGGCACAGAGCTTGAAGCTAGGTAAGTATTCCATTCTGTTTTTCTCCTTTTTATTTTAAAACACTGTTTGTGTGTGTAATTTTATTTGTAACAACTTTTTATTAATAATGCATTGTGCATAATATTTTTGGCATAATAAATAATTCCTTTATTAAGCTTGGCCTTTGTCTAATAATTGAACCACGTTACTGAAAGAGACTGGAATATTAGAACTGTATAATTTAGGTTATTTTCTGCTAAATTGTATTTCTAGAGTTAATGTGTAAAGTCTGGGTTTTTCCTTAGGATTTTCCCTTTAATAAATTTTAAGTAGTGGCAGTATTGGAGCTATAGGATTGATAGTTTATTGTGGGTGGCATTAAAAGGGAGTTTTGGGCATTTCTCTTACGTCTAGTACAGATTAAGGGAGTGTGGTTAACCCTTGCACCCACTAAACTGAATCACAAGCTTGCCTGGTGTGGCTAGATTGTGACCTATTGGTGGCAGAGAGGGGGGCTGATAACCCTTTCTGTGCCAAATAAGTGACTGGCGCAGGGTTGGATAACCTTGGTTCGTCACAAATTGGTGGGCAGCGGTGTAGATAATTTTTTTTTATTATTAGATTTTAGTGCTTGTGGATTTGCTAGTGTGAAAATCCCGGTACTAAAAGAAATTGTTTCTTAAAATTTCCAAAGGCTAAAACTCAGTGCATTATATAGTCACACATTGCAAACAGTCCCCTTCCCTATTCTCTGTTTTTCTTTTCTATTTTATTTTTGCTATGGAGGCATACGAGCAGCGATCTAGAGAGGCACTTATACTCCTATGCCAGGAGTGGGATATTCCAATACATTCAAAGAACAAAGATTTACTAATACAAGCTCTTGTTGAATATGATAACAGCCAAATCACACCAGTTGAAGTCCCAGGAGAGATGTCTGCAGCTTTGGGCGGTGATTCATCAGGATCTGGGGATCCATTGGACTGTTATTTGCAAACTGTTCTTAAACATATGGGCTCAGTGGATGCAAGTTTGCGCATGGAACTGATTACAAAGTTTTATGAAAGACAGGCTGCTGAACGACAGGTGTCTCTGGCAGCTGAGAGACAGGCTGCTGAAAGACAGGCTGCTGAAAGACAGGCGGAGAGAAAGTATCAGCTACAGCTTGCACGGTTGGAGAGAGGGACAGTCTCCCCTGTTGTTAGTGAACCTAGAGACCCACCTGCTCCCAGAGTGCGTGCAGAGAATTTTCCCACCCTGGAGATAGATGGAGATGTGTATGTATTCCTGCGTAGCGTTGAGAAAGTTTGCAGACAGTTCCAGTTGCCAAGGGAGCAGTGGCCAAGTACCTTACCCCTGGCCTGAAAGGTCCTGCACTGGAGGCGTTTGCTGAACTACCCCCAGAGTTTGATCAGGACTATGATTCCATTAAAGCTGCACTGCAGAGGAGATACAATCTTAGTCCTGAGGTGTACAGAAAGAAATTCCCTTCTCTGCAGAAAGGTTTGTCAGAGAGCTATATTACAGCTGTTGGGAACTTGATGACAACCTTTAAACAGTGGGTCAGAGGATTAAAAGTTGCCACTATGGAGGAGCTGGAATTTGATGGTGAAGGAGCAATTTATGCAGCTGTGCCCAGCCGGAGTTCAAGAATGGGTTTTAGATCGGAAGCCCATAGCAGCATTGGAAGCTGGCGAGCTGGCTGATTTTTACACAGCTAACAGGTCTCCAGAGAATGGGAGGAAATCCTTTTCTAAGAGAGGATCCACCTGTAAAGGAGCTGCTGCACGACCCCCCTTCACAAAACCTGCTGTGCCTTTATCCAGTGTGTCTGCTCCCTCTGGGAAAGGAGGGGCGAGTGCTGCATCTGGGCAGGGGGATACCCGCAGATGTTTTGTTTGCAAGAAAGTGGGCCACATCAGCTACACTTGCCCAGAGAGGATTAACTTGGGGAAATCAGCTGGAGGGAGTAATCCCTCAGAAGTACCAGCATCTGTTTTGTTTGTTACCTGTCCAGAGGAAAACAACCATGAGAACTTGCAACCTGTGACTGTTGGAGATAAGGTAACCTTGGGGCTAAGGGACACGGGTGCAGAAGTGACTATGGTGCGTCCAAAGCTAGTGAACTCTGAGAACATTATCCCTGGAAAGACTCTAGCAGTTAAAGGGATTGAGGGAATGAAACTTGCAGTGCATATGGCACGTGTATATCTTGATTGGGGAGTGGGGAGAGGTTTAAGAAATGTGGGGGTATCTGAAAATATTCCTAATGATGTTTTACTGGGTACTGATTTGGGTACATTGTTATCTCTTTATGTGCCGGACAATGCTACGTGTGACCTAGTGACATTAGTTGCAGACCCTTATGTGGAAAGGGCTGTGTGTAAAAATGCTCAGAGACATTATGACCAGGAGGGAGGACAGCGTGCATGTGTGCGAAGTGCTGTGCCTGAACTGGGGGTGTCTGTGCGGAGAGGTTACCCTGTAAGAGGAGAAACTGATGGGGGAGAAAGGCAGATAGACTGTGTGGGTCTGTCTGTGCCTGAACCGAGTTTACCTGTACAGGGAGAAACTGTTATGATAGGAGGCAGATGATGGGTGCTTGTATATCTGTGATTGAATCAGTGGATTCTATAGAAGGAGGTAAGATTGACGGGGAGAGAATGACTGGGTGACTGGGCCGCTGGATGATGTGTGCCAGTCTCTGCCAGGGACAATTCCGTTCCCCGTGAAAAGACACAATAGTTGGGATAAATGGCAGAAGGAAGATGTGTGCTTGCCTGCACCAGTCTCAAAAGGATCCGAGATTCTGTGTGAGGATGCAAAATGGCAGACTGACTGTGAGAGAGAGCAGGGGGGCAAGCTAGCCCCCTCTATGACAGAAGCAGCAGAGCCACAGATTTCAGAGTGTGTGGGGGAGGAGGGTACAGGATACTCTTTGAGGGACCCCCAGAGTGAGTGTGAAAGATTGTGGGTGACAGAGACCCCAGTAACCTTAGCTGTGACCTATAAACAGACTGCACAGGCTAGGGGACAGAGACTGACACAGACTGCAGGCACAGGGGGGGGTTACAGAGAAGTGTATTTACACAGCCCCACAGTGCCAGTCAGCAAATACAGTGGTAGGCGTGCAGGCTCAGCAGCTGGGACCCACAGTGAAGAGGAGGGGGGGGAGTTAGTCAACCCCCTACCAACCATAACAGAGTGCAGGAGTACAGGAATTCTACTCCAGTGGGAGGGCAAGACCCTATGGTAGTTAAGCAGCAACTGACGCACACAATATGTTTAGATAGCACACCATAGGTAGCAAGACCCTAGGTTTCACAGGCACCTCTGTAACAGGGGATGATGTGTTATTCATGGATAAGATGCAAGCCTTATTGGGGGAGGTACCTGTAAAACCCAGAGATGCCATATTTGCACAAAAACAGTTGCAGGAGTTTACTGCCAGAGAGGGAGTGTGTGAGATGGTCCATAATGTTCTTGTACTCACGCCCATGAGACAGAACAAACTAGAGGCTGCATGGGAGGGGCCCTGCAATATATTCAATCAGTTGGGTAGAGCAACTAGTGTGTCACTTTAAAAAAAAGGAGGGCATCCTGCTGCCAAAACTGCTATGTGCAATCTGTCTGGCAATGGTGTTCTCACCGCAAGGGGAAGCTCCTTTTGATACGCATCGGGAGTGGCTCGTAGCCACCCCCTTTTGCGTCTCTTATTGTGAGAGGTGTCACGAAAACCCCAGGATTTAGCTAAGAAGGGGTTAATTCTGTGTAGCTTGAACTCAAAACAGTTATTTGTTTTCAAGAAGAATTGTAACTTGTGTTTTCTTTGAACTGACAGGAGTTTCCTAAATAGCCCCACCAATTGTTATCGTGTATGCATTGAGTCATAAAACCACTCAAGCTCTTAGTCCCAGAGATACACAGGATAAAGTTTATGGCTTAAGCTGTCAATAGAATGCCTGATGCAAAACAGGCCCTTCATCGGTCACTGAAAGGACATTGGTATATTATGTACATATGTGTGTTAAAACTGTTATAACCTTAAAGGAAGGTAAATATGACAACCTATGGCATATTTGATATCAAACCGATTTTCCCAATAAAACTAAAAGGTTCTAGATATGTAAATATAGAAATTTCTTACCTAGCAGGAATTATAATGGATTGTATAAATTCAGGCAAGAAATTAGTCTATTGAAGGTCATAAAGACAGGGGGGTTTCTTAGCCCGCCCAGGAGGGTGTGGTTAGGCAACCTGATCTCTGAAAAATAGGCTTAAAGGGACAGTTTACTCAAAAATGTTCTCCCCTTTAATTTGTTCCCAACGCTCTACTTTACCTGCTGGAGTGTATTAAATTGATTACAAGTATTTCCATTAACCTTATATTGGCATTTGAATTAGTTTATTTAGCTTGTGGTGTCCCCACCCATCCTGAAAGTTTTTGGCCACGAGGCCCAGCTGCATTAACACAGCCAGTAGAAGAAATTACACTCCCAGGGGGTTATAGAAGAGATAAGGTTAAAAAATGTTAATTTTCCATTGTTCTCTACAAGTATTGGCGATTGGTTTATGGACATATATAAGATAAAGAAGCAGGTATATTTACACAATGTGATAAAGTAATGAGATCTGATTATACCTACAAGCTCAACCCATTTTATTAGGTTGTGACTTCAAAACACGAAATCAGCTAATTCATATACACAAATAAGACTTAAAAAAGCAAATTTCATACATTTTATACTCTGCAGCGGATAAAAAAAGTAATTGGAAACACATTAAGGGAAAAATAATTTTATAGTATACTGTCCCTTTAAGAATCTTATTTCTTAACAATAAGATTGTCATTCTTACAAGGGGAGCTGCTGTACAGAAGTAAGGAGCCATCATTTTCATGCCATCCCCGGGCACAGAGCTTGAAGCTAGGTAAGTATTCCATTCTGTTTTTCTCCTTTTTATTTTAAAACACTGTTTGTGTGTGTAATTTTATTTGTAACAACTTTTTATTAATAATGCATTGTGCATAATATTTTTGGCATAATAAATAATTCCTTTATTAAGCTTGGCCTTTGTCTAATAATTGAACCACGTTACTGAAAGAGACTGGAATATTAGAACTGTATAATTTAGGTTATTTTCTGCTAAATTGTATTTCTAGAGTTAATGTGTAAAGTCTGGGTTTTTCCTTAGGATTTTCCCTTTAATAAATTTTAAGTAGTGGCAGTATTGGAGCTATAGGATTGATAGTTTATTGTGGGTGGCATTAAAAGGGAGTTTTGGGCATTTCTCTTACGTCTAGTACAGTTTAAGGGAGTGTGGTTAACCCTTGCACCCACTAAACTGAATCACAAGCTTGCCTTGTGTGGCTAGATTGTGACCTATTGGTGGCAGAGAGGGGGGCTGATAACCCTTTCTCTGCCAAATAAGTGTCTGGCGCAGGGTTGGATAACCTTGGTTCGTCACATACACCTATTCTCAAGATCTAGTAGCTGAGAGACGTTTATGAGGCCCAGTGATTCCCACTTAGGAAAAAGAGGAGATTGTATCCCAATTAGGAATTGTGGATTGTTTAAGAGAGGAATAAACCTTGAAATCCTTGATTCAACGTGTAGAAAAGAGCATAACTTTTTCCACATCTGGATTGGATTATAAATAGATTTTTATCTTTTTTATTTCAGGAGGAATTGCATTAATATTACAGTGTAATAGGGCTATCAAAGAGTATGGGTAGGCTATGTTGCCTTCCAGTTTAAAGTTTGTTACATAGTTATAGTTAGTCAGCCAATCCATGACCACTCTGGCTTGAAAAACTACATTATAAAATCGGATATCTGGTAAGGAAAGTCCCCCATACTCTGTGGGAAGCACTAGTTTGGGCAGCGAAATTCGAGGTTTCTTATTCTGCCAGATGAAGGAGCGAAGGGCCGAATTAAAGGATAAGATGTCTATAGTTTTTAAGATAAGTGGAGTGTTCTGGAGCACATATATAATTTTAGGAAGTAAGGACATTTTATATAGTGCTATGCGTCCTGATAAAGACAGAGGGAGATTCTGACAGTTTTTAAAGACTTCCTTAATTTTCTTAAGGACAGGTAGAACATTCAAGTCATACCAAGCACCAGGGTCAGGAGAGATCCAAATACCTAGATACTTAAATGCATCCTGTACTATAGAGAACGGAATGTTTTCACATGAGTCCTTAGTTTGTTTAAGCCAGCATAGTTCAGATTTTAAGATATTTACTTTGTAGCCCGAAAAAGAACTAAATTGATCTATAATTTCGAGAAGTTTGGGGATATTTCTGGCTGTGTTTGATATATAAACCAGTACGTCATCCGCGTATAGTGAAATTTGCAGTTCTTTTTCTTTTACCTTGATCCCTTCCAGTTGATGTCTAATTTGTAGAGCAAGAGGCTCAATGGCCAAATCGAAGAGAAGAGGGGAGAGAGGACACCCCTGCCTGGTTCCTCTACCGAGTCTTATGTTCTGGGTCAAATCCCCGTTTACAAAAATTTTCGTGGAGGCGTTGCTATATAAGTTATTAAATAGGCATAGAAAATTACCTCCGATACCGAATTGCTGTAATGTGAAGGACAAATGATCATGATGTACCGAGTCAAACGACTTTTCAGCATCTATAGAAATGGTCGCCCTGTCAGGGGTGTCCTCTCCCCCGAGTCCCTCCGATTCGCCCATGTTTTTAAAATATTCTATAGTCGAGAAAACCTCTCTTATTTTGGCTGATGAATTTCGTTTCAGAAGGAAACCAGCTTGATCTTTGTGAATGATATTAGGGAGCAAGGATTGAAGTCTATGTGCTAGAATGGCTGTAAACAGTTTGTAGTCTGTATTTAAAAGCGCGATAGGCCTATATGACTCTTTTCTATTCGGTTCTTTGCCTGGCTTAAGTATAAGGGATGTATATGACGCAACAAATTCCTGTGTAGGGATACTACCAGTGATATAAATTTCATTAAAAAGTAAAGTTAAATGCCGTGTTATGTCAGGTGCCAATATTTTGTAAAATTCATTCAGGAGCGCATCGGTCCTGGAGCTTTATAAAGGGCTAATCTTTGAATTGTTTTAGAAATTTCTGTTTCAGTGATAGGGGCTTGTAATGTTTTGATTGAGTCTGGAGATAAAGTTGGAAAAACTATCTTATCCCAGAAATTTTCCCTCTGTATGGTATTAGAAACTCTTTGAGTATATATTAATTTATAATATTCTGCAAACACCCTGCGTATTTCTTCAGAGGATGTAAGATCTTTGCTTCCCGAGGTAATTGCTTTAATTATAGAGGAACCTTTATCAGACTTAACCAAGTTTGCCAAAAGCTTCCCGGTTTTATTACCGTACCGCTATAACTTAGCTTGTAATCTAAGATCTCTCTGAGTAGTTTTATAAAGTAGGAATGAATCCCTATCTGCTAGTGCCTTGCTTTATCTGGACCAATTATCAGTAGTTTTTTGTAGAATATACCGATTATATGAATTTGTAACTGCCTTCAATACCTTGCATTCCCTTCTTTTAAGTTTTTTAGACCTAGAGATAGTATACGCCAGTATTCCCCCGCGTAACACCGCCTTGGCGGTGTCCCAAAATAAAGCAGGTTGAGAAATATGTTCTTGATTAAAAGATGCATATTCGCGGAACTTGAAAATGAGCCAGTTTTTAAATTTTAAATCGGATGCTAGGAAGCATGGAAAAGAAAATCCAGTGTTTCTGCTAACTAAAGTGTTTAATTGAAATTCAAGAGTGATCAGGGCGTGATCTGAAATTGTGATAGGTAAAATCCCAGCAACAATTTTCATTTTACATGCTCTTTCATCTAGCAGAATCAGGTCTATTCTTGAGAGAGTTTTATGTGCCCTAGAGTGACATGTAAAATCCCTGAGATCAGGGTTTTGAATCCTCCAGATATCACAAAGTTTCAGATTATGAAACAATTTGATAAATAACTTTGATTCAAGATTGTCTCTCTTAGTTTTATAAGGAATAGCGCTCTGCCTAAGCCTATCAAGCGGATATTGAGGGGCCATATTAAAATCGCCCCCAAGTATTAAATACCCTTCTGAGAATGAAAGAAGCTTATTTTGTAAAGTTTCCCAGAAGGGGGGAGTAAAACATTGGGGGCGTATACATTGCACAGTGTATACATTGTTTTTAATATTTTGATTTTAACCATTAGGTATCTCCCTTCATCGTCTGTATCTACCTGAATGATTTCGTAAGAAAGTTTCTTCCCCAGGAGGATCATTACCCCACTTTTTCTTTTTGTAGTAGAGGAATATAAAACTTCTTTGACCCAAGAAGTTTTAAGTTTTAATACCTCTTCAGGTTTTAGATGTGTCTCTTGTAAAAAGGCAATGTCAGTGTGATTTTTTCTTAGTTGAGAGAGTATTGCCTTTCGTTTTATTGGGGAGATTAGGCCGCCTATGTTCCAGGAGGTCAATTTAAGGTTCCCCTCCACAGCCATTTTCTAAAAAGCACAAAAAGAGGAAAAAAGGGAAGAGAGGGAAAAAAAAAGAAAAAAGAAATTCCCAGTTCCCATGTTACAGCCTCATGAATCCCTATATAGCAGGCAGAAAAAAGAGCCTTAACCTTGCCTCTTGTTTTTACCCTGTATATAAACAGCTTATTCATCTTTAATCAAACTAGGTACATAATTGTTCTAAATTAGTTTTAACTCCCCTCAGTTTTTACTCTGGGGGGAAAGATTCAGGGTAAAATTTAGCAGCCTCACGGTCTGTTTCAAAGAAATGTACTTGCCCGTCTATCATAAGTTTCAACCTAGCTGGGCACAGCAAGGTTGCTTGGATCCCTTTTTTAATAAAGTTTGTGCAGTGTCGGGGCTAGCTCTCTCCTTTTAGTTGCAGTGCCAGCTGAGTAGTCTTGGAACAAATATATTTTTGCCTCGCCTAAGAAGACGGGTTGGTGTTTGCGGAAGGCCTGAAGTAAAGTAACTTTCTGTTGAAAATTTAAAAGTTTTGCAATGATTGGTCTTGGCCATGTGTTGGTTCTATGTGAGTCAGGGGTACCTAACCTGTGGGCCCTTTCTATGATAATAGGAGGATAAGTTTCTGGTATCTGCATTAATCGGGGAAGTGTAATAGATATTAATTTTTCTAGATCTTCAAATTGTCTTTCCTCAGGGACCACTATGATCCTGAGATTATTCCTCCTTGATCTGTCCTCCAGATCCTCAATTTTGTTTTGCATTTTCAACAGAGTGTTATTTAAGGATTCAAGATTATCTTTATAGTTTACAGTCAAATCTTCAAGATCAGAGATTCTCTGTTCAGCCTCAGAAATTCTAGAGGCGAACTGTTTAACCTCATTAGATAAAGTAGCAATGTCTTGTTTAATTTCCAGTTTTAAAAGAATTGATGATTTGAAGGAAATAATTGATTTTACTATTTTGTATTTTAATTAGAACAGGAATTAACTGAAGAGGTTAATCTACCTAAAGTGTTTGTGTATTTTTCTTTTGGAGGATGAGAATTTAAGCACTCTGTAGTGGTGCTATGTGAACCTGGACTTATTCAGGAAATATGCTTTTTTTAGGGGACCCCGAATTTAATTATTAGCACTTATATTTCTTTCTAACTCGGTCCCTCCTCCCCTTAAAAAAAAGAAAGAGAAAGTAAAAGGAGCACAGCAATTTTATAGCTTTTGATGTTGTAGTGTACACGGAGAGTGCAACGTCTTTAACAGAATATATTCAACTTAAGCTCCCTTCTGCTAGGTCAAAAAGTATTTTGGTGTCAGGTTCCTAAAGCTAAATATGGAGAACCAATTTAAACCCAAATCCAGCACCTTTTCAGGTTGCCTCTTAACCACAATTAGCTTCTTAACCAGAGGTGTTATATACAATATTTTACCCTTTATGTTTTAACTATTCAGGTGCTTGTAAAATTATGTAGTCTGTCACCATAAATTATACATTCTTCTATAAGTATTACCAGAGCTTAGCTTCTGAGGTTTTTTATACTAAATGACCTACTGAGGTATCCAACACTGTCTAGTCACACTATAAGCTTTGTACCTCCCTGGGTATAGGAGGAGTGATATACTTAATCCCCTAGATTCTCCAAGTTGACCAGGAAAGATAATAAAATTCCCCCTCTTTGAAATCTGCAAAAAAAGAAACAAATGTATCTTGCAAAAACTTATACAAAATGAAGAATAGTATATCCTCTATCCAGACCGGATGAAGGAAGCAAAAAACATATTAATAAATTAGAGTAAGAGGAAACAAAAAATGGTCAAGTCCCTGGGAAAAGATACTTAATAACAGACCATATGCAGTTTAATGTATGGCAATTTTAAGTCCGTTCAGTGTATTAAGTTAGAGAGTTTGTATATTATCCCTTTTCTTGTTCTCTGCTTTTCGGTCTTTCCACTTTTTTGTCCTTACATTCCTGTTATTTTTCGTATTGCAGTACACCATACAAAAAATCCCCCTTCACTTAGCTATTTTCTTTTCTTTTAAGCCTTGTTGTGCTTAGAAAGTCTGCCCTTCTTCTAGGGCTTAGAGAACGAAAAACACTCTGATTGGAGTTTATATGGTACTCACCCCCTCACCCACGGCTTTCCAGTAACTTTATCCTGTTCCTCTCTCAGCCTGATGAAGCCGGTCTCCTCTCTCACAGCACCGGTGGGAGAGGAGAACACCAGCCAGCACACTGCCACCGACAGCCTCCAAGCAGCTACGCATCGGGCAGGCTCCCTCAGATTCTCACTCAGGCCCGAGATCCGCCTGCTCCCGCGCAGCACCGGTGGGGGAGGAGGACAGCGTCTCAGCATCCAAAGACGTCCCCGGCAGGTGACACCGGGCAAAGACCAGGGAACTGCCCGGAACAAATTGGTATGTAGTTTATTCTTGTTGCCGGTTAACTGGTGAGGGGGCAGTTAACAGCCGGTGGTTGTCTAAGCAGGGGAGAAAGGAAAAATAGCAATAGTAGAAGTGGAGTTTTCCACGTCTGTACTGTAGGATTTTAAGTTGCAATGAATCCCCACTCTAACCTCAAGGGGAGGGAGGCCGAAGGGAGGAAGGTGAGGCAATGTACAGCTTGTGTATCTGCGAAGCTAGTCCCTGAGTGGAAGGTGTTTATCCCAGTGGGATGATATTCCACTATGTCTGAAGCAGTAGCGGTGAGGTGTGAATCTTCCGTTTGCTATCCCAAGCTTCAGGGTTTTGGTGCAAAGGTTTCCGCCAACAGCATCAGGGTTTGAAGTGGCCGAAAGCAACCATGAAGCAGCTTCAATCCAGCGGGAGTTCTCGCAAAAAACAGGTAACCCCCGTAGTCTAACCTGACAGCAAAAAGGTGCTACTGCAGGTAAGATGCACCCCCTCGCACACAGCACCCGCGGGAGGGGGGGAGAAACAGTCAAATATAATTAGGATCTGTGGGTAGACCAGGCTCTTCGGCAATTCTATTACCCCAGAAGTTGTTTATCTGCCACGTAAGGATAAATACAGTTCAAGAGCTATAACCTGCAATTTAGTGCTATGTTGTGGCCCTATTGTGGAGCTCCGGTGATGGTAAATTTGGTCAAACCAAGCCACCCTGGGTCTGAGGGTTTAGGCACGAACCATTTCGCCAAGGGCTTGCAGGGATTGAACAGAGCAGGTATTCCAGGTGTCCACACACCTAGGCTCCTCCCCCGGAACTCTCAGAGCATACCGGAAGAAAAGATTTTAATAAACTTTCTATAGTAATTGGCGAACCCCCAAAAACATTGAATAGACCGAAGACCAACTGGGCGAGGCCACTGCAGAACTGCAGATAACTTGTCAGGATCCATGGAGAACCCTGCAACAGAGATAACATAACCTAGGAAGGTTACTTGAGTCTGATAGAACTCAAATTTCTCGAGTTTACAAAACAGGCCGTTCTCATGTAGTCTCTGAAGAACCCATGTAACATCAGAACGATGAGCCTCAAGTGTGGGTGAGTGTATGAGGATGTCATCTAAGTACACCACAACACACTGTTGCAACATATCTCGTAGGACATCATTAATAAATTCCTGAAAAACAGCAGGAGCATTACATAGGCCAAAGGGTATTACAAGATACTCATAATGCCCGCTCCTGGTGTTAAATGCTGTTTTCCATCTGTTGCCCTCCTTAATCCTAATGAGATTGTACGCTCCTCTCAAATCAAGTTTAGTAAAGACCATAGCTCCCTTGAGGCAGTCAAAGAGTTCCGTAATGAGCGGAATAGGGTAAGCATTCTTAATGGTAAGACGATTAAGACCCCTATAATCGATGCATGGTCTTAACTCACCACCGTTTTTCTTCACAAAGAAGAAGCCAGCCCCTGCAGGAGAGCAGGATTTGCGGATGATCCCCCGCGACAGAGCATCAGCAACATACTCCTGCATAGCACAATTCTCTGCAACGGACAGAGGGTACACCTGGCCCGAGGAGGAATGGCTCCGGGTTGCAGGTCTATGGCACAATCGTGAGACTGGTGAGGAGGCAACGTATCAGCACCCACCTTGTCAAAAACGTCTAGGAACTCTCGGTACTCTTCTGGCAATTGAGATACCGAAGAAGTGCACAAGACTTTAACTGGTTTCCGAAGACAAGTGGAAATACATTGCGGGGACCACGACAAAATTTCGGACCTGCGCCATTAGAGACTGGGATTGTGCTTTTGGTGCCAGATTTAACCCAGCACAACCGGAAAATGCGGAGAGTTTATCACCTGGAACTGGAGGGTTTCAAAATGGAGAGCTCCAACAGCCGTGGACAACAGAGCAGTTTCGTGAGTAACGAGTGCGGGCTGAAGGGGCCTGCCATCAATGGCCTCAATAGCAAGCGGAACGGACTTAGGCAAAACAGGAATGGAGTGCTTTAATACAAAAGCACTGTCAACGAAATAGCCTGCAGCACTGGAGTCAACAAGAGCCTGAGTGACTATGGAGGAGTCCACCCAGGAAAGGACAACCATGACCAAAGTTTTCTCCTTAAGCCGTTCCGGGGGCAAGGATAAACCACTAAAGGTCTGCCCCCAACAGGACCTTAGGTGTGAGCGTTTCCCAGCCGTGTAGTACAAGACTTCAAAAGGCGGCCCTGTAACCCACAATAGAGGCAGAGCCCCTCCATCCTCCTAAAGGCCCTCTCTGCTGTGGAGAGATGCGTGAATCCCAACTACATCGGCTCAGCTGTACCTGGTGACTCGGGACCATGAGGCATGGGAGGAGAGGGAGGCATGGATGGGAACGAACACATAGGAGACAATGGAACAGGAGGCTTCCGTAAGCGCTCCTTGAAAGAGGGCCTCTCTCTTAGTCTGATGTCAATTAGGATCAAAAAAGACACCAATGCCTCGAGATCCTCTGATAAATCTGTGGCAGCAACTTAATCTTTAATCGCATCAGAGAGCCCATGAAAGAAGGCAGCAACAAGGGCTTCATTGTTCCAACCAACCTCTGCAGCAAGTGTACGGAACTCAATAGCATACTGAGCAACAGATCTTGTACCTTGCTGAATGGACATGAGTCGTTTAGCAGCAGAGGAGGAGCGAGCCAGAACATCAAATACCCTTCGAAAGGAGGCCACAAATTCAGAGTAATTTGAAATCACAGGTTTATTAGTCTCCCACAAGGGATTAGCCCAGGCAAGAGCTGTGTCAGAGAGTAACGAGATGAGAAATTCCACCTTAGCTCTGTCAGAGGGAAACGCCTGAGGTAACATCTCAAAGTAAATGCCCACCTGGTTCAAAAACCCTCTGCACTGAATAGGATCGCCTCCATATCACTGAGATAGAGGTGCAGAACCAGACATGCTCCTGGTAGGCATAGGTGCAGCAGCGGAAACAGGAGCAGCCTTAAATTGCGGGACACTTTGGTCCAAATGTGCAGTGCGAGTCAGCAGGGTTTGCAGGACTAGTGCAAATTGATCCAAGCGGTGATCCTGTACATCTATCCTGTAAATGATGGCAGGTAAAGGTGGATTATTAGCACCATCAGGATTCATGGCCTTTGCGTAATGTCAGGGTTACAGGAATCAGACTGAGACGAGAAGTGCAAAAATAATCACACCTTTTATTAATAGCAAAAAATAATAAAAAGTCCACAAGTCAAATAACAAGCCAGGAGTCAAAACTAGAGCTGGTAGTCAGACGAGCCGAGTCAGGAGCCAAAGCGAATAGTCAGACAAGCTTGAATCAGGAACAAGGAAAACAGCAGAGTCAGGAACAAGCCAGGGATCAGGAACCAGGAAGGATGTCAGGCAGCCAGGTAAACACTCTCACAAACAGGTCTGAGACAACGCAAAGGCAAAGCATACTGAATAGAGGCCCTTTAAATAATAAGTGATGACATCACAATTCCGAGACTGCATCCTTTCTCACATGGATGATGCACACCAGTCTGGCCATAAAAGGAAGTGCAGGAAATGAGCAGCATCCCCCACAATGCACCATAGTCAGGAAGAGAGATGAGTAAAATGGCTGCCATCAGAACTTGGCAAACAAAACAGGGAAAAAAACCATGACACTCAGCTTACATTCTTGCTTTTAACATAAAGATAGTAAATTAGAAAGTTGCTTAAAATTGCTGCTGTATCTAAATCATTAATGAAAATATCTGGGTTTACTATCCCTTTAAAGAGGCTGCTGGGGGGCTCTGCAAATCCTGACCAAACCTATTCAAGTTATTTCCACCGCTCACCTCCCTATAGCGCTGCTATTACAGGTTTTCATAAACCCGGCGTTAGCAGGCAATATGGCAGCATTGAGCAAAAATGAGCTCCATACCGCACTCAAATACCAGAGCTGCTTTGAGCTGGTTTTACGTGCTTGTGCACGATTTCCCCATAGACATCAATGGGGAGAGCCGACTAAAAAAAAGCCTAACACCTGCAATAAAGGAGCGTAAAGCTCCGTAACTCAGCACCATTGATTCCTATGGGGAAAGAAAATTTATGTTTACACCTAACACCCTAACATAATCCCAGAGTCTAAACACCCTTAATCTGCCACCCCCGACATTGCTGACACCTACATTACACTTATTAACCCCTAATGTGCTGCCCCTGACATCGCCGCCACCTACCTACACTTATTAACTCCTAATCTGCTTCCCTCGACACCGCCGACACCTACATTACACTTATTAAACCCTAATCTGCCGCCCCTAACATCGCTGCCACTTACATTACACTTATTAACCCCTAATCTGCCGCCCCTAATGTTGCCGCCACTTACATTACACTTATTAACCCCTAATCTGCCGCCCCCGACATCGCTGACACCTACATTACACTTATTAACCCCTAATCTGCCGCCCCCGACATCACTGACACCTACATTACACTTATTAACCCCTAATCTGCCGTCCCCAACATTGCCGCCACTATACTAAAGTTATTAAACCCTTAGTCTAACCCTAACCCTACCACCCACTATCTTTAATATAATTAAAATAAATGTAAATAAAAATTACTATCATCACCTAATTCCTATTTAAAACTAAATGCTTACCTATAAAATAAACCATAAGGTAGCTGCAATGTAACTAATAGTTACATTGTATCTAGCTTAGGGTTTATTTTTATTTTACAGGCAAGTCTGTATTTACTTTAACTAGGTATAATAGTTACTAAATAGTTATTAACTATTTACTAACTACCTAGCTAAAATAAATACAAAGTTACCTGTAAAATAAAACCTAACCTGAGTTACACTAACACCTAACCTTACACTACAATTAAATAAATGACATTAATTAAATACAATTAACTAAATTACAAAGAAAACAAAACACAAAATTACACAAAATAAAAAGAAATCAAATATTGAAACTAATTACACCTAATCTAATAGCCCTATCAAAATAAAAAAGCCCCCCCAAAATTAAAAAACCCTAGCCTATACTAAACTGCCAATAGCCCTTAAAAGGGCCTTTTGAGGGGCATTGCCTCAAAGAAATCAGCTCTTTTACCTGTAAAAAAAAATACAAACACCCCCAACAAAAAACCCACCACTCACACAACAAAAACCCCCCAAATAAAATCGTATCTAAAAAAAAATACCTAAGCTCCCTATTGCCATGAAAAGGGCATTTGTATGGGCATTGCCCTTAAAAGGGAATTTAGCTCTTTTTCAGCCCAAACCCTAAGCTAAAAATAAAACCCACCCAATAAACCCTTAAAAAAAACTAACATTTTTTTTTTACATTAAAGTAACCTCATTTTTACTTGCTAAGTACAAAAATTCCCCTCAGCAGTTTATAGTGGAACAACTCCTGTAGACCTGTAAATTAAGGGGGAATACTAGAAATGTTGTTTTATAGTTTATCCCAATAAACCCTTAAAAAAAACTAACACTTTTTTTTTACATTAAAGTAACCTCATTTTTACTTGCTAAGTACAAAAATTCCCCTCAGCAGTTTATAGTGGAACAACTCCTGTAGACCTGTAAATTAAGGGGGAATACTAGAAATGTTGTTTTATAGTTTATGTTTTTCTTAAAAAAATATTTTATAAAAAGCTAATACAGAAATGTACCTTTGGTGTTGCCGTTTCTGTCATTCAGAGGGTGATTATCTGGCATTTCAGAGCTGGACTAGACTGATAATCTGCAGGAAAGTTCTTTATAAAATGCGCATTCTGTACAAAAAGAGGCTGCTCGGGTGGTGACTTCTATACAACAAACTATTACATTATTTTTTTTTTCCTGGTTTAATATTTCTTTCTTTCTGTGTATATATTCATTGTAAACATGTTTCATATTTAAATGTCCAACTATCAAATAGGATGCCAGCACAATGGATAAAATGTGATACTTTTATTAAAGACCTGAGTTAAAGTTGTGACGTTTCAAGGAGACCCCCTTAATCATGCAATCTGATACAAACAGTGTAAGATACCATTTTTAAACCCACTGGGTTTTCGTGCCAACTCTGTATTGCACTATGTGCATGGCGCCATCTAGTGGCAAAAAACATTTATTTTAATAAACAAAATGTATACATTCTGCTAATTTGTATCAAATGTATAAAAACATCTAGTCACATGCATCTGTCTGTTTAGCAAAGACTCTGCAATTGTCAATTTAGAATTATACACAAAGTAGCCAAATGGCTATTACTAAGCAACATTTACACATAAAACCATACATTAAACTAACTAATAATTTTAATAATTGATGTATCAATTCATTATGCTTTTAGCTAATAGTTTCATTATACCATGTAAAATTGCATTAATCAGTCAGTACAATAAAATGGTATGTAGATTATTGCTCTTTATGATATATTACATAAAGCAGGAGAGATCAAAGTCTCGGTTTAACCCCTTAGGTGTCATGGTCTCCATTTTGAAGATCCACCACATCTCTCTCTGCTTTAGTAATATCTCTCTGTCAGTGCCGTTTCTGGGTACTTGAATCTGTTCTATAACTTGCCAACTGGCTGATGTTATGATTATTTTCAATAAAATGTTTAGACAATGGAGCCTCCACATTTTTCCTCCTGATATTACATCTATGCTCGCTGATGCGATCCCTGATTTTTTGGGTGGTCTCACACAAATAAACCAGGGAGCATGGGCACTTAATGAGGTATATAACATACCTACTTTCACATGTATGAAATCCCTTGATATTGTATCTTCTCCCACTATGTGGGTGGAAGAAATGTGGCCCCTTTATTATGGAACTGCAACTCATGCAGCCCAAGCATGGGTAGCTTCCCTGTCTTTTACTGCCAAAATGCAATTGTTTAAGTCCTGCACTGGGGCCTACATCTGTCCTGACCAGGTAATCCCTTAAATTCTTCACACGTCTATAAGCCTTTAGTGGGGGATTCTGTAGTTGCCTAATGTTGGGGTTACAGTTCTTTAAAACATACAAATTCTTTCTTATGATTTTGCCAATTTTGTTGCTGTAGGGGTTGTGCTGAGTCACAAAGACCATTCTCTCACTTTCGTTGTTATTTACTGAAGGTCTCTGCCTGGGATTCTGTATCTCTTTTATTTTTTTGTTAATGAGGTCTGCTGGATACCCTCTTTCCAGAAATGTATCTTTCATCTGTTTCAACCTATAATTTCTATCTGGCTCCTCGCTGACTATCCTTTGTACACGCAGGAGTTGACTCTTAGGGAGGGACTCCAATAATCTCTTGGGGTGGAAACTATCAAATCTCAACATTGTGTTACTATCCGTATCTTTTACAAAAAGATCAAATTTTAAACCATCCTTCCCTTTGGTAACTTTGGTGTCAAGGAATGATACAGATTCCTCACTGTAAGTAATTGTAAAGTATAAATCCCTTACCTCTGAATTGAGCTCTTTGACAAACCTGGTAAGGGTTCCAATGTCTCCCCACCACACGCCAAACACATTGTCTATGTAACAGAGCCAAGCTGCTCCGTGTTCTTTAAAAAACTAATTTTCATAGACCTTCCTCTCCTCAAATTCGTTCATATAAAGGTTGGCGTATGATGGGGCGACATTGGAACCCATGGCGGTACCCTTAACCTGGACAAACCAGTCCTCCTGGAAAAGGAAATAATTCCAGTAAAGTATTAGACAAAGTAGTCTCTCCACAAAGCCACATTGTGCTTCCGAATATCTGCCGCTCACCATGAGAGTCTTTCTAATGATGGCAATGCTAGTGCGTGCAATCTATTGTGCCACCAGATATGAGTGGTGTGTTAAGTAGTACTATTCTTAGCAGTTTAATACCTGTTACTCCCCCTATCGGGGGAGGTGTATATGGCATGGATTTTAGGAACTGGGAGATGGAAAAAGATGCTTGGTTGGTCTTTCTACTTCAAATTTGGCCAAAACACAAGTGGCTGTCACAAAACAGTCCGGCCATGGGATAAATAGATTTGATAGATAGATACATAGATTACATAGATCAATAGATGAAATATAGATTTGATAGATACGAATTACATAGATCAATAGATGCAATATACATTTGATAGATACGAATTACATAGATCAATAGATGCAATATACATTTGATAGATACGAATTACATAGATCAATAGATGCAATATACATTTGATAGATACGAATTACATAGATCAAAAGATGCAATATACATTTGATAGATACGAATTACATAGATCAATAGCTGCAATATACATTTGATAGATACAAATTACATCGATCAAAAGATGCAATATACATTTGATAGATACGAATTGCATAGATCAATAGATGCAATATACATTTGATAGAAACGATTGATAGTTAGATAGATTCAATAGATAAATAGATAGATTTGATAGATATATAATTTCCCTGACAGAAAATTACAAGACGTGTGGTCTGAGACCCATGGTAAGGTTCCCAGAGGCAGTTGCGGCGCCAGGGGACGTGTATATGGTATGGATTTTCGGAACTGGGAGATGGAAAAAGATGCTTGGACACCCAGTACAGGTCGTTCTCCTTCAGCCTTTTTATACGCGGGTCCCCGACCCTCAACAGGTATGACAGCATGAAAGACCCCATATGCCATGACTTACTTTTGCACAATCGAGTACAGGTATGGCATCGATTTTAGGAACCCGGAGATAATTTTTAGGAACCGGGAGATGGAAAAAGATGCTTGGACACCCAGTACAGGTCGTTCTCCTTCAGCCTTTTTATACAAGGGTCCCCAACCCTAAACAGGCATGACAGCATGAAAGACCCCATCTGCCATGACTTACTTTTGCGCAATCGAGTACAGGTATGGCATCGATTTTAGGAACCCGGAGATAATTTTAAGAACCGGGAGATGGAAAAAGATGCTTGGACACCCAGTACAGGTCGTTCTCCTTCAGCCTTTTTATACGAGGGTCCCCGACCCTAAACAGGCACGACAGCATGAAAAACCCCATCTGCCATGACTTAAACTTTTGCACAATCGAGTACAGGTATGGCATCGATTTTAGGAACCCGGAGATTATTTTTAGGAACCGGGGGATGGAAAAAGATGCTTGGACACCCAGTACAGGTCGTTCTCCTTCAGCCTTTTTATACGAGGGTCCCCGACCCTAAACAGGCACGACAGCATGAAAGACCCCATCTTCCATGACTTACTTTTGCACAATCGAGTACAGGTATGGCATCGATTTTAGGAACCCGGAGATTATTTTTAGGAACCGGGAGATGGAAAAAGATGCTTGGACACCCAGTACAGGTTGTTCTCCTTCAGCCTTTTTATACGAGGGTCCCCAACCCTCATCAGGCATGACAGCATGAAAGACCCCATATGCCATGGCTTCCTTTTGCACAATCGAGTACAGGTATGGCATCAATTTTAGGAACCCGGAGATAATTTTTAGGAACCGGGAGATGGAAAAAGATGCTTGGACACCCAGTACAGGTCGTTCTCCTTCAGCCTTTTTATACGAGGGTCCCCGACCCTCAACAGGCACGACAGCATGAAAGACCCCATATGCCATGACTTCCTTTTGCACAATCGAGTACAGGTATGGCATCGATTTTAGGAACCCGGAGATAATTTTTAGGAACCGGGAGATGGAAAAAGATTCTTGGACACCCAGTGCAGGGTGTTCTCCTTCAGACTTTTTATACGAGGGTCCCCGACCCTCAACAGGCATGACAGCATGAAAGACCCCATATGCCATGACTTCCTTTTGCACAATCGAGTACAGGTATGGCATCGATTTTAGGAACCTGGAGATAATTTTTAGGAACCGGGAGATGGAAAAAGATGCTTGGACACCCAGTACAGGGTGTTCTCCTTCAGCCTTTTTATACGAGGGTCCCCGACCCTCAACAGGTACGACAGCATGAAAGACCCCATATGCCATGACTTCCTTTTGCACAATCGAGTACAGGTATGGCATCGATTTTAGGAACCCGGAGATAATGTTTAGGAACCGGGAGATGGAAAAAGATGTTTGGACACCCAGTACAGGTCGTTCTCCTTCAGCCTTTTTATACGAGGGTCCCCGACCCTAAACAGGCACGACAGCATGAAAGACCCCATATGCCATGACTTCCTTTTGCACAATCGAGTACAGGAATGGCATCGTTTTTAGGAACCCGGAGATAATTTTTAGAAACCGGGAGATGGAAAAAGATGCTTGGTCGGTCCTCCTACTTCAAATTTAGGGCACTGCGCGTGCAATCTACTGTGCCACCAGATATGAGTGGTGTGTTAAGTAGTACTATTTTTAATAGTTTAATCCCTGTTATGTGCCTTTTTTTTGGTTTGGGTTTTGTAGCCACAGTGCAGCACCAGAGGCCAGAAAAATTAGGCATGTACAAATGCCTGAAAAATCAGCTATTGTTGCAGACGCTGCTGTAGCAGCGGCCAGAAAAATTGATGTTTGTTTGACAGTTAGAAAGTGCCTTAAAACATTGCGGCTTGAACCCTAGTTGTTGGCGGATAAGTCATGCAAGTCATCTGGCATTCGAAGATAAAATACAGGAGCATGTGTACCATTTGTAGCCCAAGGCAGCACATCTCATCAGGCCTTTTTTACTTGAATGTATCGCACGATGTCAGTCCCTTCGGGATCCATCCCTCATTCATTTTAATAAAGGTGAGATAATCAAGACTTTTTTGACCTAGGCGACTTCTCTTCTCAGTGACAATACCTCCTGCTGCACTGAAGGTCCTTTCTGACAGGACACTTGAAGCGGGGCAGGCCAGAAGTTCGATTGCAAATTGGGATAGCTCAGGCCACAGGTCAAGCCTGCACACCCAGTAGTCAAGGGGTCCATCGCTCCTCAGAGTGTTGAGATCCGCAGTTAATGCGAGGTAGTCTGCTACCTGTTGGTTGAGTCGTTCTCTGAGGCTGGATCCCGAAGGGCTGTGGCGATGCATAGGAGTTAAAAAGGTCCGCGTGTCCTCCATCAACAACACGTCTGGAAAGCGTCCTGTCCTTGCCGGCGTGGTCATGGGAGGAGGAGGATTACTTTCATCTCTTCCCCTGTTAGATTCCCGTTGTGCTGTGACATCACCCTTATACGCTGTGTAAAGCATACTTTTTAATTTATTTTTGAACTGCTCTATCCTTTCCGACTTGCGGGAATTCTGTAACATTTCAGTCACTTTATGCTTATACCGGGGGTTTAGTAGCATGGACACCCAGTACAGTTCGTTCTCCTTCAGATTTTTTAATACGTGTGTCCCTCAACAGGCATGACAGAATTAAAGACCCCATTTGCACAAGGTTGGATGCCGAGCTACTCATGTCCCGTTCCTCGTCCTCACTGATCTCACTGAAGGTATCTTCTTCCCCCCAGCCACGTACAACACTACGGGTACCAGATAGGTGACAACAACGAGCACCCTGGGATGCCTGTTGTGCTTGGTCTTCCTCCTCCTCCTCAAAGCCACATTCCTCCTCTGACTCCTCTTCCTCACAATCCTCTTCCTGCATTGCCGCAGGTCCAGCAAGCGATGCTGATAAGGCTGTTTGTGGGGGTGATGGACACCACAACTCTTCCTCTTCCTCTTCACGCTCATCTACGGCCTGATCCAGCACTCTTCGCAGGGCACACTCCAGGAAGAAAACAAATGGTATGATGTCACTGATGGTGCCTTCGGTGCGACTGACTAGGTTTGTCACCTCCTCAAAAGGACGCATGAGCGTACAGTCATTGCGCATGAGCGTCCAGTAACGTGGCAAAAAAATCCCCAGCTCCCCAGAGGCTGTCCTAGCACCCCGGTCATACAAATACTCGTTAACAGCTTTTTCTTGTTGGAGCAGGCGGTCGAACATTAGGAGTGTTGAATTCCAACGTGTCAGGCTGTCGCGAATTAACTGGCAGGTTGTTTAGCCGCTGGATATCTGACAAGTGCGCCATGGCCGTGTAGGAACGGCTGAAATTGCCACACACCTTCCTGGCCTGCTTCAGGACATCCTGTAAGCCTGGGTACTTATGCACAAAGCGTTGTACAATCAGATTACACACATGTGCCATGCACGGCACATGTGTCAACTTGCCCAATTTCAATGCCTCCACCAAATTACTTCCATTGTCAGAAACAACTTTGCCAATCTCCAGTTGGTGCGGAGTCAGCCACTGATCCACCTGTGCGTTCAGGGCAGACAGGAGTGCTGGTGTGGTGTGACTCTCTGCTTTCAGGCAAGTCAACCCCAAGACGGCGTGACACTGCCGTATCCGGGATGTTGAATAGTACCTGGGGAGCTAGGGGGGTGCTGTTGATGTGGAGCAAGACACAGCAGCAGAAGAGGACTTAGCCGAGGAAGAGGTTATGAAAGAGGATGGAGTAGGAGGAGTAGAGGAAGTAGCAGCAGGCCTGCGTGCAAGTCGTGGCGGTGTCACCAACTCCTCTGCAGAGTCACGCATTCCATGCTTGTCAGCCATCAGCAGGTTTATCCAATGCTCAGTGTAGGTGATATACCTGCCCTGACCATGCTTTGCAGACCAGCTATCAGTGGTCAGATAGACCCTTGCCCCAACGCTGTGTGCCAGACATGCCATTACTTCCTTTCGCACAATCGAGTACAGGTTGGGGATTGCCTTTTGTGAAAAGAAATTTCGTCCGGGTACCTTCCACTGCAGTGTCCCAATAGCTACAAATTTTTTGAACACCTCAGACTCCACCAGCTTGTATGGTAAAAGCTGATGGGCTAAGAGTTCAGACAAGCCAGCTGTCAGACGCCGGGCAAGGGGGTGACTTTGGGAAATTGGCTTCTTACACTCAAACATGTCCTTGGCAGACACCTGACTGTGGGCAGATGACCAGGAACTGCTACCTAAGAGAGACTGAGTGGTGGATGGTTGAGAGGGGGCAAGGAGTACAGCAGTGGTTGATGTGGCTGAAGATGCTGGACCAGGAGGAGGATGGCGGCTTTGAGTTTGAGTGCTGCTTCTACTCATGTGTTCATCCCATCGGCGTTTGTGATGTGAGACCATGTGCCTTCGCAAAGCAGTTGTACCTAGATGGGTGTTGGACTTCCCACGACTCAGTTTCTTTTGGCACAGGTTGCAAATTGCATCGCTGTTGTCAGAGGCAGACACACAAAAAAAATGCCACACTGCTGAGCTCTGCGATGACGGCATTCTGGTGGTGGCAACAGCATGCGTTGATTGGCGTGCTGTCTGGTTGACCCCGGGTGCCGATGCATGCTGTCTGACTGTGCCACTAGCTCCTTGCGACGACCTCCCCCTGCTTCCAACTCATCTCCTCCTCCTCCTCTCTGTCTCCCCATCTGAACTTTCCCCCTCTTCTTCTTCTCTTCTAGCGGACACCCACGTGACATCCACGGACGCATCATCATCAACTGCTTCACTTGTATCTGACAAATCAACAAAGGAAGCAGCAGCGGGTACAACATCACCATCATCATCACACCGTACGTCCATGTCTGTAATGCTGCCTGACTGAGACATATCACTGTTATCTACATCCTCTGTCAATGATGGTTGCGCATCACTCATTTCTTCCAACTGATGTGTCAATAACTCCTCTGACAGATCAAGTGTTAAGTAGTACTGTTCTTATCATTTTAATACCTGTTACTCACCCTATCGGGGAGGTCTATATGGCCTGCATGATTACCCTTACAAAATATAATAACAAGACATGCGGTCTGGGACCCATGGTAACTAGGTTGTGTTAAGTAGTACTGTTCTTATTAGTTTAATACCTGTTACAACACCTAATGGTGGGAGGTCTATATGGCCTGCATGATTAGCCGCACAAAACAAAACAACAAGACATGCGGTCTTGGACTAAGACCCATGGCTAACTCGGTTGTGTAAAGTAGTACTATTCTTAGCACTTTCATCCCTGTTACTTCCAGGCCTCTTGGGGGAGGTCTACATGGCCATCATGATTAGCCTAACAAAGTACAACAATAAACCTTGGCTCTTGAAACCCTGTTAATTAGGTTTATTTCAGTAGTACTGTTCTTATTAGTTTAATACCTGTTACAACACCTAATGGTGGGAGGTCTATATGGCCTGCATGATTAGCCGCACCAAACAAAACAACAAGACATGCGGTCTTGGACTAAGACCCATGGCTAACTCGGTTGTGTAAAGTAGTACTATTCTTAGCACTTTCATCCCTGTTACTTCCAGACCTCTCGGGGGAGGTCTACATGGCCATCATGATTAGCCTAACATAGTACAACAATAAAACCTTGGCTCTTGAAACCCTGTTAATTAGGTTTATTTTGGTAGTACTGTTCTTATTAGTTTAATACCTTTTACAACATCTAATGGTGGGAGGTCTATATGGCCTGCATGATTAGCCGCACCAAACAAAACAACAAGACATGCGGTCTTGGACTAAGACCCATGGCTAACTCGGTTGTGTAAAGTAGTACTATTCTTAGCACTTTCATCCCTGTTACTTCCAGGCCTCTCGGGGGAGGTCTACATGGCCATCATGATTAGCCTAACAAAGTAAAACAATAAAATGATGGCTCTTGAAACCCTGTTAATTAGGTTTATTTCAGTAGAACTGTTCTTATTAGTTTGATACCTGTTACAACACCTAATGGTGGGAGGTCTATATGGCCTGCATGATTAGCCGCACCAAACAAAACAACAAGACATGCGGTCTTGGACTAAGACCCATGGCTAACTCGGTTGTGTAAAGTAGTACTATTCTTAGCAATTTCATCCCTGTTACTTCCAGACCTCTCTGGGGAGGTCTACATGGCCATCATGATTAACCTAACAAAGTACAACAATAAAACCTGCGCTCTTGAAACCCTGTTAATTAGGTTTATTCCGGTAGTACTGTTCTTATTAGTTTAATACCTGTTACAACACCTAATGGTGGGAGGTCTATATGGCCTGCATGATTAGCCGCACCAAACAAAACAACAAGACATGCGTTCTTGAACTAAGACCCATGGCTAACTCGGTTGTGTAAAGTAGTACTATTCTTAGCACTTTCATCCCTCTTACTTATAGGCCTCTCGGGGGAGGTCTACATGGCCATCATGATTAGCCTAACAAAGTACAACAATAAAACCTTGGCTCTTGAAACCATGTTAATTAGGTTTTTTTCGGTAGTACTGTTCTTATTAGTTTAATACCTGTTACAACCCCTAATGGTGGGAGGTCTATATGGCCTGCTTGATTAGTCGCACCAAATAAAACAACAAGACATGCGTTCTTGGACTGGGACCCATGGTTAACTTGGTTGTGTAAAGTAGTACTATTCTTAGCACTTTCATCCCTGTTACTTCCAGACCTCTTGGGGGAGGTCTACATGGCCATCATGATTACCCTCACCAAAATATAACAACAAGACGTGCGGTTAGGTAAGGTTACTTCCTTTTGCACAATCAAGTATACCAGTTGCAGACAGAGGTTCTGACCCTGCATTATGGCTGCACCTCTCCCTAAAAGAGGCATCCGTTACAGAGTCTGTGGGCATGTATGCAAAGAGCTGTCCTGCCTAAAAGGAGCAGCAAGGCAGTACAGGTCGTTTTCCTTCGGCCATTTTATACGATGGCCCACGACCTTCAACAGCCACAACAGCATGAAACACCACATATGCCATCCTTTCGAACAATAGAGTACAGGTATGGCATTGATTTTAGGAACACAGAGATAATTTTTAGGAACTGTGAAATTGAACAAAAAAACATGCTTGGACACCCAGTACAGTACAGGTCGTTCTCCTTCGGCCTTTTTATAAGAGGGTCCAGGACCCTCAACAGAAAAAGCAGCAGGAAAGAAGACATATGGCATCCTTTTGAACAATAGAGTACAGGTACGGCATTGATTTTAGAAACCTGGAGATAAATTTTAGGAACCGGGAAATTGAACAAAAAAAATGCTTGGACACCCAGTACAATTCGTTCTCCTTCAGGCTTTTTATAAGAGGGTCCAGGACCCTCAACAGAAACAACAGCAGGAAACAGGACATATGCCATCCTTTTGAAAAATAGAGTACAGGTACGGCATTG
The DNA here is from genome assembly GCF_027579735.1 of Bombina bombina. Classification (NCBI taxonomy): domain Eukaryota; kingdom Metazoa; phylum Chordata; class Amphibia; order Anura; family Bombinatoridae; genus Bombina; species Bombina bombina. Next base: position 1,151,329,674 of record NC_069504.1, read on the forward strand.
ATTTTAGAAACCCGGAGATAATTTTTAGAAACCGGGAAATTGAACAAAAAAAATGATTGGACACCCAGTACAATTCATTCTCCTTCAGCCTTTTTATAAGAGGGTCCAGGACCCTCAACAGAAACAGCTGCAGGAAACAGGACATATGCCATCCTTTTGAAAAATAGAGTACAGGTACGCCATTGATTTTAGAAACCCGGAGATAATTTTTAGGAACCGGGAAATTGAACAAAAAACCATGCTTGGACACCCAGTACAGTACAGGTCGTTCTCCTTCAAAAAAACGGGAAATTGAACAAAAAAAATGATTGGACACCCAGTACAATTCATTCTCCTTCAGCCTTTTTATAAGAGGGTCCAGGACCCTCAACAGAAACAACAGCAGGAAACACCACATATGCCATCCTTTTGCACAATCGAGTACAGGTATGGCATCCATTTTTGAAATCCGGAGATAATTTTTAGGACCCTGGAGATGGAAAAAGAAGCTTATACAACCAGTAAACTTTGTTCTCCTTCAGCCTTTTTAGATGAGGGTCCCGGACCCTCAACAGAAACAACAGCAGGAAACACCACATATGCTATCCTTTTGCACAATCGAGTACAGGTATGGCATCCATTTTTGAAACCCGGAGATAATTTTTAGGAACCGGGAGATGGAAAAAGATGCTTGGACAACCAGTACACTTTGTTCTCCTTCAGCCTTTTTAGACGAGGGTCCCGGACCCTCAACAGAAACAACAGCATGAAACACCACATATGCCACCCTTTTGCACAATCGAGTACAGGTATGGCATTGATTTGAGGAACCCGGAGATAATTTAGAGGAACCTGGAATATTGGACAAAAAACATGCTTGGACACCCAGTACAGGTCGTTCTCCTTCAGCCTTTTAGACAAGTGTCCCAGACCCTCAACAGAAACAACAGCATAAAACACCACATATGCCACCCTTTTGCAAAATCGAGTACAGGTATGGCATTGATTTGAGGAAGCCGGAGATAATTTAGAGGAACCGGGAATATTGGACAAAAAACGTGCTTGGACACCCAGTACAGGTCGTTCTCCTTCAGCCTTTTTATACGATGGCCCACAACACAAAACAGGCACAACAGCATGAAACACCACATATGCCATCCTTTTACACAATCGAGTACAGGTATGGCATTGATTTGAGGAACCCCGAGATAATTTAGAGGAACCGGGAATATTGAACAAAAAATGTGCTTGGACACCCAGTACAGGTTGTTCTCCTTCAGCCTTTTTATAAGAGGGTCCCGGACCCTCAACAAAAACAACAGCATGAAACACCACATATGCCACCCTTTTGCACAATTGAGTACAGGTATGGCATTGATTTGAGGAACCCAGAGATAATTTAGAGGAACCGGGAATATTGAACAAAAAACGTGCTTGGACACCCAGTACAGGTCGTTCTCCTTCAGCCTTTTAGACGCGGGTCCCAGACCCTCAACAGAAACAAAAGCATAAAACACCACATATGCCACCCTTTTGCAAAATCGAGTACAGGTATGGCATTGATTTGAGGAAGCCGGAGATAATTTAGAGGAACCGGGAATATTGGACAAAAAACGTGCTTGGACACCCAGTACAGGTCGTTCTCCTTCAGCCTTTTTATACGATGGCCCACAACACAAAACAGGCGCAACAGCATGAAACACCACATATGCCATCCTTTTACACAATCGAGTACAGGTATGGCATTGATTTGAGGAAGCCCGAGATAATTTAGAGGAACCGGGAATATTGAACAAAAAATGTGCTTGGACACCCAGTACAGGTTGTTCTCCTTCAGCCTTTTTATAAGAGGGTCCCGGACCCTCAACAAAAACAACAGCATGAAACACCACATATGCCACCCTTTTGCACAATTGAGTACAGGTATGGCATAGATTTGAGGAACCCGGAGATAATTTAGAGGAACCGGGAATATTGAACAAAAAACGTGCTTGGACACCCAGTACAGGTCGTTCTCCTTCAGCCTTTTAGACTAGGGTCCCGGACCCTCAACAGAAACAACAGCATAAAACACCACATATGCCACCCTTTTGCAAAATCGAGTACAGGTATGGCATTGATTTGAGGAAGTCGGAGATAATTTAGAGGAACCGGGAATATTGGACAAAAAACGTGCTTGGACACCCAGTACAGGTCGTTCTCCTTCAGCCTTTTTATACGATGGCCCACAACAAAAAACAGGCACAACAGCATGAAACACTACATATGCCATCCTTTTACACAATCGAGTACAGGTATGGCATTGATTTGAGGAACCCCGAGGTAATTTAGAGGAACCGGGAATATTGAACAAAAAATGTGCTTTGACACCCAGTACAGGTTGTTCTCCTTCAGCCTTTTTATAAGAGGGTCCCGGACCCTCAACAAAAACAACAGCATGAAACACCACATATGCCACCCTTTTGCACAATTGAATACAGGTATGGCATTGATTTGAGGAACCCGGAGATAATTTAGAGGAACCGGGAATATTGGACAAAAAACGTGCTTGGACAACCAGTACAGGTCGTTCTCCTTCAGTCTTTTAGACTAGGGTCCCGGACCCTCAACAGAAACAACAGCATGAAACACCACATATGCCACCCTTTTGCAAAATCGAGTACAGGTATGGCATTGATTTGAGGAACCCGGAGATAATTTAGAGGAACCGGGAATATTGGACAAAAAACATGCTTGGACACCCAGTACAGGTCGTTCTCCTTCGGCCTTTTTATAAGAGGGTCCAGGACCCTCAACAGAAACAACAGCAGGAACGAACACATATGGCATCCTTTTGAACAATAGAGTACAGGTACGGCATTGATTTTAGAAACCTGGAGATAAATTTTAGGAACCGGGAAATTGAACAAAAAAAATGCTTGGACACCCAGTACAATTCGTTCTCCTTCAGGCCTTTTATAAGAGGGTCCAGGACCCTCAACAGAAACAACAGCAGGAAACAGGACATATGCCATCCTTTTGAAAAATAGAGTACAGGTACGGCATTGATTTTAGAAACCCGGAGATAATTTTTAGGAACCGGGAAATTGAACAAAAAAAATGATTGGACACCCAGTACAATTCATTCTCCTTCAGCCTTTTTATAAGAGGGTCCAGGACCCTCAACAGAAACAACAGCAGGAAACACCACATATGCCATCCTTTTGCACAATAGAGTACAGGTATGGAATCCATTTTAGAAACCCGGAGATAATTTTTAGGACCCTGGAGATGGAAAAAGAAGCTTATACGACCAGTAAACTTTGTTCTCCTTCAGCCTTTTTAGACGAGGGTCCCGGACCCTCAACAGAAACAACAGCAGGAAACACCACATATGCCATCCTTTTGCACAATCGAGTACAGGTATGGCATCCATTTTTGAAACCCGGAGATAATTTTTAGGAACCGGGAGATGGAAAAAGATGCTTGGACAACCAGTACACTTTGTTCTCCTTCAGCCTTTTTAGACGAGGGTCCCGGACCCTCAACAGAAACAAAAGCATGAAACACCACATATGCCACCCTTTTGCACAATCGAGTACAGGTATGGCATTGATTTGAGGAACCCGGAGATAATTTAGAGGAACCTGGAATATTGGACAAAAAACATGCTTGGACACCCAGTACAGGTCGTTCTCCTTCAGCCTTTTAGACGAGGGTCCCGGACCCTCAACAGAAACAACAGCATAAAACACCACATATGCCACCCTTTTGCAAAATCGAGTACAGGTATGGCATTGATTTGATGAAGCCGGAGATAATTTAAAAGAACCGGGAATATTGGACAAAAAACGTGCTTGGACACCCAGTACAGGTCATTCTCCTTCAGCCTTTTTATACGATGGCCCACAACACAAAACAGGCACAACAGCATGAAACACCACATATGCCATACTTTTACACAATCGAGTACAGGTATGGCATTGATTTGAGGAACCCAGAGATAATTTAGAGGAACCGGGAATATTGAACAAAAAATGTGCTTGGACACCCAGTACAGGTTGTTCTCCTTCAGCCTTTTTATAAGAGGGTCACGGACCCTCAACAAAAACAACAGCATGAAAAACCACATATGCCACCCTTTTGCACAATTGAATACAGGTATGGCATTGATTTGAGGAACCCGGAGATAATTTAGAGGAACCGGGAATATTGGACAAAAAACGTGCTTGGACACCCAGTACAGGTCGTTCTCCTTCAGCCTTTTTATACGATGGCCCACAACAAAAAACAGGCACAACAGCATGAAACACTACATATGCCATCCTTTTACACAATCGAGTACAGGTATGGCATTGATTTGAGGAACCCCGAGGTAATTTAGAGGAACCGGGAATATTGAACAAAAAATGTGCTTTGACACCCAGTACAGGTTGTTCTCCTTCAGCCTTTTTATAAGAGGGTCCCGGACCCTCAACAAAAACAACAGCATGAAACACCACATATGCCACCCTTTTGCACAATTGAATACAGGTATGGCATTGATTTGAGGAACCCGGAGATAATTTAGAGGAACCGGGAATATTGGACAAAAAACGTGCTTGGACAACCAGTACAGGTCGTTCTCCTTCAGTCTTTTAGACTAGGGTCCCGGACCCTCAACAGAAACAACAGCATGAAACACCACATATGCCACCCTTTTGCAAAATCGAGTACAGGTATGGCATTGATTTGAGGAACCCGGAGATAATTTAGAGGAACCGGGAATATTGGACAAAAAACATGCTTGGACACCCAGTACAGGTCGTTCTCCTTCGGCCTTTTTATAAGAGGGTCCAGGACCCTCAACAGAAACAACAGCAGGAACGAACACATATGGCATCCTTTTGAACAATAGAGTACAGGTACGGCATTGATTTTAGAAACCTGGAGATAAATTTTAGGAACCGGGAAATTGAACAAAAAAAATGCTTGGACACCCAGTACAATTCGTTCTCCTTCAGGCCTTTTATAAGAGGGTCCAGGACCCTCAACAGAAACAACAGCAGGAAACAGGACATATGCCATCCTTTTGAAAAATAGAGTACAGGTACGGCATTGATTTTAGAAACCCGGAGATAATTTTTAGGAACCGGGAAATTGAACAAAAAAAATGATTGGACACCCAGTACAATTCATTCTCCTTCAGCCTTTTTATAAGAGGGTCCAGGACCCTCAACAGAAACAACAGCAGGAAACACCACATATGCCATCCTTTTGCACAATAGAGTACAGGTATGGAATCCATTTTAGAAACCCGGAGATAATTTTTAGGACCCTGGAGATGGAAAAAGAAGCTTATACGACCAGTAAACTTTGTTCTCCTTCAGCCTTTTTAGACGAGGGTCCCGGACCCTCAACAGAAACAACAGCAGGAAACACCACATATGCCATCCTTTTGCACAATCGAGTACAGGTATGGCATCCATTTTTGAAACCCGGAGATAATTTTTAGGAACCGGGAGATGGAAAAAGATGCTTGGACAACCAGTACACTTTGTTCTCCTTCAGCCTTTTTAGACGAGGGTCCCGGACCCTCAACAGAAACAAAAGCATGAAACACCACATATGCCACCCTTTTGCACAATCGAGTACAGGTATGGCATTGATTTGAGGAACCCGGAGATAATTTAGAGGAACCTGGAATATTGGACAAAAAACATGCTTGGACACCCAGTACAGGTCGTTCTCCTTCAGCCTTTTAGACGAGGGTCCCGGACCCTCAACAGAAACAACAGCATAAAACACCACATATGCCACCCTTTTGCAAAATCGAGTACAGGTATGGCATTGATTTGATGAAGCCGGAGATAATTTAAAAGAACCGGGAATATTGGACAAAAAACGTGCTTGGACACCCAGTACAGGTCATTCTCCTTCAGCCTTTTTATACGATGGCCCACAACACAAAACAGGCACAACAGCATGAAACACCACATATGCCATACTTTTACACAATCGAGTACAGGTATGGTATTGATTTGAGGAACCCAGAGATAATTTAGAGGAACCGGGAATATTGAACAAAAAATGTGCTTGGACACCCAGTACAGGTTGTTCTCCTTCAGCCTTTTTATAAGAGGGTCACGGACCCTCAACAAAAACAACAGCATGAAAAACCACATATGCCACCCTTTTGCACAATTGAATACAGGTATGGCATTGATTTGAGGAACCCGGAGATAATTTAGAGGAACCGGGAATATTGGACAAAAAACGTGCTTGGACAACCAGTACAGGTCGTTCTCCTTCAGCCTTTTAGACTAGGGTCCCGGACCCTCAACAGAAACAACAGCATGAAACACCACCTATGCCACCCTTTTGCAAAATCGAGTACAGGTATGGCATTGATTTGAGGAACCCGGAGATAATTTAGAGGAACCGCGAATATTGGACAAAAAACATGCTTGGACACCCAGTACAGGTCGTTCTCCTTCGGCCTTTTTATAAGATGGTCCAGGACCCTCAACAGAAACAACAGCAGGAAAGAAGACATATGGCATCCTTTTGAACAATAGAGTACAGGTACGGCATTGATTTTAGAAACCTGGAGATAAATTTTAGGAACCGGGAAATTGAACAAAAAAAATGCTTGGACACCCAGTACAATTCGTTCTCCTTCAGGCTTTTTATGACCCTCAACAGAAACAACAGCAGGAAACAGGACATATGCCATCCTTTTGAAAAATAGAGTACAGGTACGGCATTGATTTTAGAAACCCGGAGATAATTTTTAGAAACCGGGAAATTGAACAAAAAAAATGATTGGACACCCAGTACAATTCATTCTCCTTTAGCCTTTTTATAAGAGGGTCCAGGACCCTCAACAGAAACAACAGCAGGAAACACCACATATGCCATCCTTTTGCACAATAGAGTACAGGTATGGCATCCATTTTAGAAACCCGGAGATCATTTTTAGGACCCTGGAGATGGAAAAAGAAGCTTATACAACCAGTAAACTTTGTTCTCCTTCAGCCTTTTTAGACGAGGGTCCCGGACCCTCAACAGAAACAACAGCAGGAAACACCACATATGCCATCCTTTTGCACAATCGAGTACAGGTATGGCATCCATTTTTGAAACCCGGAGATAATTTTTAGGAACCGGGAGATGGAAAAAGATGCTTGGACAACCAGTACACTTTGTTCTCCTTCAGCCTTTTTAGACGAGGGTCCCGGACCCTCAACAGAAACAACAGCATGAAACACCACATATGCCACCCTTTTGCACAATCGAGTACAGGTATGGCATTGATTTGAGGAACCCGGAGTTAATTTAGAGGAACCTGGAATATTGGACAAAAAACGTGCTTGGACACCCAGTACAGGTCGTTCTCCTTCAGCCTTTTAGACGAGGGTCCCGGACCCTCAACAGAAACAACAGCATGAAACACCACATATGCCACCCTTTTGCAAAATCGAGTACAGGTATGGCATTGATTTGAGGAACCCGGAGATAATTTAGAGGAACCGGGAATATTGGACAAAAAACGTGCTTGGACACCCAGTACAGGTCGTTCTCCTTCAGCCTTTTTATATGATGGCCCATGTGACAAAACCAATCTCGCCACTGTACATTGGAGGGCCTGTTATGGAACATTCTTTGGGCTGGAGGTACATGGGCTTAAGGATACCCAGAGACTGCATGGAAATATGGAATGTTATATGCTGGACACCCCATGTACTTTCATAACTCTGTCTTATGTCTATGTCACCCTGTATCCATAAATACAGGATGGGTACAGGGTGTGAGTGCCCCTTGTGGGAGCAATTGTGACTCTATAAGCCAAGTGGGCATAAAAGACTTTATAGCTAATAAGAACTGTTCCTATATTCTGTAATAAGATGTATTCTATGTATGTTTCAGATCTGATTGTGTCTCAGGAGTCTGTCTGGGTAAACTGATTGTGTCCTTGTGTGATTATGTTAACTAGACTGCCCAACATCAGATTGTCTGAGTAAACGTTCTTCCCTAGTTAATTAACTTAATATGTTAATCTGTTTTACCTGTCAATAGACAGTTGTTAGAGGTTTGATGCATTGTTCATATGTCTGCTTTACTGTTAAACCAATGCCCTTTGTAACCTGAAGCCAGGGTGTATAAATCTGTGTGCTGCCTTCAAATAAAGTAGACATTCTGTTTTAAACCTGAAACTGGCTGGGTTGTGAATTGCTGATTCCCTATGCAGGACATTGTTCATCTGGTATTAACCCTTGGTACACAGTTGGTACCGTAACATTGGTGGCAGCGACGGAATGAACCTTATCGCCCAGAAGAGCAACTACACAAGCCAGTAACCTCAGGAAGAGGGGGATTATTACAATACTGACTAAGATGGAAAAGAGAAAAGTAAATTTTGCAGCTTTTAAAAACTTCCTGGAAACAGAAGGAGAGATTGATGGGTACCTTGCAGATTTTGAGAGGCAATGTGCACTACACAAGGTACCCGCAGAGGACTGGGTCACGATATTTTCTGGAAAATTATCCGGCCGGGCCAGAGAGGCTTTTCGGGCCATTCCAGATGAGGAAGTCAGGGATTATAATACTGTAAAAGAGGCTCTGCTCTCCAGGTATGCGGTTACACCGGAGGCATACCGGAGGCGGTTAAGAGACACTGTTAAATTAGCTGGAGATTCCTACCTTGAGTGGGCATGTAAGGTGCACCGCACAGCAGCTCACTGGATAGCGGGGTGCCAAGCCATATCTGGGGAAGAGGTGCTGCAGCTATTCCTGTTGGAACATTGCTTCGACAAGTTACCCGCAGGAGTTCGAGAGTGGGTTCGGGACCGTAAACCCTCCACCCTGCAGGAAGCGGCTCGCTTGGCAGATGAGTATACGGATGCCCGCAAACTGGACACTGCTACCACTAAGCCCCCTGCTAGAGTGGAGTACAGACCCCCAGTCACCCTAGCAGCTGCCAGTTACCAAACCCCGGCGCACCGCTATACCACACGGCCTCCGGCCACGAACTACCCTCAGAGAGCCCTGTTCAATTTGCGGTGCTACTCACAACCTATTCGGTGCTTTAGATGTAAGCAACTAGGGCACAAAAGACCAGAGTGTCCCCTAAACGCAGCGAACCAAGCGCAGTCCTGGAGAAGACCCGCCGGCGGAATCCCACATAATCCTCAGCCTGCGGCCCGCTACGTAGAGGCGCAAGAATGCTGGAGCATCCTACATGAGGCAGACCTTGTGCAAGCTGCCCACCGGAATAACCGGCAACTGGTTAAAGTGAATGGGAAGAAGGTCAGTGGTCTACGGGATACTGGTGCTACCATGACCTTGCTTCAAAAGAACTTGGTGTCTGAGAAACAGTACACTGGAGACACTGTGGCTGTGAGGGTAGCAGGGGGCGATGTGTTCAGCCTACCTGTTGCCAGGGTACATTTGGATTGGGGAGTGGGCGCTAGACCTGTGAATGTGGGGGTCAAGAAGGACTTACCTGCTGATGTTCTTCTTGGAAATGACTTGGCCCCCCTTGTTTCTGCCTACGCTCCTATGGGTCCCGCTGATGTTAACTCTGTGACTACCCGTGCCCAGATCCATGCAGCAGAGACTGACCCACCTGCTGCTAAGCCCCAGGACGATGAGCTCAGTAAATCTCTATCCGCTATTGATATGTGGAGGTCCCGTTACAATGCGCTGATGAAGGAGAAGAGGAGCGCAGAGGAAAAAGCACGTTTAGAACGTGAATCTCTGCTAGACAAGCTGCACCGTCAGACTGCAGAAAACACCAGCTTGAGAGTGGGACATGAAACCTTAAAGACAAACTTAGCGACACTTGAGGAGAAGCTGACGCTGGCTCATAGTGAGGTGCAGCAACTCAAGGGCACCCTATGTCAGTATGAAGGGATTGTGGATACCTATAAAGAGCAGGTACAGAAAACTCGTAAAGAAGCTGATGGGATTTTGAAGGACTGTTTGGCCCTGGTCTGGGCACTGAGGAATTTGAACCCTTGTTTGTATGGACAGGAATTCTCTCTCATAACGGGAATCCAGATGGATTGTCCCAGCAAACTGACATGCCTACCAGGCGCTCTGGTGGTATATGGCACATTATATACCCTGGACAGCCGAGCATGACAAACCAGAGGGAGAGGAGTTTGATGGTCCTGGCTTGTTATGGGAGTCCTTTGCAGAGCCTGACTTTGGGAGCCCAGACTCCATTCCCCAGCGGCAGGCTGCGTTAAAAGGGGTAGGGACAGTTGGTCCTGTCCCCCAGCAACACGGCTGTTTAGCCAAAGGGAAGACGATTGGTCTCCCCCTCCAGCAGCACAGCTATGTATCCAAAGGGGAGACAGTCAGTCTCCCCCTCCAGCAACCAGGCTCCCACCAGGCTACTTCCATGGTAGTGCTGGCACCCGGGCAGAGTACAGCTGGTCTCTGCCCACCTCGCAACCCACCAATTCAGCGTACCAGTCCCCCACACAGCTGTGGTGAGGTACCTGGACATGGACAAGTTTTCCCCGTACTCAGGTGTAGTAACCATTTATTGTGGGTGGGCTGTACTACTAATTGTGTTTTATGGGTGGGTTGCTGGACTAACCAGGGCACTGACCGGCAGGAGGTCAGATACCCTGTTAGTCTGTTTGGAAAAGGGGAGAGATGTGACAAAACCAATCTCGCCACTGTACATTGGAGGGCCTGTTATGGAACATTCTTTGGGCTGGAGGTACATGGGCTTAAGGATACCCAGAGACTGCATGGAAATATGGAATGTTATATGCTGGACACCCCATGTACTTTCATAACTCTGTCTTATGTCTATGTCACCCTGTATCCATAAATACAGGATGGGTACAGGGTGTGAGTGCCCCTTGTGGGAGCAATTGTGACTCTATAAGCCAAGTGGGCATAAAAGACTTTATAGCTAATAAGAACTGTTCCTATATTCTGTAATAAGATGTATTCTATGTATGTTTCAGATCTGATTGTGTCTCAGGAGTCTGTCTGGGTAAACTGATTGTGTCCTTGTGTGATTATGTTAACTAGACTGCCCAACATCAGATTGTCTGAGTAAACGTTCTTCCCTAGTTAATTAACTTAATATGTTAATCTGTTTTACCTGTCAATAGACAGTTGTTAGAGGTTTGATGCATTGTTCATATGTCTGCTTTACTGTTAAACCAATGCCCTTTGTAACCTGAAGCCAGGGTGTATAAATCTGTGTGCTGCCTTCAAATAAAGTAGACATTCTGTTTTAAACCTGAAACTGGCTGGGTTGTGAATTGCTGATTCCCTATGCAGGACATTGTTCATCTGGTATTAACCCTTGGTACACAGTTGGTACCGTAACAGCCCACAACCCAAAACAGGCACAACAGCATGAAACACCACATATGCCATCCTTTTACACAATCGAGTACAGGTATGGCATTGATTTGAGGAATCCAGAGATAATTTAGAGGAACCGGGAATATTGAACAAAAAATGTGCTTCGACACCCAGTACAGGTCGTTCTCCTTCAGCCTTTTTATAAGAGACTCCAGGACCCTCAACAGAAACAACAGCAGGAAACAGGACATATGCCATCCTTTTGAAAAATAGAGTACAGGTACGGCATTGATTTTAGAAACCCGGAGATAATTTTTAGGAACCGGGAAATTGAACAAAAAAATGATTGGACACCCAGTACAATTCGTTCTCCTTCAGCCTTTTTATAAGAGGGTCTAGGACCCTCAACAGAAACAACAGCAGGAAACAGGACATATGCCATCCTTTTGAAAAATAGAGTACAGGTACGGCATTGATTTTAGAAACACAGAGATCATTTTTATGAACCGGGAAATTGAACAAAAAACCATGCTTGGACACCCAGTACAGTACAGGTCGTTCTCCTTCAGCCTTTTTATAAGAGGGTCCAGGACCCTCAACAGAAACAACAGCAGGAAACACCACATGTGCCATGCTTTTGCACAATAGAGTACAGGTATGGCATCCATTTTAGAAACCCGGAGATAATTTTTAGGAACCGGGAGATTGAAAAAGAAGCTTGGACAACCAGTACACTTTTTTCTCCTTCAGCCTTTTTTGAAGAGGGTCCCGGACCCTCAACAGAAACAACAGAAGGAAACACCAAATATGCCATCCTTTTGCACAATCGAGTACAGGTATGGCATCCATTTTAGAAACCCGGAGATAATTTTTAGGAACCGGGAGATGGAAAAAGATGCTTGGACAACCAGTACACTTTGTTCTCCTTCAGCCTTTTTAGACGAGGATCCCGGACCCTCAACAGAAACAACAGCATGAAACACCACATATGCCACCCTTTTGCAAAATTGAGTACAGGTATGGCACTGATTTGAGGAACCCGGAGATAATTTAGAGGAACCGGGAATATTGGACAAAAAACGTGCTTGGACACCCAGTACAGGTCGTTCTCCTTCAGCCTTTTAGACGAGGGTCCCGGACCCTCAACAGAAACAATAGCATGAAACACCACATATGCCACCCTTTTGCAAAATTGAGTACAGGTATGGCACTGATTTGAGGAACCCGGAGATAATTTAGAGGAACCGGGAATATTGGACAAAAAACGTGCTTGGACACCCAGTACAGGTCGTTCTCCTTCAGCCTTTTTATATGATGGCCCACAACCCAAAACAGGCACAACAGCATGAAACACTACATATGCCATCCTTTTACACAATCGAGTACAGGTATGGCATTGATTTGAGGAATCCGGAGATAATTTAGAGGAACCGGGAATATTGAACAAAAAATGTGCTTGGACACCCAGTACAGGTCGTTCTCCTTCAGCCTTTTTATAAGAGGGTCCAGGACCCTCAACAGAAACAACAGCAGGAAACAGGACATATGCCATCCTTTTGAAAAATAGAGTACAGGTACGGCATTGATTTTAGAAACACAGAGATAATTTTTAGGAACCGGGAAATTGAACAAAAAACCATGCTTGGACACCCAGTACAGTACAGGTCGTTCTCCTTCAGCCTTTTTATAAGAGGGTCCAGGACCCTCAACAGAAACAACAGCAGGAAACACCACATGTGCCATGCTTTTGCACATTAGAGTACAGGTATGGCATCCATTTTAGAAACCCAGAGATAATTTTTAGGAACCGGGAGATGGAAAAAGAAGCTTGGACAACCATTACACTTTGTTCTCCTTCAGCCTTTTTAGAAGAGGGTCCCAGACCCTCAACAGAAACAACAGCAGGAAACACCACTTATGCCATCCTTTTGCTCAATCGAGTACAGGTATGGCATCCATTTTAGAAACCCGGAGATAATTTTTAGGAACCGGGAGATGGAAAAAGAAGCTTGGACAACCATTACACTTTGTTCTCCTTCAGCCTTTTTAGAAGAGGGTCCCAGACCCTCAACAGAAACAACAGCAGGAAACACCACATGTGCCATGCTTTTGCACATTAGAGTACAGGTATGGCATCCATTTTAGAAACCCAGAGATAATTTTTAGGAACCGGGAGATGGAAAAAGAAGCTTGGACAACCATTACACTTTGTTCTCCTTCAGCCTTTTTAGACGAGGGTCCTGGACCCTCAACAGAAACAACAGCATGAAACACCACATATGCCACCCTTTTGCAAAATCGAGTACAGGTATGGCATTGATTTGAGGAACCCGGAGATAATTTAGAGGAACCGGGAATATTGGACAAAAAACATGCTTGGACACCCAGTACAGGTTGTTCTCCTTCAGCCTTTTAGACGAGGGTCCCGGACCCTCAACAGAAACAACAGCATGAAACACCACATATGCCACCCTTTTGCAAAATCGAGTACAGGTATGGAATTGATTTGAGGAACCCGGAGATAATTTAGAGGAACCGGGAATATTGGACAAAAAACGTGCTTGGACACCCAGTACAGGTCGTTCTCCTTCAGCCTTTTTATACGATGGCCCACAACCCAAAACAGGCACAACAGCATGAAACACCACATATGCCATCCTTTTACACAATCGAGTACAGGTACGGCATTGATTTGAGGAACCCGGAGATAATTTAGAGGAACCGGGAATATTGAACAAAAAATGTGCTTGGACACCCAATACAGGTCGTTCTCCTTCAGCCTTTTTATAAGATGTCCCACGACCCTCAACAGGCACAACAGCATGAAACACCACATATGCCACCCTTTTGCACAATCGAGTACAGGTATGGCATTGATTTGAGGAACCCGGAGATAATTTAGAGGAACCGGGAATATTGAACAAAAAATGTGCTTGGACACCCAGTACAGGTCGTTCTCCTTCAGCCTTTTTATACGATGGCCCACGACCCAAAACAGGCACAACAGCATGAAACACCACATATGCTATACTTTTGCCCAATCGAGTACAGGTATGGCATTGATTTGAGTAACCCGGAGATAATTTAGAGAAACCGGGAATATTGAACAAAAAATGTGCTTGGACACCCAGTACAGGTCGTTCTCCTTCAGCCTTTTAATAAGATGGCCCACGACCCTCAACAGGCACAACAGCATGAAACACCACATTTGCCATCCTTTTGCACAATAGACTACAGGTATGGCATAGATGGAACCCGGAGATAATTTAGAGGAACCAAGAGACGGATAAAGATGCTTGGTCAGTCCTCCTCCTTCAAATTTGGGGCACTGCGCGTGCAATCTACTGTGCCACCAGATATGAGTGGTGTGTTAAGTAGTACAATTCTTAACAGTTTAATCACTGTTATGTGCGTTTTTTTTTGCTTTGAGTTTTGTAGCCACAGTGCAGCAGCAGAGGCCAGAAAAATTAGGCATGTACAAATGCCTGAAAAATTCGGTATTGTTGCAGCCACTGCTGTAGCAGCGGCCAGAAAAATTGATGTTTGTAAAACAGTTAGAAAGTGCCCTAAAACCTTGCGGCTTGAACACTAGTTGTTGGCGGATAAGTCACGCAAGTCATCCTGCATTATAAGAAAAAAAAGCCAGCGTGTGTACCATTTGTAGCCCAGGCAGCTCATCTCATCATCAGGCCTTTTTTACTCAAATGTATCGCCCAATGTCAGTCCCTTCAGGATCCATCCCTCATTCATTTTAATAAAGGTGAGATAGTCAAGACTTTTTTGACCTAGGCGACTTCTCTTCTCAGTGACAAAACCTCCAGCTGCACTGAAGGTCCTTTTGGACAGGACACTTGAAGCGGGGCAGGCCAGAAGTTCAATTGCAAATTGGGATAGCTCAGGCCACAGGTCAAGCCTGCACACCCAGTAGTTAAGGGGTCCATCGCTCCTCAGAGTGTTGAGATCCGCAGTTAATGCTAGGTAGTCTGCTAACTGTCGGTTGAGTCTTTCTCTGAGGCTGGATTCCGAAAGGCTTTGGCGATGCATAGGAGTTAAAAAGGTCTGCATGTCCTCCATCAACAAGACGTCAAGAAAGCATCCTGTCCTTGCCGCCGTGGTCGTGGGAGGAGGAGGATTACTTTCATCTCTTCCCCTGTTAGATTCCCGTTGTGCTGTGACATCACCCTTATACGCTGTGTAGTTTTTAATTTATTTTTTCCAACTTGCGGGAATTTGGTAACATTTCAGGCACTTTATGCTTACACCGGGGGTCTAGTAGCATGGACACCCAGTACAGGTCGTTCTCCTTCAGCTTTTTTATACGAGGGTCCCTCAACAGGCTCGACAGCATGAAAGACCCCATTTGCACAAGGTTGGATGCCGAGCTAATCATGTCCCGTTCCTCGTCCTCACTGATCTCACTGAGGGTATCTTCTTTTTATACGATGGCCCACAACCCAAAACAGGCACAACAGCAAAGCAACACCACAGGTACCAGAGAGGTGACAACAACGAGCACCCTGGGATGCCTGTTGTGCTTGGTCTTCCTCCTCCTCCTCAAAGCCACATTCCTCCTCTGACTCCTCTTCCTCACAATCCTCTTCCTGCGTTGCCACAGGTCCAGCAAGCGATGCTGATAAGGCTGTTTGTGGTGGTGATGGACACCACAACTCTTCCTCTTCACGCTCATCTACGGCCTGATCCAGCACTCTTCGCAGGGCACGCTCCCGGAAGAAAACAAATGGTATGATGTTGCTGATGGTGCCTTCGGTGCGACTGACAAGGTTTGTCACCTCCTCAAAAGGATGCATGAGCCTACAGTCATTGCATATGAGCGTCCAGTAATTTGGCAAAAAAATCCCCAGCTCCCCAGAGGCTGTCCTAGCACCCTGGTCATACAAATACTCATTAACAGCTTTTTCTTGTTGGAGCAGGCGGTCGAACATTAGGAGGGTTGAATTCCACCGTGTTGGGCTGTCGCAAATCAAGCGCCTCACTGGCAGGTTGTTTCAACGCTGGATATCGGACAAGTGCGCCATGGCTGTGTAGGAATGCCTGAAATGGCCACACACCTTCCTGGCCTGCTTCAGGACGTCCTGTAAGCCTGGGTACTTATGCACAAAGCGTTGTACAATCAGATTACACACATGTGCCATGCATGGCACATGTGTCAACTTGCCCAATTTCAATGCCGCCACCAAATTACTTCCATTGTCAGAAACAACCTTGCCAATCTCCAGTTCATGCGGAGTCAGCCACTGATCCACCTGTGCGTTCAGGGCGGTCAGGAGTGCTGGTGCGGTGTGACTCTCCGCTTTCAGGCAAGTCAACCGCAAGACGGCGTGACACTGCCGTATCCGGGATGTGGAATAGTACCTGGGGAGCTGGGGGGGGTGCCATTGATGTGGAGCAAGAAGCAGAAGTGGACTCAGCCGAGGAAGAGGTTATGGGAGAGGTTATGGAAGAGGATGGAGTAGGAGGAGTAGAGGAGGTAGCAGCAGGCCTGCCTGCAAGTCGTGGTGGTGTCACCAACTCTTCTGCAGAGCCAGGCATTCCATGCTTGTCAGACGTCAGCAGGTTTACCCAATGCGCAGTGTAGGTGATATACCTGCCCTGACCATGCTTTGCAGACCAGCTATCTATGGTCATATGGACCCTTGCCCCAACGCTGTGTGCCAGACATGCCATTACTTACTTTTGCACAACAGAGTACAGGTTTGGGATTGCCTTTTGTGAAAATAGATTTCTGCCAGGTACCTTCCACTGCGGTGTCCCAATAGATACAAATTTTTTGAAAGCATCAGACTCCACCAGCTTGTATGGTGAAAGCTGGCGGGCTAAGAGTTCAGACAAGCTAGCTGTCAGATTCCGGGCAAGGGGGTGACTTTGAGAAATTGGCTTCTTATGCTCAAACATGTCCTTGACAGACACCTGACTGTGGGCAGATGACCAGAAACTGCTACGTAAGAGAGACTCAGTGGAGGATGGTTGAGAGGGGGCAAGGAGGACAGCAGTGGTTGACGTGGCTGAATATGCTGGAGCAGGAGGAGGAGGGTGGCTTTGAGTTTGTGTGCTGCTTCTACTCATGTGTTCTTCCCATCGGCGTTTGTGATGTGAGACCATGTGCCTTCGCAAAGCAGTTGTACCTAGATGGGTGTTGGACTTCCCACGACTCAGTTTCTTTTGGCACAGGTTGCAAATGGCATCGCTGTTGTCAGAGGCAGACACACAAAAAAAATGCCACACTGCTGAGCTCTGCGATGATGGCATTCTGGTGGTGGCAACAGCATGCGTTGATGGTCGTCGGCGTGCTGTCTGGCTGACCCCAGGTGCCGATGCATGCTGTCTGACTGTGCCACTAGCTCCTTGCGATGACCTCCCCCTGCTTCCAACTCGTCTCCTACTCCTCCTCTCTGTCTCCCCATCTGAACTTTCCCCCTCTTCTTCTTCTCTTCTAGCAGGCACCCACGTGACATCCACCGACACATCATCATCAACCGCTTCACTTGTATCTGACACATCAAGAAAGGAAGCAGCAGTGGGTACAACATCATCATCATCACACTGTACCTTCATGTCTGTAATGCTGCCTGACTGAGACATATCATTGTTATCTACATCCTCTGTCAATGATGGTTGCGCATCACTCATTTCTTCCAACTGATGTGTCAATAACTGAGAGGTGCCCAAAGCACAGCTGGACGTAGATGGTGCGTCAAGGTTAGGAGGACTAGGAGCGGAAGCTGTAGAAGATTGGGTGTCCTGTGTTAGCCATTCAACTAGGTCCTCCTCAGAACTTTTTGCGTCCCCCCTGGCACCCGGCGTCTGAACAATGTGCATATTTGTAGGGTCTAAAGGAATCACAGCACCACGACCACGATGGAACCTGCAATGTGGCCTGCCTCTGCCTGTCATTTTTTTTAAAATGTACACTTACAATACTATTAAACAAATTATGAGTGGTGGCATTGGGCAAGTGGGCACAGTATACGCTGTGAGCCTGACAACAAAAAAAAGACTGATGTTTCAAAGTCAAAAATGTTTATTTTTTAAATATTAAAAGTACTGTGACAACAAATATGATTGGTGGCACTAGTTGGCAAGTGGGCCTGTCTGTCACACACGCTGGGAGGAAGGCAACTGCAATTAGATTACACTAGCTGAGTCATGCTTCTTAGTCCAAAATTTTTTTTTAAAAAAATTGACAATACTGTTAGAACAATATGATTGGTGGCACTAGTTGGAAACGGCAAGTGGGCCTGGCACACACGCTGGCAGGCAGGCAACTGCAATTCAATGGCACTAGGAGACTGATGATTAACAGTCCAAAAAGTTATGATTTAAAATATTTTCAATACTGTTACAACAAATATGATTGGTGGCAGTAGTTGGCTAGTGGGCCTGGCACACACGCTGGCAGGCAGGAGGAAACTGCAATTCAATGGCACTAGCAGACTGATGATTCACAGTCTAAGAATTTTTTATTTTAAATATTTACAATACTGTTACAACAAATATGATTGGTGTAACTAGTTGGCAAGTGGGCCTGGCACAAACGCTGGCAGGCAGGTAACTGCAATTAAATGGCAATAGGAGACTGATGATTCACAGTCAAAAAAGTTATGATTTAAAATATTTTCAATACTGTTACAACAAATATTATTGGTGGCAGTAGTTGGCTAGTGGGCCTGGCACACACGCTGGCAGGCAGGAGGAAACTGCAGTTCAATGGCACTAGCAGACTGATGATTCACAGTCTAAGAATTTTTTATTTTAAATATTTACAATACTGTTAGAACAAATATGATTGGTGTAACTAGTTGGCAAGTGGCCTGGCACACACGTTGGCAGGCAGGCAACTGCAATTCAATGGTACTAGGAAACTGAAGATTCACAGTCCAAAAAGTTATGATTTAAAATATTTTCAATACTGTTACAATCATACATCAGGAAAAACTCAGTAGTGCAAGACAATGAATGTAGTGAATAACCACTTTTACCAGCTACTATTTGGTGGATTACAAGCGGTAGACCAGCCCTCAAATGGAATGCGATATAACAATTTCGAAAGCTGCAACGTCTATTGCCGGAGTCAGTCCCCCTACTGCTGCCCAAGCATTTACCGGTATTCTTATGGATCTAAGATGCACGGGTACCTCGTACCTCATTCGAGTGCTCGTCCTTCTGCCGGCTCTGCTGCTTGGCATCCTCATGGGTCTGGGAATGTACAGCGTCTCTCCACTTTCGGCAAGCGCCGAATCCTATTGGCTGGTTATGATGTCAATCTGCAGGCACCAATCCGTGATAGAAATCAAGCTGAAGATTCACCTGTAGCTGTAGGATGAAAACACACACCTCCCCACAGCACGATCATCCAGGAATCACTGGCAATGGCATAAAGAGAAAATACGGCAATCCTGGAGATTATGAATAAAAAGTCTTTATTTAAACAAATGGTGTTTAAAAGCGAAAGGCACACACAAATAAAAGCACAGCAGGTGTGGCACTGTCTGGCTTACGCGTTTCGGCTTGGAGCCGTAGTCATAGCCTATAGTGCTATGTGTCACACCTATAATATATCCATACCTAAAATCTAATTGGTTAAGAAATTAAAGACACACCTGTTGCTTAACTACTCTATACAATGTAATGCTAAGTAATACACAGACCTCCAATGCAATTAAAGCACTAACCTAGCATACTAATATACAGAGTCTAGTGAGTAAAGGGAAAAGTAAAGTAAAGCAGATAGAAAAAACACGATCTAGACAATAAGAGAGAAATTACTTATATGGAGAATATTAAGCATTAAATGCGCATGGGAATCAACAGTTAAATACAAAATATTCGAGATATACAGAGAATCGGAAAAGCAAAACATAGGAGTTAATACATCCTTTATACCCTAACCCTAAGCATAATTCAAAGTAGACTCAAAGGCATAATAGAAGGAAGGTAATCATTTTAGATCACTCTCAAAATGCTGGAAGAGGGGCGAATGCTTATGCTAAATGCTAAATATAAAATCTAAAGAAAATCTATGCTAATAGTTCAACGTGTTGTGTTCTTACTGTATGCATGAAATACATATATAGAAAAGGCTTGACTGTAACAGATATATGGTTTGTAAGATGCTCCCAGAAGGATTACCACAGATTCATGATGTTGTACTTCGAGTTGAGACCATTAGGGATGCGAGTGCTCATTGTAAAAATCCAATGTGCCTCTCTCAACTCAAGTAAACGATCTATGGAACCCCCTCTTTTGGGTCTGTAGACCCTTTCTATGGCACTCCAGTAAAAGGAAGACAGATTGCCCCCATGATATACCCCAAAGTGCTGAACTACAGGGGTGCTGGATTTGGCTGTAGTGAAAGAGGAAAGATGTTCCCTAATTCTAGTGTTTACATCTCTGGAGGTGAGACCTATGTATTGAATTTTGCATATTGAACAGTTGAGAACGTAAATCACATTTGTACATGTGCAGTTTAAGAGTGTTTTAATATTAAACGTTTTTCCTGTAACGTAACTAGTAAATGTATTCCCTGTGTGAACAAACTCACAGGGTTTGCACTTCTTATGGCCACATTTATGCATGCCCTGGTGTCTGATCCAAGCGCATGCTTGATTGGTGTTAGTGGGCAGCATAGTGGGAGACAACAGAGATCCCAATGTGGGGTCTTTCTTGTATGCACACCTGACCCCCCTTTTAACTGTTTCAATTAGTTTATCATCTGCCTTAAGTATATTAAAATGTTTGCGTATGATAGAACAGATGTCATTGTATTGTCCACTATGTGTGGTGACAAAGGTCACTCCATCAAATTGCTTAGAGTCAGTTCTCTGTCTGTCAACCAGAAGACTAGATCTGGTTTTAAGATTAACTGTGTGTTTAGCCCTGCAGATGGCTTTTTTGGGTATCTGCGTTGATATAACCTGGACTCAAGGTCTCTGGCAAGTGTTTTAAAGTCACTGTCATCTGAACAGTTCCTTTTGAGCCTAATCATCTCTCCCTTAGCAATCGCTTCAGGGACATGTTTCGGATGGCAGCTCGTACCATACAGGACAGAATTCCCTGAAATGGGTTTCCTATAGTAAACTGTTTTAACTTTACCATTGGGGAGTCCTATTAGGGTAAGATCTAGGAAATTAGCACTTTTGTCATTAGACTCAAAAGTAAATTTGAGATTCATATCATTCCTGTTGAGGAATGAACAGAATTCTTCAGCCTGCTGTTGGGTTCCTGTCCAAATAAAAATCAAATCGTCTATATATCTCTTGTATGTGGATATATAGACGCGAAAGGGGTTACTATCTCCAAAGATGTTGAAAAACTCCCAGAATCCCAGAAAAAGATTTGCATACGATGGGGCAAATTTCGCCCCCATCGCTTTTTCCACATCTCTGGAGATAGCAGACCCCTCAAACACGAAAACGTTATGTGTTAGGAGGAACCCTACCACCTTCACAATGAAACAATTGAAGTCTTCAGTGTAATTTGCAAAATTATCAAGGAAAAAACATATGGCCTTCAGACCTATGTCATGGGGTATACAGGAGTAGAGTGAGACAGCATCCACAGTCAGCCATCTGGATTGAGATGTCCAGGTAACATTATCCATTAGCTGTAAAACATGTTTGGTATCCCGCAAATGCGAGGGCAATGAAGTTACCATCGGCTGTAGGATGCTGTCAACCCACTCAGATAGATTACACAACAGGGAGTCCACCCCACTCACAATGGGATGACCCTTGACTTCAGAGAGGGACTTGTAAACCTTGGGAAAATTATGAAAAGCGGGTATCTTTGGAAAGTCAGGAACCAAATATGCAAAAGTTGTTGAATCAATGTAGCCTGATTCCATTCCCTCATCCAAAAGATCCACAAGTTCCCTCCTGAAGACAGAGGTGGGATCACCTTTAAGGATAGAATAATCATCTTTATTATTAAGTTGCCGTAATGCTTCAGCAACGTAAGCTTCACGGTCAAGAACAACAGTCATTCCGCCTTTGTCGGCTTTTCTTATAGTGATACTGGAATTATCTTTTAACTCTTTAACTGCTGTTCTTTCCCTGAAGCTTAGGTTGTTCTTGGATCGTTTATTCGACTGTTTGAGGGCAATAAGATCCTGTTCCACCCTATTGTAGATAGTTTCCACAATATTTCCCCTGACCTGTATAGGGTAAAAAGTGGATTTAACCCTTCTAGAGGGGCCTCTACTGTTTGAACCTTGTGAATTGTGTGTGGACTCTGACTGTAGTTGTTGCAGGGAAACTACATCACAGGTTTGTGAAAAAGAAAGAGACTCAACGTGAGCTGAAGTCCCCTGTTGTTCACTATCATTAACCCCATTAGTAGTGGCAAAAAACTTTTTCAAAGTGATATTCCTAATGAATTTGTTTAGATCAAGTAAGGTTTTAAACACATCAAAATCATTCGTGGGTGAAAAATTTAAACCCAAACTAAGTACTTTCAATTGATCAGTGGTAAGCGATATGGATGAAAGATTAATGACATTGTTGTATGTGGCATTTATTTGTACTTTGACATTGGTTTGGCCTGTCTCAGCGGGTATCTCTGTTGTCCCTGTGAATTGTGATAAACTTGTGTCTTTGATTTGGTCCCCCCCTTTGTGTGAAATCTGGTCCTGGGGAAAAACCTGTTCTATAAGACCTGTATTCCCTGTTGATGCAGTGTTATAATGTGTGCCAGGCTGAGGTACAGAAATTGGGTACATCTGATAATTAGAGTTAACAGTTGAAGTGTGCAATGTCTCAGCTGAGTGTATCATAGGGGTAATTTCACACCTATGCACGGATTGTAAATTATTCTGTGTTTCTCCTACAGACTGAGGTTTAGTGGTAGTAGCACCAGCAGTTAGACCTGGTGTTTGAGTATTGAATGTTTCGTCACTGCCATCAGTGCTATATTCTGTATCACTTCCAGTAAAAGTTACATTTCTAGTATTATTTGTCTGTCTATGTCTGTTCCTTTGTCCAGGCAATCCTGGAGATTATGAATAAAAAGTCTTTATTTAAACAAATGGTGTTTAAAAGCGAAAGGCACACACAAATAAAAGCACAGCAGGTGTGGCACTGTCTGGCTTACGCGTTTCGGCTTGGAGCCGTAGTCATAGCCTATAGTGCTATGCGTCACACCTATAATATATCCATACCTAAAATCTAATTGGTTAAGAAATTAAAGACACACCTGTTGCTTAACTACTCTATACAATGTAATGCTAAGTAATACACAGACCTCCAATGCAATTATATACCCCAAAGTGCTGAACTACAGGGGTGCTGGATTTGGCTGTAGTGAAAGAGGAAAGACTTTGTGGAGGAATGGAATCAAGTTTTGTCTAATTGCTCACTGAACTTGATGCTTCTTATGTTACAATATAAGGTTAAGCAACTTGAAAAAGTCAAATTAGAAATTGCAGAGTTACAGGCAGAACTAAACTTACGTAGTACAGTTTCAGACTTTGCTAAATTTGATAATATCCTTAGAGGTATACTAGCCACTAGCAGATCCACAATCATGGAGAGAAAACACACTAAATTTTTGAGAGACAAGAACGATTACCTTAATAATACAGTGTATATATGGAGTAAAAAACAAAGGTCTACACTTAGACAAAATCAGCCAAGGTTTGGGAGGAGAGGAAGGGGACAAAGGAACAGACATAGACAGACAAATAATACTAGAAATGTTACTTTTACTGGAAGTGATACAGAAT
This sequence comes from Bombina bombina, assembly GCF_027579735.1. Classification (NCBI taxonomy): domain Eukaryota; kingdom Metazoa; phylum Chordata; class Amphibia; order Anura; family Bombinatoridae; genus Bombina; species Bombina bombina. The sequence goes on from NC_069504.1 coordinate 1,151,353,684, forward strand.
ATAGCACTGATGGAAGTGACGAAACATTCAATACTCAAACACCAGGTCTAACTGCTGGTGCTACTACCACTAAACCTCAGTCTGTAGGAGAAACACAGAATAATTTACAATCCGTACATAGGTGTGAAATTACCCCTATGATACACTCAGCTGAGACATTGCACACTTCAACTCTAATTATCAGATGTACCCAATTTCTGTACCTCAGCCTGGCACACATTATAACACTGCATCAACAGGGAATACAGGTCTTATAGAACAGGTTTTTCCCCAGGACCAGATTTCACACAAAGGGGGGGGGGGACCAAATCAAAGACACAAGTTTATCACAATTCACAGGGACAACAGAGATACCTGCTGAGACAGGCCAAACCAATGTCAAAGTACAAATAAATGCCACATACAACAATGTCATTAATCTTTCATCCATATCGCTTACCACTGACCAATTGAAAGTACTTAGTTTGGGTTTAAATTTTTCACCCACGAATGATTTTGATGTGTTTAAAACCTTACTTGATCTAAACAAATTCATTAGGAATATCACTTTGAAAAAGTTTTTTGCCACTACTAATGGGGTTAATGATAGTGAACAACAGGGGACTTCAGCTCACGTTGAGTCTCTTTCTTTTTCACAAACCTGTGATGTGGTTTCCCTGCAACAACTACAGTCAGAGTCCACACACAATTCACAAGGTTCAAACAGTAGAGGCCCCTCTAGGAGGGTTAAATCCACTTTTTACCCTATACAGGTCAGGGGAAATATTGTGGAAACTTTCTACAATAGGGTGGAACAGGATCTTATTGCCCTCAAACAGTCGAATAAACGACCCAAGAACAACCTAAGCTTCAGGGAAAGAACAACAGTTAAAGAATTAAAAGATAATTCCAGTATCACTATAAGAAAAGCCGACAAAGGCGGAATGACTGTTGTTCTTGACCATGAAGCTTACGTTGCTGAAGCATTACGGCAACTTAATAATAAGGATGATTATTCTATCCTTAAAGGTGATCCCACCTCTGTCTTCAGGAGGGAACTTGTGGATCTTTTGGATGAGGGAATGGAATCAGGCTACATTGATTCGACAACTTTTGCATATTTGGTTCCTGACTTTCCAAAGATTCCCGCTTTTCATAATTTTCCCAAGGTTCACAAGTAGCTCTCTGAAGTCAAGGGTCGTCCCATTGTGAGTGGGGTGGACTCCCTGTTGTGTAATCTATCTGAGTGGGTGGACAGCATCCTACAGCCGATGGTAACTTCATTGCCCTCGCATTTGCGGGATACCAAACATGTTTTACAGCTAATAGATAATGTTACCTGGACATCTCAATCCAGATGGCTGACTGTGGATGCTGTCTCACTCTACTCCTGTATACCCCATGACATAGGTCTGAAGGCCATATGTTTTTTCCTTGATAATTTTGCAAATTACACTGAAGACTTCAATTGTTTCATTGTGAAGGTGGTAGGGTTCCTCCTAACACATAACTTTTTCGTGTTTGAGGGGGTCTGCTATCTCCAGAGATGTGGAACAGCGATGGGGGCGAAATTTGCCCCCTCGTATGCGAATCTTTTTCTGGGATTCTGGGAGTTTTACCACATCTTTGGAGATAGTAACCCCTTTCGCGTCTATATATCCACATACAAGAGATATATAGACGATTTGATTTTTATTTGGACAGGAACCCAACAGCAGGCTGAAGAATTCTGTTCATTCCTCAACAGGAATGATATGAATCTCAAATTTACTTTTGAGCCTAATGACAAAAGTGCTAATTTCCTAGATCTTACCCTAATAGGACTCCCCAAAAACACTGTTAAAACAGTTTCCTATAGGAAACCCATTTCAGGGAATTCTGTCCTGTATGGTATGAGCTGCCATCCAAAACATGTCCCTGAAGTGATTGCTAAGGGAGAGATGATTAGGCTCAAAAGGAACTGTTCAGATGACAGTGACTTTAAAACACTTGCCAGAGACCTTGAGTCCAGGTTATATCAACGCAGATACCCAAAAAAGCCATCTGCAGGGCTAAACACACAGTTAATCTTAAAACCAGAGCTAGTCTTCTGGTTGACAGACAGAGAACTGACTCTAAGCAATTTGATGGAGTGACCTTTGTCACCATACATAGTGGACAATACAATGACATCTGCTCTATCATACGCAAACATTTTAATATACTTAAGGCAGATGATAAACTAATTGAAACAGTTAAAAGGGGGGTCAGGTGTGCATACAAGAAAGGCCCCACATTGGGATCTCTGTTGTCTCCCACTATGCTGCCCACTAACACCAATCAAGCATGCGCTTGGATCAGACACCAGGGCATGCATAAATGTGGCCATAAGAAGTGCAAACCCTGTGAGTTTGTTCACACAGGGAATACATTTACTAGTTACGTTACAGGAAAAACGTTTAATATTAAAACACTCTTAAACTGCACATGTACAAATGTGATTTACGTTCTCAACTGTTCAATATGCAAAATTCAATACATAGGTCTCACCTCCAGAGATGTAAACACTAGAATTAGGGAACATCTTTCCTCTTTCACTACAGCCAAATCAAGCACCCCTGTAGTTCAGCACTTTGGGGTATATCATGGGGGCAATCTGTCTTCCTTTTCCTGGAGTGCCATAGAAAGGGTCTACAGACCCAAAAGAGGGGGTTCTATAGATTGTTTACTTGAGTTGAGAGAGGCACATTGGATTTTTACAATGAGCACTCGCATCCCTAATGGTCTCAACTCGAATTACGACATCATGAATCTGTGGATCCTTCTGGGAGCATCTTACAAACCATATATCTGTTACAGTCAAGCCTTTTCTATATATGTATTTCATGCATACAGTAAGAACACAACACGTTGAACTATTAGCATAGATTTTCTTTAGATTTTATATTTAGCATTTAGCATAAGCATTCGCCCCTCTTCCAGCATTTTGAGAGTGATCTAAAATGATTACCTTCCTTCTATTATGCCTTTGAGTCTACTTTGAATTATGCTTAGGGTTAGGGTATAAAGGATGTATTAACTCCTATGTTTTGCTTTTCCGATTCTCTGTATATCTCGAATATTTTGTATTTAACTGTTGATTCCCATGCGCATTTAATGCTTAATATTCTCCATATAAGTAATTTCTCTCTTATTGTCTAGATCGTGTGTTTTCTATCTGCTTTACTTTACTTTTCCCTTTACTCACTAGACTCTGTATATTAGTATGCTAGGTTAGTGCTTTAATTGCATTGGAGGTCTGTGTATTACTTAGCATTACATTGTATAGAGTAGTTAAGCAACAGGTGTGTCTTTAATTTCTTAACCAATTAGATTTTAGGTATGGATATATTATAGGTGTGACACATAGCACTATAGGCTATGACTACGGCTCCAAGCCGAAACGCGTAAGTCAGACAGTGCCACACCTGCTGTGCTTTTATTTGTGTGTGCCTTTCGCTTTTATACACCATTTGTTTAAATAAAGACTTTTTATTCATAATCTCCAGGATTGCTGTATTTTCTCTCAATACTGTTACAACAAATATGATTGGTGGCACTAGTTGGCTAGTGGGCCTGGCACACACGCTGGCAGTCAGGAAACTGCAATTCAATGGCACTAGCAGACTGATGATTCACAATCTAAGAATTTTTTATTTTTAATATTTACAATACTGTTAGAACAAATATGATTGGTGTAACTAGTTGGCAAGTGGCCTGGCACACAACCTGGCAGGCAGGCAACTGCAAATCAATGGCACTAGCAGACTGATGATTCACAGGCAAAAAATTATTTATTTTAAATATTTACTATACTGTAATAACAAATATGATTGGTGGGAATAGTTGGCAGCAAGTAGGCCTGGCACACACGCTGGCAGGCAGGCAACTGCAATTAGATTACACTAGCAGACTGATTTTTCAGAGTAAAAAAATTACTATTACTGTTATAATAACAGTATTACTACTGTTATAACAAATATGATTGTTGGCACTAGTTGGCAAGTGGGCCTGGCACACACGCTGGTAGGCAGGCAACTGAAATTCAATTGCACTAGTAGGCTGATGATTCATAGTCAAAAAAGATTTTATTTTAAATATTTACACTACTGTAATAACAAATATGATTCGTGGCACTAGTTGGAAAGTGGGCCTGGCACACACGCTGGCAGACAGGCAACTGCAATTAAATAACAATAGCAGAGTGATGTAACAGTTTGTTTTTAAAAAAGTTACAAAAATGTTACAACAGATAGGAGTAATGGCACTCAGGATAGAACTAGGCACAGTATGTGCTGGCAGTCTGACACACAGGCTGGCACTAGTGGTGGCAGGCTGGCCTGTAAACTAAAATTAAATAACACTAGAAGACTGATGTAAATGGTTTTTTTTTACAAAATTTAATATAATGTTACACCAGATAGGAGTCGTGGACTGGCACTGAGGATGGAAGTAGGCACAGTATATGCTGGCAGCCTGACACACAGGCTGGCACTAATGGCAGCCTGGCTGGCCTGGCAACTAAAATTAAATAACACTAGAAGAGGACTGATGTAAAAAAAATTTTTTTTTTAAATTTACACTAATGTTGTTACACCAGATATAAGTGGTGGAAAAAAGAGCTATTAATCTGTGTCACACTATATGATGTGGGCCAGAAACACACAGGCCTGATGGAAAAAGAAATTAGATTACACTAGCAAAATGATTTAATTTTTTTTTTTTTTAACTTTAAAATAATGTAAAGCAGATATGAGTCGTGGCTGCTAGGGCAGCAATTAACCACAGTATGCTGAGTAAGCCAGAAACACACAGGCCTGATAGAAAATGAAATTAGATTACACTAGCAAAATTATGTAAACGTTTTTTTTGAAACATTTAAAATAATGTTAAGCAGACATGAGTCGTGGCTGCTAGGTAGGGCAGCAATTAATCACAGTATGCTTGCTGTGTAAGTCAGAAACACACAGGCCTGATAGAAAATGAAAGTAGATTACACTAGCAAAATGATTTAAAAGTTTTTATTTTAAATTTAAAATAATGTTAAGCAGATATGAGTGGTGGCTGGCTGCTAGGTAGGACAGCAATTAACCACAGTATGCTCTGTAAGTCAGAAACACACAGGCCTGATAGAAAATAAAATTAGATTACACTAGCAAAATGATTTAAAGGTTTTTTTTTTTAATTTACAAAAAATGTTAAGCACATATGAGTTGTGGCTGCTCTGTAAGCCAGAAACGCACAGGCCACACACAGGCCTGATAGAAAATGAAATTAGATTATACTAGCAAAATTATTTAAACGTTTTGTTTGAAAAATTTAAAATAATGTTAAGCAGATATGAGTCGTGGCTGGTAGGTAGGGCAGCAATTAACCACAGTATGCTGTGTAAGTCAGAAACACACAGTACTGATAGAAAATGAAATTAGATTACACTAGCAAAATGATTTAAATGTTTTGTTTGAAAAATTTAAAATAATGTTAAGCAGATATGAGTGGTGGCTGGCTGCTAGGTAGGGCAGCAATTAACCACAGTATGCTCTGTAAGTCAGAAACACACAGGCCTGATAGAAAATAAAATTAGATTACACTAGCAAAATGATTTAAAGTTTTTTTTTTTAAATTTACAAAAAATGTTAAGCACATATGAGTCGAGGCTGCTAGGTAGGGCAGCAATTAACCACAGTATGCTCTGTAAGTCAGAAACACACAGGTCTGATAGAAAATGAAATTAGATTACACTAGCAAAATGATTTAAAAGTTTTTTTTTAACTTTAAAATAATGTTAAGCAGATATGAGTGGTGGCTGGCTGCTGATAGGACAGCAATTAACCACAGTATGCTGAGTAAGCCAGAAACACACAGGCCTGATAGAAAATGAAATTAGATTACACTAGCAAAATGATTTAAATGTTTTGTTTGAAAAATTTAAAATAATGTTAAGCAGATATGAGTCGTGGCTGGTAGGTAGGGCAGCAATTAACCACACCGCAGTATGCTGTGTAAGTCAGAAACACACAGGCCTGATAGAAAATGAAATTAGATTACACTAGCAAAATGATTTAAAAGTTTTTATTTTAAATTTAAAATAATGTTAAGCAGATATGAGTGGTGGCACTGGCTGGCTGCTATGTAGGGCAGCAATTAACCACAGTATGCTCTGTAAGTCAGAAACACACAGGCTTGATAGAAAATAAAATTAGATTACACTAGCAAAATGATTTAAAGGTTTTTTTATATTTAAAAAAAAGTTTAAGCACATATGAGTCGTGGTTGCTAGCCTAGGTAGGGCAACAATTAACCACAATATGCTCTGTAAGTCAGAAACACACAGGCCTGATAGAAAATAAAATTAGATTACACTAGCAAAATGATTTAAAGGTTTTTTTTTTAATTTAAAAAAAGGTTAAGCACATATGAGTCGTGGCTGCTAGCCTAGGTAGGGCAGCAATTAACCACAGTGTGCTCTGTAAGTCAGAAACACACAGGCCTGATAGAAAATAAAATTAGATTACACTAGCAAAATTATATAACCCCTTAACGACCAAGGACGTACGCCACACATCCTCAAAAAAAATACAGTTAATGACCGAGGACGTGTGGCGTACGTCCTTGGTCTGGAAAGCAGCTGGAAGCGATCCTGCTCGCTTCCAGTTGCTTTCTGGTTATTGCAATGATGCCTCGATATCGAGGCATCCTGCAATAACCTTTTTTAGCAATCTGGTGCAGAGAGAGCCACTCTGTGGCCCTCTCTGCACCGGACATCACCGGCTAAATCCGTTGGTGGGTGGGAGCCGGTTCGGGAGGCGGGTGGCGGCCATCGATGGCCCTGATGATGTGGAGGGGGGCGGGATCGTGGGCGGGGGTGATCGGAGGCGTGCACGGACGCGTGCGCGTACACGGGAGGGCGGGGGCGGGCGCGTGCACGGGGAGGGAGCGGGTGGGATCCGCTACACTACAGAAAACTTATGTATTAAAAGTTTTGAATAGTTGCAATATATATAAAAATGCATTAGTCAGGGGGTGGGGGATTGGTCTGGGGGGGGGGAAGCTACACTACAGAAAAAGAACATCATAATAAAAAAAAAAAAACATTTCTCTTGCAAACTGGGTACTGGCAGACAGCTGCCAGTACCCAAGATGGCCCCCAATAAGGCAGAGGGGGAGGGTTAGAGAGCTGTTTTGGGGGGGATCAGGGAGGTTGGGGGCTAAGGGGGGATCCTACAAAGTAGCATATGTAAATATGCTAAAAATTTATTTAAAAAAAATAAAATAAATTTATTTTAGTACTGGCAGATTTTCTGCCAGTACTTAAGATGGCGGGGACAATTGTGGTGTGGGGGAGGGAAGGGAGCTGTTTGGGAGGGATCAGGGGGTCTGATGTGTCAGGTGGGAGGCTGATCTCTACACTAAAGCTAAAATTAACCCTGCAAGCTCCCTACAAACTACCTAATTAACCCCTTCACTGCTAGCCATAATACACGTGTGATGCGCAGCAGCACTTAGCTGCCTTCTAATTACCAGAAAGCAACGCCAAAGTCATATAAGTCTGCTATTTCTGAACAAAGGGGATCCCAGAGAAGCATTTACAACCATTTGTGCCATAATTGCACATGCTGTTTGTAAATAATTTCAGTAAGAAACCTAAAATTTTGAAAAATTTAGCGTTTTTTTTTTAAATTTGATTGCATTTGGCGGTGAAATGGTGGCATGAAATATACCAAAATGGGCCTAGATCAATACTTGGGGTTGTCTACTACACTACACTGAAGCTAAATGTAACCCTAGAAGCTCCCTACATGCTCCCTAATTAACCCCTTCACTGCTGGGCATAATACACGTGTGGTGCGCAGTCGCATTTAGCAGCCTTCTAATTAGTAAAAAGCAAAACCAAAGCCATATATGTCTGCTATTTATGAACAAAGGGGATCCCAGAGAAGCATTTACAACCATTTATGCTATAATTGCATAAGTTGTTTGTAAATAATTTCAGTGAAAAACCTAAAATTTGTGAAAAAAATTGTGAAAAAGTGAACAATTTTTTTTATTTGATCGCATTTGGCGGTGAAATGGTGGCTTGAAATATACCAAAATGGGCCTAGATCAATACTTTGGGATGTCTTCTAAAAGAAAATATATACATGTCAATGGATATTCAGGGATTCCTAAAAGATATCAGTGTCCCAATGTAACTAGCGCTAATTTTGAAAAAAAGTGGTTTGGAAATAGCAATGTGCTACTTGTATTTATGGCCCTATAACTTGCAAAAAAAGCAAAGAAGATGTAAACATTGGGTATTTCTAAACTCAGGACAAAATTTAGAAACTATTTAGCATATGTTTTTTTTGTGGTTGTAGATGTGTAACAGATTTTGGGGGTCAGTTAGAAAAAGTGTGTTTTTTCCATTTTTTCCTCATATTTTATAATTTTTTTTATAGTAAATTATAAGATATGATGAAAATAATGGTATATTTTGAAAGTCCATTTCATGACGAGAAAAACGGTTTATATTATATGTGTGGGTACAGTAAATGAGTAAGGGGAAAATTACAGATAAACACAAACACAGCAGAAATGTAAAAATAGCCTTGGTCCCAAACGGACAGAAAATGGAAAAGTGCTGTGGTCATTAAGGGGTTAAAGGTTTTTTTTTTTATTTAAAAAATGGTTAAGCACATATGAGTCGTGGCTGCTAGCCTAGGTAGGGCAGCAATTAACCACAGTATGCTCTGTAAGTCAGAAACACACTGGCCTGATAGAAAATAAAATTAGATTACACTAGCAAAATGATTTAAAGGTTGTTTTTTTTTAATTTAAAAAAAGGTTAAGCACATATGAGTCGTGGCTGATAGCCTAGGTAGGACAGCAATTAACCACAGTATGCTCTGTAAGTCAGAAATACACAGGCCTGATAGAAAATAAAATTAGATTACACTAGCAAAATGATTTAAAAAAAATTTTTAATTTAAAAAAAGGTTAAGCACATATCAGTCGTGGCTGCTAGCCTATGTAGGGCAGCAATTAACCACAGTATGCTCTGTAAGTCAGAAACACACAGGCCTGATAGAAAATAAAATTAGATTACACTAGCAAAATGATTTAAAGGTTGTTTTTTTTAATTTAAAAAAAGGTTAAGCACATATGAGTCGTGGCTGATAGCCTAGGTAGGACAGCAATTAACCACAGTATGCTCTGTACGTCAGAAATACACAGGCCTGATAGAAAATAAAATTAGATTACACTAGCAAAATGATTTAAATTTAAAAAAAAAAAAAATTAAAATAATGTTATAAGCAGATATGAGTGGTGGCTGGCACAGAGCAATGAACCACAGTATATGCTGTGTGAGCCTGAGAGACACAGGCCTGATAGAAAATGAAAATAAATTACACTAGCAAAATAATTTCACATTTTTGTTGGTTAAATTTAAACTAATGTTAAGCAGATATCAGTGGTGGTACTAATCACAGTATATGCTGTGAGCCTCACACACAGGCTGAAAGCCAGGCAAATGCAAATAAAAATACAAAGAAAAAAACAAACAAAAAAACGACTGAAGTTATAGCCCTAAAAAGGGCTTTTTGGGGTGCTGTCCTTGCAGCAGAGATGAGATGAGTCCTTCAGGACTGTAGTGGACACTAAATACACTATCCTAGCTATCTATTTCCCTATTATGTCAGCAGCAGCAACACTAAAGCTCCTCTCACTAAGAAAGCAAGATCATAATGAATCTAAAATGGCTGCTGCCAAGAAGCTGTGAGGGTCTGTGAGGGAGTGTCTGCTGCTGATTGGCTCAAATGTGTCAGAAGGCTGTGAGATACAGGGTCAAAGTTTCCTCAATGATGACACATAGGGGGCGGATCGAACATCGCATATGTTCGCCCGCAGCGGTGAACGTGAACAAGCTATGTTCGCAGGGAACCGTTTGCGGGCGAACAGTTCAGGAGATCACTACTCTTGGGCCACGTGGTATAAAAAGCCCCAGTGAGAGATGTCAAAGAGCGATATGCTGGACCCTTTTGATTATGAATTTTCAGAAAGACATAATAGGTGTGCTGGTCATGTGGAGGGTGCAGAGGTCAAGACTTAATTTAGAGAGGTATGGGTAGCCACCGCAAGGAGCTATTAGATACAGTTACATCCTCTGTATGACCCAGGGGAAGGGATGACAGGACATTAAGAAGTGGCATTTCAGTTCTAACCTCATAGTCTGTTTGGGTACCACTCAGTTATAGATTAAGTAATCCACACAAAGCTATAGGAGATTATTTCATGAGACTAGTATTAGTAAAACAAGATATACTGATAGTTATGGTGTCTAATATATCAAAGCATAGGGTACACTTTAATGTGGTAAATAAGAATCAATCACTGTATGCTGTCCGGATTAGAACCTAATATATATACAAACAGAATAATGATCATAAACAGTTCGATGCAGATCATGAAATTCCATTACCAGGTCTTGTCTGGTTCAGATCCTTAGACAACATTTTAAAAACCTAGAGATATATAGACAATACAGACATTTGTCTGTAACACATTGAGTATGACACAATTGTGATAGTTGAAACAACTCTTCAAGCATAGTGAATCATATTATACCATTTCCTGCTATTGTAAAGACATTTCTTGTTAAGCTAGATGTACCAATATTTATAACCTTATACAAACACACACATAATACTCATCTTAAACCTTTTTATGTGAACCAGGGGGTTCAGATATAGGGGCATATGTATCAAGCTCCGAAAGGAGCTTGATACCCCGTGTTTCTGGCGAGTCATCAGACTCGCCCGAAACAGCAGTTATGAAGCAGCGGTCACAAAGACCACTGCTCCATAACCTGTCCGTCTGCTCTGAGCTGATTGTCCGCAAGTCCGCCTGCTCTGAGCAGATTGGCCGCAAGTCTGCATGGGGCGGCGTTGTACCAGCAGCTCTTGTGAGCTGCTGGTGCAATGATGAATATGGCGAGCGTATTGCTCGCCGTATTCAGCAAAGTCTGGCTGACCTGATCCGCACTGGCGGATCAGGTCCGCCAGACTTTCATAACTAGAGGCCATTGCGTGTCAGCTGGATCAAGCTGTTAGTCATCATTATAGAGTCTTATATATAATAGTTTGCCATAGCAGCTTAACAGCGTCATGTGGATGAGTGTCCCAGATTGAAGCCTTAAAGGGGGGAGCTTTAATGGAGCCGGAGCATACAGGAAGGATAATAGTATTCAAGTCATTTCCAGGTACATTCACTAAGGGAAAGTAAATGGGGATAGTGGTAAGGGAAAGTTAGCCAACACCTATCTATCAACCTCGGCTCTTGCAGGCACTTTGGACTCCGGTAGTAACCGCTCTGGCAAGCCTCTTGCACCGGAATGAGCGTAATAAGCTGCAGGGCCTGCTAAGCCAAAGTCACCAGTATTGGGCTCCTTCACTGGTGTAGGTCTCCATAGGAACAGAATCTGAGGTCCACCAGCTCTGCCACAGATCCCTGAGGTTCTCGCCAGCCAGCGGCGTGATATCTTTTTATTGACTATTAGTGACTGCCCCGCACACGGAGGGCACCTTCTCTGAGCTGGAACAGGCACTTTCACCAGCTTGGATATACCCTTCTGGAATGGGAGACCAGGTAGTATAAGACCTAAATTCTTCATATTTCCCAACTTCGGCTTCCCTGAGGGCCATAAAAGCTGCGGTTTCTCATGCCTTCGGTAAGTTATCCCCGGTTTTGGGTCCTTACTCCTTTGCATGTCTGTAGATTGAGTATACTGGGTCTGCAGGCCTATATCCACGATCACAGGGATCGGTAGCCTCTCACTAATTAGTAAGAAGAATCTGAATTAGTTAATTAGTAACTTCCTAATATATAACACCAGCCTGATCACTTACCTACCTAGGAAGCTCAGTTTTAACTTCCATCCTGAATATTATGCAAATGCTCAGTGAACTGCTGGCCCACTGCTAAACTGTTGGCTAGCCATTAGTTGTTTTTTTATAATTATTCTAAGTAGGGTTGCACCGATACCAATACTAGTATCAATCGGTACCGATACCAAGTATTTGCATGAGTACTTGTACTTGTGCAAATGCACCGATACTTATACCGATACCTACACTTTTTTCAAACTACATGTTCCCATTTCATTTTAAGCTGAAGTGGAGACTAAACTAAAAATTGTTTACTACTTTTCTGCCAATAAAAATAGCTGTTATTTGTATTATTGTAGGAGAGATCACTGTACCTCGTTCAGACAAACCCCTGAAGTACTGGGCCATTAATAAACTGAAATTTCCAGCTCTGGATAAAATGGTCCTAATATATATTTCTGCCCCATGCAGTAGTGTGGAAAGTGAAAGACTGTTCAACTTAGAGTCAAACCTCCTTACTGATAGCAAAAACAGACTAATAGCTGAACATGCAGAGAGGCTTCTGTTCTGTTCCTTAAAAAGAACTTGCCACTAACTTTCGAAAAATTATTCTAATTGCTAAATTGCCTTTTTTACTGCTAGTTCTCATCTTGCACAATGATGTTCAAAACATACTGTACTCTGAGGAACATCCATAGGTTAGCTTATATAATTGCAGGAAGAGTACTCATGGCAAAAATTAAGTTAATTCCAATGAACACTCATCCTGCAATTATAGGACTAGATTTAGATTACATATGATTGGTAAGCTTTACTAATGCTCTGTTCACATTTCCAACTCCATAGACTTTAGCATAGCATTGGTAAAACTTACCAGTCAAATGTAATTTAGCCCATAGTGTTGTTCCCCATGATTAAACAGTGCACTGTTCTATTTTTACTATTTTTTACTGTATTGCACTTTTGGTTGGTTGTGATTTTATATTTGTTTTTTGTTGTTATTATTAATATATTTTATTGTAATATTTTTATTTATAAACATGTTCTGTGAACTTTATGACAAATAAAACTGTTTTATTATTTCATAATGTCTTTTAAGTTACAGTCCTTCATAATTATAAAGAAGGAATCTTAAATAATTAGTCTGTATTGTGCTTGGTTAATTGTCACATGACATTAAAAAAAAAGTATCGGTAATTGGTATCGGCGAGTATTTGAAAACAAGTATCGGTACTTGTACTCAGTCTTAAAAAATCGGTGCAACCCTAATTCTAAGCATAGGGAACAATCCTATTTACATTTTCCCTTCCACAAAAGGGATTTTTTTTGTGTGTCTGAGGACCTCTAGTGGTCATTTCTAGTATCTACCTTCTGTCAGCAAAACATTAGTTACAGATACAGGTATATGGTAAGTGATATTAATTACAGCTTGCTCTTAATATTGGTTACTATCCATGACATGTATTTTTATTTTTATTTTTTTATTTTTTAATAAGAGAAGGACATTTGGGGGGGGGGGAGAGAAACTTTTTTTCCCACTCACACTGTAACATAATTTTTTTTATTTTATGTCAATCTGCATCTTCTCAATAAAGAGAATTTGGAAAAAAAAAAAAAAGATTGTGCTCTAAAATCCTTAACCCTTATTTTGTTGTATGCAAAGAAAATTTCTTGTTTAGTGTATTTTTGATGTTTAGGTTTATTTGTTTTTAATAGTTATACAAATGAGGAGCTCAGATATATAAGTGGGAGTTATATTTTTGTTTGTTTTCTCTTTAGGGATTTATTTAAGGTCTTTTACTGATTGCAGATCTAATACAAATTTAGAAATTTAAAACAAGCACACACAACACACTCACACTTGCAAACATATACACACACTTACAAACACACAAATACACAAAAAATACACACACAGCACAGTCACACTTACAAGCACAGTCACACAAATACACTAGCAAACATACACACAATGCAGTCACACAAACATCACAGTACACTAACGAACATACAAAAACACAGTCACACTTACAAACACACAAATACAGTACACTTACACACACACAACACAGTAACACTTACAAACACACACATCACAGTCACAAATACACCCACAAATACACTGACAAACACAACACAGTCACACACAATACACTAACAAACCTACAAACACACAGTCACACTTACAAACCCACACCTACAAATACACTAACAAACACAACACAGTCATACACAAATGCACTAACAAACACAACACAGTCACACACAAATACACTAACAAACCTACAAACACACAGTCACACTTACAAACACACACATCTCAGTCACACTGACATACTCCCACACCTACAAATACACTAACAAACACAACACAGTCACACAAATATACTAACAAACCTACAAACCTACAAACACATAGTCACACTTACAAACACACACATCACAGTCATGCATACACAGAGTGACATCTACAAACACACAAATACACTAACCACATCACTGTCACACAAATACACTAACAAACATACAGACAACAGTCACACTTACAAACTCACACATGATCACAGTCAACCAGTCATATATACAAAATTGTATCTGCTGGTATTGCAGCTGTGTTTAAGATATGCATTTTATCTGCTGGTATTGGAGTTTGCACCTTTTAAACTCTATTTAGCAATCCATTGTTAGGCTAAAAGTTTTGCAAGGTCAGTTTGTGTTTGCTCCATTGAGCAGGGAAGCATGCAATGTCTTTTCCAGCATCTCGCACTGAGTGGATTTGTGGCACTTCTTAGCATACTAAGAGCATACTGTGAGAAGCTGAAAAAGACATTGCATGCTGATCTACCATTACCATAGTAAATGATCTTATTATTATTACCATAGTAAATTATTTGTCTTTTTACAACACAGTAGTGAGTCTAGAAGAGATTGTGTATCATTCTAATTTTTAAGTAACTGGTACTGTGCCACAGAATTGTGTTTCTCAACCATGGTCCTCAAGTACCCCCAACAGGCCAGGTTTTCATTATAGCTGAATCAGTGCACAGGTGAAGTAATCAGCAAGTCAGTAACACCATGGTTACTAACTTGCTCTCTGCCATCAGCTGATTATTTTACCTGTGTACTGGTTCAACTATAATGAAAACCGTGCCTGTTGGGAATACTTGAGGACCACGGTTGAGAAACAATGCTTTAGTTTAATTTAAATTTCCTCTATTTCCTCTATTGGGTTAATTAAGTGTTTCTCTGGCGTATCATGGCTAATACCTCACCATCCTCTGACCCCACCGCATGTCACTGTTAAGCACTGTCTCTGAATCAACATCAGTCGCGGCCATTTTAGTATCCTGGGGTCGGGCTCAGTAATCTGTAGTCTCTATTAATTTGTTAGCCGCTCAAGAGACCAAAGCACACACAAAAGACACCTTAGAACAGGTCCAAAGGATGGCTCTCACTGGGGGTTCCCAATACTGTTAAGCAAGGAACGCAGTTAGCCTGTAATTGGCAGATTTACTCTTACCGCTTAAGCATATTATGTAGCTGAGATGTGCAGAGTTACGTGGCTTTGCTGTGGAGGTTTCCTCTGCTGAGGATCGGGTACAGGCTCTCTGCTGTGTGAGTATTCAGATTGTCATAAATTAGGCTGTAGATATAGTGCTCAGATGATGTGCTGGCTCCGACTATCCTGAGGAGATAGAGCACCATGTAGTCTGAAAGATGGCCGTTCCTCAGCCATGTAGTATGTGAATTGTGGTGGTGAAAAAATGTTCAGATCTGCCAATTCTGGTCCTCCCTTCACCACTGGACTCTGTAGTATTGCTCTCTAGCTCATCAGCCACAATTCAGGGGTGCATTGGGCACTGCTAAGCGGTCTTGCAGTTAGTTAAATCTATTATATGTATGGAGCTATCGTAATGTGCGACCGCTCAGACGCCATGCTTGCTCCTCCCCCTACCCTATATTTTTTATGGATTACAACAGATATCATAACAGTTTATCAAACTGCAAAACTCAAACTCTGGATTGTCTAAAATAATAGAGTACATGATGTGTATAAGCCTAGAATTGTTAGCATTGTATTAATTGTTCTTATTGAATCACGTTCAATTTCCTCATGAAGTCAATTTCCTATTTTGCAAAGAAAACAAAGTCAATTTCCAAGTTTAAACTTGATGCCGAAGGGAACCTCTTTCAATTGGTTAATTTACCACATGTGACCGCTGAACCCGGAAGGAAGCCAGGATTCGATACATCGGTGAACAGCTGAATAACCGGGTGATACGAGCGTAAACAGTGTTGCCACAACGGATACCCTAAAAAGTGGTGAAGTACACCGGACTTACGTGCTGAGTTAAATTCAACTATTAAGGTACTGTTTTGTGTCTCTGTAAGTACACTAAAGCAGTGAGATACCAATAACCTGGAACTCCCCATTACACGGACAACAAAAGCTGCTGGAAGCACCAAAAGGCTTGTTTTCTTGATGCATGCTTAAGCCTGATTTCAACCTTTGAGAATTTTAACTTGGATTTTATTGTTAACTCTAAACATTTGTATGAAAAGTATGCATAATATATGTATAAAAGCTTTTTATACGATTCATTACAAGATTTGAGAGCTTAATTACCACCGATCTACCATTTCAAAGCAATAGTTTTTTAAATACCTTGTTGTATTGAGAAATTTAGAGAAATATCTCTCCGTTTTAACATAAATATATACTATTTTTATACCCTAATGAGTGTGGTTTTTGTATAGCGCATCTTTATTTTTTCCAGACCTTATTAGAGAATCAAGTTACCATGTGAGATGTTGCTTTACATTGAGCCCCGTTGCTTTACATTGAGCCCCGTTGCTTTACATTGAGTCCTGTTGCTTTACATTGAGTCCTGTTACTTTACATTGAGCCCAGTTGCTTTACATTGAGTCCTGTTACTTTACATTGAGCCCCGTTGCTGTACATTGAGCCCCGTTGCTTTACATTGAGCCCCGTTGCTTTACATTGAGTCCCGTTGCTTTACATTGAGTCCTGTTACTTTACATTGAGCCCCGTTGCTGTACATTGAGCCCCGTTGCTTTACATTGAGCCCCGTTGCTTTACATTGAGCCCCGTTGCTGTACATTGAGCACCGTTGCTTTACATTGAGCCCCGTTGCTTTACATAGAGCCCCGTTGCTTTACATTGAGTCCCGTTGCTTTACATTGAGCCCCGTTGCTTTACATTGAGCCCTGTTGCTTTACATTGTGTCCCGTTGCTTTACATTGAGCCCCGTTGCTTTACATTGAGTCCCGTTGCTTTACATTGAGCCCCGTTGCTTTACATTGAGTCCCGTTGCTTTACATTGAGCCCATTGCTTTCTGTTGGAGGCACATCGCAGAGATCTAGATGTCTCAGGTTACATTCTATGCTAACTGCTCTCACTGGCTGGCAGACCGAACAAATTTATTAATTCTAAAAGATACTTCTGTATCCTATGAACATTTTCTCTGCCTTGTGCAGTCTAAAAGGGTCATTGCATTACTAATTAAAGTTCTGTAATTGGTTTAAAAAACATAAGAATTACACAGAAAATATGTTACTTTGTGATTGTCATGAAGACCTCATGATTTTAGAATCTCAGGGACTAAACTTTCCTTTTGTGTCCTTTGTTTCTATGTCTGCTATTTACAACTTCTTGTCAGAACTATCTAAACAAGGCAAGGTTTTGGAACGAATGTTTTTTATTACCTGCAATCTGGGGCTCCATTACATATGCGGCGTCGCTCGCAAAAGTCGGCGACGCCAGTTTTTGCGCAGGTTTTGTATCCTATATACAGTGCCGCATATAAATGCGGCACGTATATTTCACCCGTCGCCCGCAATTTTTACTCCCATAAGCTAACATGGGACCGCGTCGCAAATCGGTATCCAATATTCAGCGCAAGGACTTACGTGGTGGAAATGGAGAAATCTTACTCCACTTTCACCTCGCCATACAAGGCAGCCGCAGCAGGCCCTGCATTGAGTATGGGAGCACCGTAACTCCCGAAACTGCCTGCAAAAATAAACTAACACCTAACGCATGCGCAATATCTATCTACCCGTCAACCGCAATTCCCCACCGCAATAACTGATAAAGTGTATTAACCCCTATATGCACAACCAAACTCACATCAGAACTAATAAAAGTATTAACCCCTAAACCGACAACCCCCCACAGCACAATATGCCTAATTAAACTATTAACCCCTATATCCACCATCAAACCCAGACCGCAAGTAATAACTTAATTATTAACCCCTAAATCCGCCAACCCCAACACCCAACTACCTATTAAAACTATTAACCCCTAATCCGCCATTAACCCACAACGTAAACTACCTATTAAAGTATTAACCCCTAAACCACCAAAGCCCACAATGCAATAACCCTATCAAAGTATTAACCCCTAAACCGCCAAAGCTCAAAAACGCAATAAAACCAACACCCCCTAACCTAGCACCCCCTAAATGAACCCAAATTACCTAAATTACAAAATACTAAAGTTACTATTAAAATAAAAAAAACTAACACTACTTTAAAAATAAAAATGAACTAAGTATAAATTAAAGGGACAGTCTAGTCAAAATTAAAATTTTGGTGTAGACTGTCCCTTTAAGCTACAATTACAGAAAATAAAAAAATCTAAGATTACATAAAATAAAAAAACAAAATTACCAAATTTTAAAAAATTCTACCTAATCCCTATGAAAATAAAAAAATCCCCCCCCCAAAAAACACCCCCTACTCTAAGAATAAACTACCAGTAGCCCTTAAAAGGGCTTTTTGCAGGGCATTGCCCAAAGATAATTAGCTCTTTTGCAACAAAATACACAAAGTCCCCCCAACAGTAAACCCCCCACCCACCAAACCCCCAAAATAAAACACTAAAAAAACTAAACTACCCATTGCCCTGAAAAGGGCATTTGTTGGGCATTGCCCTTTAAAAGGGCATTTAGCTCTTTTACTGCCCAACATAATCTAAATAAAAAATAAATAAAGTCTAACCCCCAGGTTGATACTTACCATTCCTGAAGCCCGACGGAGAAAGTCCTGTCCCATGCGGTGAAGTCTTCTTCCAAGCAGCGACCTCTTC
The DNA here is from genome assembly GCF_027579735.1 of Bombina bombina. Classification (NCBI taxonomy): domain Eukaryota; kingdom Metazoa; phylum Chordata; class Amphibia; order Anura; family Bombinatoridae; genus Bombina; species Bombina bombina. The sequence continues at coordinate 1,151,372,660 of NC_069504.1, forward strand.
TTCCAGGAACAATCCGGCATGGAGTGGAGGGTGGAGATGAAGACCGGCGACCGGGGAGCCATGGAGACTGGAGGATCCTCTTTGTATGATCGCCACCGTACACTGGATAGAGAATTCAAGGTACGCGATTAAAAATGGCATTCTTTGAATTCCTATTGGCTGATTTGATTCTTCAAATTCAAATCAGCCAATAAGATGAAAGCTAGTCAAATCCTATTGGTTGTTAAAATCAGCCAATAGGATGAGAGGTACTGAAAATCTATTGGCGGGGTTTATTGGATACCCCGATTTGTGAGGTGAAATTACGGGCGGCGCGGGTTGCAGCCATTGCGCTGAAGCCTGCGCCGTATATGTAATCTCGCCCCTGTTCTTCTCAGGAGAATGATTTTTATGGGCTAACTTGTCAACACTGAGTGACAAAAAACAGTGTCCCTATCAAGACACAAACCTGAGATTGATAAGAGGTGACACTTTAGGATATCTTCAGACATGTTTTAATCACTTTTATATTACTGGATGACCAAATATGACAGACACGCCATGTTTGGTATCAATATAATCCTCATGATGTAACAATAGAATTGCTTATAAATGTTTGTGTATTGTATTTACATGTGGCAAACCTAGCCACTTCTGGACTATAATGTAAGAAAGGTTGTCTATAGACTGCATTGTGTGCTATGTAGATGTGACAGACCCTTCTGTCAGTACTGAAGGAGTTAACTGTGTTCAGCTTTAAGAAGCTATTGTGTACTGTCATTAAAGTTAGTGATACACAGTCCATTGTTTAATCACCCTCAGAGAGCAGATGCCTAGGTGATAAGAAAAGCCAAATGTGTTTTGTGTTTAAGTTGTTATCTGCCTAAGTAAAGTAATGTGATCTGTCCAAGGGTGTGGGCCCTCCATCTAATGTACAACATTCTTTCAACCCCCATCTGGGGGGTCAGACCTGCATAAATACTAGGCATAGCCTTTTAATAAATGTCATTCTGTTTTAAACCTGAAAACTGGCTGGGTTGTGAATTGCTGATTCCCTATGCAGGACATTGTTCCCTGGTGTTAACCCTTGGTATCCTGTAGGTACCGTTACATTACATAACTAAAATGATAAGTTATTCTATAACCTCAGCAAGGGCTTGCAATGGGTTTATGGCCTGCCATGAAAAAGGGGTGGCTATGTTAATTGCCCACACTCTGAAAGGGGCCTGGTCAGAAAACTGACCTTAGGAAAAAAAATATTTAATGGTGAATTTAGCAAAATAATATTGTTATTCAGTGGGAAGCTAACCTGTGTGGCACTGGATGTTCATTTTTTTGTAAAAACTCTCTTGGGGCAAGAAATACATTTTATCTTGCTAGTAGTGAGTAAATAGTATTTTCTGATTTTCCCCTAGAAAACATTATTGCAAAATCAAGAAATACAAGATAAACGTTCATTATTTAGGTAGAGTATGCAGTCTTATGAGACTTTCAAATTTACTCCCATTATTAAATTACACACAATATTCTTATTTGCACACTTTCTGAGGCACCAGCTAATACTGAGCATGTGCAAGAGCTCACGGTGTATACATGTATGAGTCTGTGATTGGCTGATGGCTGTCACATGATACAGTTATATGCACACTTACTGAGGCACCAGTTACTACTGAGCATGTGCAAGAGATCACAGTGTATATGTAAAGAATGTAAAAATAGACATCCCCAAAATAATATTCTATTAACATGTTAAGGTTCTCTTAGTGAGGACACATTGACACTCTAAGCTAAACGCCTGTTTGTAGAGAGAGGACTAGTGAACTTCCACAAAAGTTCGCGAACCGGCGAACCAGGCGAACAGCCACAGACTTCAATAGGCAGGCGAAATTTAAAACCCACAGGGACTCTTTCTGGCCACAATAGTGATGGAAAAGTTGTTTCAAGGGCACTAACACCTGGACTGTGGCATGCCGGAGGGGGAACCATGGCAAAAACTCCCATGGAAAATTACATAGTTGATGCAGAGTCTGGTTTTAAGCCATAAAGGGCATACATCACCTAACATTCCTAAATTGTTTGCAATAACGTGCTTTAAAACATCAGGTATGATGTTGTATCGATCAGGTAGTATAAGGGTTACGTGTAAGGGTTACGCCCGCTTCACAGTGCGCAGTGTAGGTGATATACCTGCCTTGACCATGCTTTGCAGACCAGGTATCAGTGGTCAGATGGACCCTTGCCCCAACACTATGTGCCAGACATGCCATTATAGCAGACTTATATGGCTTTGGCGTTGCTTTTTGGTAATTAGAAGGCTGCTAAATGCCACTGCGCACCACACGTGTTTTATGCCCAGCAGTGAAGGGGTTAATTAGGGAGCATGTAGGCAGCTTGTAGAGTTAATTTTAGCTTAAGTGTAGTGTAGTAGACAACTCAAAGTATTGATCTAGGCCCATTTTGGTATATTTCATGCCACCATTTCACCGCCAAATGCAATCAAATTTTAAAAAAACTTAAATTTCTTCGCAATTTTAGGTTTCTCACAGAAATTATTTACAAACAACTTATGCAATTATGGAATAAATGTTTGTAAATGCTTCTCTGGGATCCCCTTTGTTCAGAAATAGCAGACTTATATGGCTTTGGCGTTGCTTTTTGGTTATTAGAAGGCTGCTAAATGCCACTGCGCACCACACGTGTTTTATGCCCAGCAGTGAAGGGGTTAATTAGGGAGCATGTAGGGAGCTTGTAGAGTTAATTTTAGCTTAAGTGTAGTGTAGTAGACAACCCAAAGTATTGATCTAGGTCCATTTTGGTATATTTCATGCCACCATTTCACCGCCAAATGCAATCAAATTTTAAAAAAACTTAAATTTTTTCGCAATTTTAGGTTTCTCACTGATATTATTTACAAACAACTTGTGCAATTATGGTACAAATGATTGTAAATGCTTCTCTGGGATCCCCTTTGTTCAGAAATAGCAGACATATATGACTTTGACGTTGCTTTCTGGTAATTAGAAGGTCGCTAAATGCTGATGCGCATCACACGTGTATTATGGCTAGCAGTGAAGGGGTTAATTAGGTAGTTTGTAGGGAGCTTGCAGGGTTAATTTTAGCTTTAGTGTAGAGATCAGCCTCCCACCTGACACATCAGACCCCCTGATCCCTCCCAAACAACTCCCTTCCCTCCCCCACCCCACAATTGTGTTTTCATTTTTTTATTTTTTAGCATATTTACATATGCTGTGGTGTAGCATCCCCCCTTAGCCCCCAACCTCCCTGATCCCCCCCAAAACAGCTCTCTAACCCTCCCCATCTGCCTTATTGGCGGCCATCTTGGGTACTGGCAGCTGTCTGCTATTAATTCACAGTCAAAAAAGTTTTTTTTTTTAAATGTACACTACTGTTACACTAGATATGAGTGGGGGCACTGGGCAAGTGGGCACAGTATACGCTGTGAGCCTGACACACACGCTGGCAGGCAGGCAACTGCAATTAGATTACACAGGAGAAAAAAAAAAAGCAGACTGATGTTCTAGCCCTAAAAAGGGCTTTTTGGGCTGAAGTTCTAGCCCTAAAAAGGGCTTTTTGGGGTGCTGTCCTTACAGCAGAGATCAGATGAGTCCTTCAGGACTGTAGTGGACACTGAATACACTAGCCTAGCTATCGATTTCCCTATTAAATCAGCAGCAGCTACACTGTCCCTCCTCTCACTAAGAATGCAGCTTCTGAATGAATCTAAAATGGATGCTGTCCAGGAAGTGGGAGGGTCTGGGAGGGAGGGTCTGCTGCTGATTGGCTGGAATGTGTCTTCTGACTGTGATGTACAGGGTCAAAGTTTACTCAATGATGACGAATAAGGGGCGGATCGAACATCGCATATGTTGGCCCGCCGAGGCAAACGCGAACATGCTATGTTTGCCGGGAACTATTCGCCGGCGAACAATTCGCGACATCACTAGAGAGGACACATTTACCAGAACACCTGCTGCACTGTAAGTGGAAAGGGAAACTTAGTTACTTGTTTCTGAGGGGAACCTTCTTTCAGTTACACACTTGTTCCCAGGGCCGCCACTAGAAATTATGGGGCCCCGGACTTAACCATTGATCAGCCCCCCCCCCCCCCCCCTCTGACATGTGCAATTTTTGACCAAGTGACTAAAACGTATATGCACTTTATTCTTAAGTGTCTATTTAAACTTGGAAATGTTGTAAAGGTAGTAACATACACACACACAGACACACTCATACACTGAAACACACACACACTCACACATAAGGATTCACATATAGACACTCTAGCAGACACACAAAGAAACTCACTCAGACACAGACACCCAAACAGACACTCAGCACTTGTTTACATTGACCTGACAAGTAATGAGGTAAACTACAGTTTTGTAAAAAAAGGAGATTTAGAAAACAAAATATGGTGTTCTGATTATCTTTTTGTAAAGGAAGATGCCAACTAAATGATGACAACAGCATGCAGTGGCTGAAAGGAAGGGCCCTGAACTTCCTAAACAATAATTTAAAGGTTAAATGGTAGATTGGTGACGTCCGAAAAGGTCTCATTAGTCTCAAAGTCTGTAGAAAGATGTCAATAATCAGTAGTAAGGTCAAAATGTCCTAAAAAGGAACAGACAATGGACACACACACACACAAACTCAAACTTGCACATACAAGGACACCAACAGAGACAGCCTCAGAAAACACACAAAGACATACACACACACACAGACACACGCAGAGACACATAAAGACATACATACACACCCTCACTGAGACATCCACAGAAAACACACAAAGACATACACACACCCTCACAGAGACACCCACAGAAAATACACACTCTCACAGAGACATCCACAGAAAACACAGACATACATACACACACACACCCTCACAGAGACATCCACAGAAAACACAGACATACACACCCACCCTCACAGAGGCATCCAGAGAAAATACACAAAGACAAACACACGCCCACCCTCACAGAGACACCCATAGAAAAAGCTCAAAGACATATGCACACACCCTCACAGACATCCACAGAAAATGCACAAAGACATACACACCCACCCTCACAGAGATACCAACAGAAAAAAAATACATACACACTCATAGTCACAAACCAAAGCACAAAGACATAAACACAGACACCCACTGAAATACTCACAGGAGGAAACATGTATGCACCTTGCATCCCCTAAATCAACAGTGTGTGACATGCATGATAAAAAAAAATGCAGAAATTAAGAGATCACTTTTTAAAGAATCATATTTGTAAATGTGCAAACAAAAATAATTCTGTGAATTCAAAATTGTACATTAATGATCTGGGTAGATGGCTAGATGAAGAAAAGTACTTTTAAAAGGTTGACATATGTTTGTTTGAATTTTTCCCCAGCCAAGAGCACCACTTCAAATATAGTGTACAAAATGTTCCCATCTGTCAGCTGTACTTGTGGATTTTTAAAATGCTGTACTTTATATGGTCTTGGTGGAACCATAAGCTGTGGTACTCATACCATTAGATCTGGTTAAATGCAGGATTTAAGCTTGTTGGTATGCATTTCTAAATTAAGTCAGCTGCAGAGTAAACTGAACAGTTTTAGGTTAACCTGTCTCATTTCCAACACTGAGCAATCTTAGTCCGAGAGTATAACATGTTATGCAGATGTAAAAATCTTAGATAAAATGCCTCCTTGTATCTGGAAAGTCCTTGCATAAAGGGGCAGTAAACTGGAATGTAATATATATCATTTGTGTATTGAGGAGGAAACATTTCTGCATGGTTTAAAATGTAGAATTTCTACAGCATTGTCAAATAATCATAAATACACTGCTGCTAAAAAATGTGTTTTTATGGATCCCTGGCCCCCACAACTACTACCACACTGAAGTTACAATCTTAAATTGCACAAATAAATAAAAAACATTTGCTAAGTAATTCCTACCTCCTCTGCAAATGAAAGTGATCAGCCGTCTGACTCAGGCACACACTCTACAAACAAAGTGCCAAGTCTGTCTCACACTGTGCATAGTGGTTTAGTGCAAACTCTGAAATCCTCTCAAATGCTAATACTTTACTCCTTGTAATAACATTTCCCATGCTCAATTAGCACTGTGCTGTAGTACCCACTGGTGGCTGCCAAAATGTAAAAAAAAATAAAAAAAAATTTGTTCTTGCCTCATGGGGCCCCCCTAGCCCATTGGGCCCCTGACAGGAGACACCCCTGTCATCCCCTGATGGCGGCCCTGCTTGTTCCCTCAGTGATGAGTGTCCTCCATTTTATTGCAGGTAAGGGAGATGATTCTTATTAGCATAACTGGGAATATAATAGATTAAACTGGTCTAGCTAATGTTCCAGTGACAAATGAAAGTAAATGCAGTGTGATTATAGGACATGTGGCATCTTCCTTAGTGCAGCTTTGGGGAAGGATGTTCTCAGCAGACAGAGCACATGTTGATTCTGCATTTGTATATTAATCACAATAATTTTGTACTGTACCTGCACAGTTGTTATGCTTTATATACTGTATTATTGTGTTCAGTTAAACACTTGTTCCCTCAGTGATGAGTGTCCTCCATTTTATTGCAGTTCATATTAAAGCACCCTAATTTCACCCAACCCCGATCGCACTGTGGAGTTTATTCATCAGAAGTGCAACATATACGTATATGAGTCTGTGATTGGCTGATGGCTGTCACATGATACAGTTATATGCACACTTTCTGAGGCATCAGCTACTACTGAGCATGTGCTAGAGCTCACAGTGTATATGTATATGAGTCTGTAATTGGCTGGTGACTGTCACATGGTACAGTTATATGTGCACTTTATGAGGCACCAGTTACTACTGAGCATGTGCATGAGATCACAGTGTATACGTATTTGAGTCTGTGATTAGCTGATGGCTGTCACATGATACAGTTATATGCACACTGTCTGATGCACCAGTTACTACTGAGCATGTGCTAGAGCTCACAGTGTATATGTATATGAGTCTGTGATTGGCTGATGGCTGTCACATGATACAGTTATATGCACACTGTATGAGGTACCAGCTACTAGTGAGCATGTGCAAGAGCTCACTGTGTATACGTGTATGATTCTGTAATTGGCTGATGGCTGTCACATGATACAGTTATATACACACTGAGGCACCAGTTACTACTGAGCATGTGCATGAGATCACAGTGTATACGTATATGAGTCTGTGATTAACTGATGGCTGTCACATGATACAGTTATATGCACACTGTCTGATGCATCAGTTACTACTGAGCATGTGCATGAGATCACAGTGTATACGTATATGAGTCTGTGATTAGCTGCTGGCTGTCACATGATACAGTTATATGCACACTGTCTGATGCACCAGTTACTACTGAGCATGTGCAAGAGATCACAGTGTATACGTATATATGAGTCTGTGATTAGCTGATGTTTGTCACATGATACAGTTATATACACACTGTCTGATGCACTAGTTACTACTGAGCATGTGATCACAGTGTATACGTATATGAGTCTGTAATTAGCTGATGGCTGTCACATGATACAGTTATATGCACACTGTCTGATGCACCAGTTACTACTGAGTATGTGCAAGAGATCACAGTGTATACGTATATATGAGTCTGTGATTAGCTGATGTCTGTCACATGATACAGTTATATGCACACTGTCTGAGGCACCAGTTACTACTGAGCATGTGCAAGAGATCACTGTGTATACGTATATGAGTCTGTGATTGGCTGATGGCTGTCACATGATACAGTTATATGCACACTGTATGAGGCACCAGCTACTACTGAGCATGTGCAAGAGCTCACTGTGTATACGTGTATGCGTCTGTAATTGGCTGTTGGCTGTCACATGATACACAAGGCCAGGAAATGCAATGTTTTTTTTTACATTAGTCTGAAAAATTATTTTCAGAGTAAGTTATATTGCATTGTCTTTTTATTATGCACTTGTAGGTCCTTTAAGCTAAATCTGGAGGGTGAAAGTAATACATACAGGGACCTGACAATATAGTATTTATAACTTTATTGTATAACGTCTGGGATTCTCACATCATTCTACATAATGAGGATAGGGCAGCAGACACGCTTAATTAAGTCATAACTATTAAATGATCATTGTTACAGTGTCTGAGCCACAGCAATAACTGTACAAATGCCAATTCTGATAATACAGAACTTCAGCAGACAATCAATAATACAACAATATAAACTGACATTTTACATATAATAGCCATATCTTGTCTTAAGCCATTGAGTGACTGTGTAGGTGAGAGATCTCAACGCTACATACACGACTCCTTTTGTATGTCGCAGTTTAAGTGCTGCTCATCCGACGCGCATTTTGTGTAAACGTTTTCATTTGTGAGTTCTTTGCTTTGGTTTTCATTTGAGGATTTGACAATTCCAGTGGGAACTTGTTTTTTCACCATGAAGAGGAAAACGATAGAAAAAATGTATGAAACTGTCCGTATTCCTGCCATCAGACCAAGGAAGGTATTCCTGGATGAGAAACACAGGGATTTACTGCTGTGAATATCTGATGCAGCATACAGGAAAATATCAGCTGCTAACAACGAATGACCAGTCATTAGCAGATTCTAATCTTGCTCATAATTTCATCCTAACAATTATTTGTTCAGACCCCCCCCACATGCTTTTTTACAATACACATATATTTATATTTGCTCTAGATGAGTAAAAGATATTACTGATATAGTGATGTTTATTACAAGCATATTTGCAAATACTTGTGTATTGTAAAAATGCTTCTATTCAAAACTCTAAAAGAGGGTATTATATATATATATATATTTAAAAAAATGCATTCCTAAGTTGAAAAACAAATGCAATTGTCTTTTTTATGCTTATGAGGTCTGTCACTGTTAGCCAATAGAACTGTAGAGATGTTCATATTACCCAGTAAGCCGCCTGTCCCTAGAGATGAATTGCGCCCAGATATGCATGTAAGGTTAGTTTAAACAACATGACTACTAACTGTTGTTATAATGTATTATATATGCAGGAGTCCTATGAATACGAAGTGCTGTTATAATGTAATATATACATAGGAGTCATATCAATGTGTGTGTATAAGTGTGTGTGTAAGTGTGGTATGTGTATGGGAGTGTGGTATGTCTGTGAGTGTGGTATTTGTGTGTGTGTTATGTGTGTGATTGTGGTATGTGTGTGAGTGTAGTGTGTGTGTGTGTGGTATGTGTGTGAGTGTGGTATGTGTGTATGTGGTATGTGTGTATGTGGTATGTGTGTTAGTGTGGTGTGTGTGTGAGTGTGGTGTGTGTGTGTGGTATGTGTGTGAGTGGGGTATGTGTGTGTGCGGTATGTGTGTGTGGTGTGTGTGTGAGTGTGGTGTGTGTGTGGTATTTGTGTGTGTGTGGTATTTGTGTGTGTGTGGTATGTGTGTGTGTGTGGTATTTGTGTGGTATGTGTGTGTGTGTGTGAGTGTGGTATGTGTGTTGGTGTGGTATGTGTGTAAGTGTAGCATGTGTGTGAGTGTGGTATGTTTATGTGTGTGTGTGGTATGTGTGCGTGTGATTGTGGTGTGTTTGTGGTATGTGTGTGTGTGTAATTTGTGTGAGAGTGGTATGTGTATGTGTGAGTTTGGTATGTATGTACTGTATGTGTGTGAGTATGTGTGTGTGAGTGTGGTATGTGTATGTGTGAGTTTGGTATGTATGTACTGTATGTGTGTGAGTATGTGTGTGTGAGTGTATGTGTGAGTGCTGTAAATATGTGTTTGTGTGTGTATAGTATGTGTGTGTGCATGTGTGTGAGTGTGGTATGTGTGTGTGTGAGCGTGGTATATGTGCATGTGTGTGAGTGTGGTATGTGTGTGTGTTTGTGGTATGTTTATATGTGTGGTATGTGTATGTTTGTCTGTGTGGCAGGCATATATGTGTGTGGTTTATGTGTGTGAGTGTGATTTTTTTTTAGTGTGGCATGTGTGAGTGTGTTATGTGTGTGTGTGGTATGTGTGTGTATGGAGTGTGTTGTATGTGTGTGTGTGTGTGAGAGAGTGTGTTATATGTGTGTGAGTGTTGTATGTGTGTTTGTGTGTGAGTGTGGCATGTGCGTGTGTGGTATGTGTGTCTGTGTGTAAGTGTAGCATGTGTGTGTGTGTGGTGTGTATGTATTTGTGAGTTTGTGTGTGCATGTGTGAGGGTGGTATGTGTGTTTTGTGAGCATGTGTCTCTGTGTGTGTGATTATTTGTGTGTGTATGTGTGTTTTTGTGAGCATTTGTGTGTGTGAGCATGTGTGTGAGTGTTTTTGTGAGCATTTTTGTGTGTGAGCATGTGTGTTTATGTGTGTTTTGTGAGCATATGTGTGTGTTTTTGTGTGTATGTGTGTGTGTGTGTTTTTGTGAGCATGTGTGCATGTGTGTTTATGTGAGCATGTGTGTGTGTATGTGTGTTTTTTGTGAGCATGTGTGTCTGTGTGTGAGCATGTGTGTGTGTATGTGTGTTTTTGTGAGCATGTGTGTGTGTATGTGTGTTTTTGTGAGCATGCATGTCTGTGTGTGAACATGTGTGTGTATGTGTGTTTTTGTGAGCATGTGTGTGTATGTGTGTTTTTGTGAGCATGTGTGTGTGTATGTGTGTTTTTGTGAGCATGTGTGTGTGTATGTGTGTTTTTGTGAGCATGTGTGTGTATGTGGTTTTTTGTGAGTATGTGTGTGTTTATGTGTGTTTCTGTGAGCATGTGTGTGTGTATGTGTGTTTTTGTGAGCATGTGTGTGTGTGTGTGTTTTTGTGAGCATGTGTGTATGTGTCTTTTTATGAGCATGTGTGTGTATGTGTGTTTTTGTGAGCATGTGTGTATGTGTGTTTTTATGAGCATGTGTGTATGTGTCTTTTTGTGAGCATGTGTGTTTCTGTGAGCATGTGTGTATGTGTGTTTTTGTGAGCATTTGTGTGTGTGTGTGTATTTTTGTGAGCACGTGTGTGTGTGTATGTGTGTTTTTGTGAGCATTTGTGTGTGTGTGTATTTTTGTGAGCATGTGTGTGTGTGTAATATGTTATGTTCAAAGCGCCTCAGATGGGCAGGGTGTTAATGGAGATGGTGTTATAAAAACAAGTCTAGTTTACAAACATGTCATGAGTGTTTTTGTGAGAATTTTTGTGTGTGAGCATGTGTGTGTATGTGTGTTTTTTGTGAGCATATGTGTGTGTTTTTGTGTGTATGTGTGTGTGTGTTTTTTTGTGAGCATGTGTGTGTTTTTATGAGCATGTGTGCATGTGTGTTTTTGTGAGCATGTGTGTGTGTATTTGTGAGCATGCGTGTCTGTGTGTGAGCATGTGTGTGTGTGTGTGTATGTGTGTTTTTGTGAGTCTTGATAAAGGCCTTGAGAATGCCGAAACGCGTTGACCACAGCTGGTAAGCACTTTTTCAATATTATACACGATCTTATACCATCTACACTATTTGTTTTTCAACCTTCTTTTTAGGACATTGCTCATCAAAAAACAGGAAATTTATTTGGACTTTGCTCCAAACTCCAAAGGGTTCTTATCACTGAGAATAGGATTCTCAGTCTATCCACTGGGAGTGATTTAAAAACCGTTGTCTGGATTCTCACCACCAAGCATCACAAAAGAGGCTCACCAGCAAGAAAATAAGGTCATTTTTAAAATACTGTTTTAAACAGCACAACTATAACTTTTCCTCTTCTTCACCTGGATTAAAGTATAGGACACTAGTCCTTTGGATTACTATCACTGACTATTTTGTTTACTATTTTTTACTATTTTTTATCTCACTATATTTTTAATACATTTAAAAAAAAAAATTTGTCATTTTTTAATTTTATATTATATATTTTTTCACACAATTTAAGTGCAGCACTGTATATTTTTTTTTTAACTATTTTTCACCATATTTTTTACCCGGATTTTTTACTCTGTCTTTATTCAGAAACAAGCTAAACACTTGCAAATTATCCAGCTTAGGGGGCCCATTTATTAAAGGTCTTGCGGACCTGATCCGACAGTGCGGATCAGGTCCGCAAGACCTCGCTGAATGCGGAGAGCAATACGCTCTACGCATTTACCATTGCACCAGCAGCTCACAAGAGCTGCTGGTGCAACGCCGTCCCCTGCTGACTCGCGGACAATCGGCCTCCAGCAGGGAGGTGTCAATCAACCCAATCGTACTCGATCGGGTTGATTTCCAGCGATTCCTGTCCACCTGCTCAGAGCAGGCGGACAGGGTTATGGAGCAGTGGTCTTTAGACCGCTGCTTCATAACTTGTGTTTCTGGCGAGTCTGAAGATTCGCCATAAACACGGGCCCACAAGCTCCGTACGGAGCTTGATAAATGGGCCCCTCGGTCTCCTTTTTACTAATTAGGAGGTCTAACTATAACTACATATAGGTATATATACATGTTTATATATATAGATATATCGTAGACTCAGCGCATCAGAGATTTTATACCGTGCAGTTTTTACTGTATGGATTTAATTTATTTCATCTGTACATTTGTGATCCACATCTAATTGTATAACTGTAATTATTACAGTAATCTTATTTTAATCAACACTTCTACTCACAACCACACGAGTCCAATTTGTATGTGAACCGAACGTTTTACTTATTAAATTTGTTTCATTTTAACTTTAATTGGGAATTGTGCATTGACCTGTTTGTAAACTAGACTTGTTTTTATAACACCATCTCCATTAACACCCGGCCCATCTGAGGCGCTCTGAACATAACGTATTACATTATTCAACCTTCCTTTAGGCGAGCTAGTAAGCCTTTGTTCAGAGCTATAGGTGTCTTGTCTTGTAGCGCGATATCTCACCAACACATGTGTGTGTGTATGTGTGTTTTTGTGAGCATGTGTGTGTGTATGTGTGTTTTTGTGAGCATGTGTGTGTGTATGTGTGTTTTTGTGAGCATGTGTGTGTGTATGTGTGTTTTTGTGAGCATGTGTGTGTATGTGTGTTTTTGTGAGCATGTGTGTGTATGTGTGTTTTTGTGAGCATGTGTGTGTGTATGTGTGTTTTTGTGAGCATGTGTGTGTATGTGTGTTTTTGTGAGCATGTGTGTGTGTATGTGTGTTTTTGTGAGCATGTGTGTGTATGTGTGTTTTTGTGAGCATGTGTGTGTATGTGTGTTTTTGTGAGCATGTGTGTGTATGTGTGTTTCTGTGAACATGTGTGTGTGTGTATGTGTGTTTTTGTGAGCATGTGTGTATGCATGTTTTTTGTGAGCATGTGTGTGTGTATGTGTGTTTCTGTGAGCATGTGTGTGTGTGTATGTGTGTTTTTGTGAGCATGTGTGTATGTGTGTTTTTTGTGAGCATGTGTGTGTGTATGTGTGTTTTTGTGAGCATGTGTGTGTTTTTGTGAGCATGTGTGTTTTTTGTGAGCATGTGTGTGTATGTGTGTTTTTTGTGAGCATGTGTGTGTATGTGTGTTTTTGTGAGCATCTGTGTGTATGTGTGTTTCTGTGAGCATGTGTTTGTATGTGTGTTTTTGTGATCATGTGTGTATGTGTGTGTGTGTTTTTGTGAGCATGTGTGTGTTCGTTTTTGTGAGCATGTGTGTGTGTGTGTGTTTGTGAGCATATGTGTGTGTGTGTTTTTGTGAGCACGTGTGTGTGTGTGTTTTTGTGAGCATGTGTGTGTGTGTTTTTGTGAGCATGTGTGTGTGTGTTTTTGTGAGCATGTTTGTGTGTGTCTTTTTGTGAGCATGTGTGTGTGTATGTGTGTTTTTGTGAGCATGTGTGTCTGTGTGTGAGCATGTGTGTGTGTATGTGTGTTTTTGTGAGCATGTGTGTGTGTATGTGTGTTTTTGTGAGCATGCATGTCTGTGTGTGAACATGTGTGTGTATGTGTGTTTTTGTGAGCATGTGTGTGTGTGTGTGTTTTTGTGAGCATGTGTGTGTGTGTTTTTGTGAGCATGTGTGTGTGTGTCTTTTTGTGAGCATGTGTGTGTGTGTTTTTGTGAGCATGTGTGTGTGTGTGTGTGTGTTTGTGAGCATGTGTGTGTGCGTTTTTGTGAGCATGTGTGTGTGCGTTTTTGTGAGCATGTGTGTGTGTGTGTGTGTTTGTGAGCATGTGTGTGTGCGTTTTTGTGAGCATGTGTGGTGGCCCTTTTACCATCTCACCTGAAAGCGTTATTGTTGTACATTCTACACGCTCCTCGTCCTCCACACAATCGTGTCCCCCATTTAAAACATGTTTTATCTATAAGAGCTCCAAAGTAAGTAGGTGCTGGGATTCCAGCTGAAAAAAATCAAAGGGAAAATGTCAGAGCCTGAGCAAAAGATGGGGATGTTTATAAAATGAGAAATGACTTTGTATCTTACCTAGTGCTCTTATAAGTAACATGTAAACACCCACAGCAAGCGCCTTTATCTCAGGTGTAACCGTCCTATAAAACAGACATAGCACAGTAACATGTGATTAACAACACATTTAGTAAAATACAACACATCAGTGTATTGTAATCACCCCAGCATAAATAGCATGACATAGCCCACCAACCCATATATCAATGCCCACCAACTGATATAACATATTGTCTAATGCCCACCAATCAATATATATAATATTGTCTAATGCCCACCAATCGATATATATCATATTGTCTAATGCCCACCAATCGATATATATAATATTGTCCAATGTCCACCAACCGATATATCATATTGTCTAATTCCCACCAACCCATATATCACATTGTCCAATGCCCACTAATCCATATATCGAATTGCCTAATGACCACCAACCTATATATCATATTGTCCAATGCCCACCAGCCAATATATCATATTGTCTAATGCCCACCAACATATATATCACATTGTCCAATGCCCACTAATTCATATATCATATTGCCTAATGTCCAACAACCCATATATAGTATTGCCTAATTTCCACCAACCCATATATAATATTGTCTAATGCCCACCAAACCATATATCACATTGCCCAATGCAAACGAACTGATATATCATATTGTCTAATGCCCACAAACCCATATATCATATTGCCCAATGCCCACCAACCCCTATATCATATTGTCTAATGCCCACCAACCCATATATCATATTGTCTAATGCCAACCAACCCATATATCATATTGCCCAATGCAAACCAACTGATATATCATATTGTCTAATGCCCACAAACCGATATATCATATTGCCCAATGCCCACCAACCCCTATATCATATTGTCTAATGCCCACCAACCCATATATCATATTGTCTAATGCCAACCAACCCATATATCATATTGCCCAATGCCCACCAACCCAAATGTCATATTGCCTACTGCCCAATAACCCATACTACTATAATATGATAGAATATCACTATAAATATTATCTTAGCAACGTATTCAAATGTGTTAAATATATGCTAGGTTACAATAGTCATTTAATTATACCTCAGTAGTAACCTTCAAATGTGTTATATATATTTACGTAACAATAATTCTAACTAAAATGTAATCTTTAATCCTTAGTTCTGAACAGTTATCTTTACAGACACATTGAATTATATTTAATATTAATTAGACCAAGGGTAGTAAGTATACTGGTGTTTTTGTATTTTATTGTCATAAGTTATTTGTAGTTATTGTGATATATTTTAGAATTTTTTTTTATTGTGGCTAAATAGTTATTTCAGGCTAGACTAATTGGTTGTATTGTGTAACAGTTGCTGGTGGTTTAATTGAAGTTATATAGAAACCATTTGTGGGCTAAATAGTTTAATTATACTTTTCTGAAAGTTCTCTTAGATTTATTGAGATTTAGTAAGATTTGTGTGAAGTATCTTATTATATTGTTAACTAAGCACTGTTAAGTTAGTAGTCCATATTTTGGCATTGGACTGTGTGTTGTTGGCTAATTACAAATCGTTCTGGTATAAATCCTGTGTGATATTTAATAAGCAATTCATTTTGAGTAAGGTTAATTTATAGAAATATTTCTTTCATAGCTTGCTTGGTATAGTAGTAACCTTCAAATGTGTTATATATATTTACGTAACAATAATTCTAACTAAAATGTAATCTTTAATCCTTAGTTCTGAACAGTTATCTTTACAGACACATTGAATTATATTTAATATTAATTAGACCAAGGGTAGTAAGTATACTGGTGTTTTTGTATTTTATTGTCATAAGTTATTTGTAGTTATTGTGATATATTTTAGAATTTTTTTTTATTGTGGCTAAATAGTTATTTCAGGCTAGACTAATTGGTTGTATTGTGTAACAGTTGCTGGTGGTTTAATTGAAGTTATATAGAACCATTTGTGGGCTAAATAGTTTAATTATACTTTTCTGAAAGTTCTCTTAGATTTATTGAGATTTAGTAAGATTTGTGTGAAGTATCTTATTATATTGTTAACTAAGCACTGTTAAGTTAGTAGTCCATATTTTGGCATTGGACTGTGTGTTGTTGGCTAATTACAAATCGTTCTGGTATAAATCCTGTGTGATATTTAATAAGCAATTCATTTTGAGTAAGGTTAATTTATAGAAATATTTCTTTCATAGCTTGCTTGGTATAGAAAATTGTAACAACATAGATATATATAAATGATTCATAATATATTTTCTACATAAATATAATCATTGTGTTTTAATAAGGATTAACTGATCAGAACTTTGGGAATATTGTTACGTAAATATATAATACGTTAGAGGTTACTACTATAATAGAGTATAATTAATATTGTAACCTAGGTTATATCTAACACGTTGGATTACATCGCTGAGATAATATTTATGGTAATATCATAGTAGATATAATAGTATCTACATACTGTAATTGGAGGCACTGCTGAGATAATATTTATAGTGATATTCTAACATATAATAATAGTATCAACATAATTTAGTCTGTAATGACAAAAGGACCCTTCCATGATGGAAGAAATTTCTTCTCCTTAACCTGATCTCTTCCAAAGTTATAAAAATAAACCTTATCATTAATTTCATATTCCATTTTGGAAGTTTTGAGATCATAATAGGTTTTAGCGGCAGTTGCGGCCTTCTCTATGTTTCTTTGAGCAAATGCAAAAGCATATTGTAGACACTTCCTTAAGTTTTCCACTTATTGATGGGTAGTAGCAGCATTTATTAAGATCTGGTCTGATGTGCGGTACAGTAAATGTTGAGGTAGAAACATTCTTCTAGCAGTCATCAATTCAAAAGTTGACATCTTAGTAGCACTACTTGGAGTTGCTCTTAATGCCATTAGGACTAAAGGTAATTTTACATCCCAGTCTTTACCTGTTTCACTCACAAACGTTTTTAGGATTTTCACAATGGACTGGTTGTAACGTTCTACACCATCACTAGAGGCAGCTCTATAGGCAATATATAGCTTTCTTTTAACCCCTAGTATTTTCCACATCTTGGTCATCACTTCACTAGTAAAGTGGGTTCCCCGATCGAATTCGATTCACTGGGGTAAACCAAATTTGGAAAAACTTGGTGGATGAGCAATGCTGCGCATGTTTCAGCACTATTATTAGGTGCACTGATGCACTCTACCAATTTAGTGAACAGGCATGTTACTGTCAACATGTATCTGTTACCTCTTGATGACCTAGTTACTGGACCAATAAAATAAATTTTTATATCTGACCATGGCATTACCATACCCTTTTTCTGCAATGGCGCTCTATGCGTTAGCGCAGTGGGTTGGAATTGTGGACAGATTAAACACCCTTGACAGTATGTTTGAACATCCTTCAACATATGTGGCCAAAAGGCATAGTGACACAATATTTCATATGTTAATTTGGCACCACGATGACCAGATGTGGGAGCATCTTGGGAATGTTGAAGCATGAGACACCTGAACTGGGTAGGTACCACCCATTGCTGGATATCAGTTTTGGAGGTTCTAATTAACAAAACCGTCCTGTAATTTGAATTGTGATTTGGACTTCATTAAGATTCTAAGATCTTCCTTGCCAACACAGTCATCTTTTGAGATGGAGTTGTTTTTAGAATCTTCTATGTGTTTATAGAAGATACCTATAATGGGGTCTTCTCTTTGACTAGTGATCAGGTCTTCACCAGGAGAATCCTGATTCCATTGTACCAGGTTAGGCTCATTTTTTTGTTTAGCCTGGTTTCTGGTAATAGCCTCTACCTAAATTGCACCCATTAAGTGGTCAATATTAAGGAGCTCTCCACTTATGGCTCCTTGTTTGGCTAATGAATCCGCAAGATCATTGCCTTCCTTATCTGGACCTTAAATTCTGGAATGACTCTTGGTCTTTTTCCAGTGTATGCTTAAACCATTGGACACCACTAATTCATAAATTTCACAGAACAACTTACCATGTTTGACAGCAGTTAGTTCTGCAACTTGACTGGATCTTGGTCCAATGTTGAAACCTACAGAAATATTTGGGAATCCATTTTCCCCAAGTTATACCAATGCCAGCGACTAATCTGCGCTCATTATCAATAGTGATGTCACAAATTGTTCGTCGGCGAATAGTTCCCAGCGAACATAGCATGTGCAATGTTCGATCCGCCCCCTATTCGTCATCATTGAGTAAACTTTGACCCTGTATCTCACAGTCTGCAGACAAATTCCAGCCAATCAGCAGCAGACCCTCCCTCCCAGACCCTCCCAGCTCCTGGAAAGCAGCCATTTTAGATTCATTCGGAAGCTGCTTTCTTAGTGAGAGGAGGGACAGTGTAGCTGTTGCTGATTTAATAGGGAAATTGATAGCTAGGCTAGTGTATTCAGTGTCCACTACAGTCCTGAAGAACTCATCTGATCTCTGCTGTAAGGACAGCACCCCAAAAAGCCCTTTTTAGGGCTGCTTTTTTTTCCCTGTGTAATCTAATTCCAGTTGCCTGCCTGCCAGCGTGTGTGCCAGGCTCACAGCGTATACTGTGCCCACTTGCCCGTTGCCACCACTCATATCTGGTGTAACATTAGTGTAAATTTAAAAAAAAAAACTTTTTTGACTGTGAAACATCAGTCTGCTAGTGTAATCTAATTGCAGTTGCCTGCCTGCCAGTGTGCGTGCCAGGCCCACTTGCCCACAGTGCCACCACTCATATCTGTTGTAACAGTAGTGTAAATTTAAAATAAAAAAACTTTTTTGACTGTTAAACATCAGTCTGCTAGTGTAATCTAATTGCAGTTGCCTGCCTGCCTGCCAGCGTGTGTTCCAGGCCCCACTTGCCCACAGTGCCACCACTCATATCTGTTGTAACAGTAGTGTAAATTTAAAAAAAAAAAACTTTTTTGACTGTGAAACATCAGTCTGCTAGTGTAATCTAATTGCAGTTGCCTGCCTGCCAGCGTGTGTGCTAGGCCCACTTGTCCACAGTGCCACCACTCATATCTGTTATAACAGTAGTGTAAATGTAAAAAAAAAAACTTTTTTGACTGTTAAACATCAGTCTGCTAGTGTAATCAAATTGCAGTTGCCTGCCTGCCAGCGTGTGTGCCAGGCCCCCTTGCCCACAGTGCCACCACTCATATCTGTTGTAACAGTAGTGTAAATTTAAAAAAAATAACTTTTTTGACTGTGAAACATCAGTCTGCTAGTGTAATCTAATTGCAGTTGCCTGCCTGCCAGCGTGTGTGCCAGGCCCACTTGCCCCACAGTGCCACCACTCATATCTGTTGTAACAGTAGTGTAAATTTAAATTTTTTTTTTTTTTGACTGTTAAACATCAGTCTGCTAGTGTAATCTAATTGCAGTTGCCTGCCTGCCAGCGTATGTGCTAGGCCCACTTGCCCACAGTGCCACCACTCATATCTGTTGTAACAGTAGTGTAAATGTAAAAAAAAAAAAACTTTTTTGACTGTTAAACATCAGTCTGCTAGTGTAATCTAATTGCAGTTGCCTGCCTGCCAGCGTGTGTGCCAGGCCCACTTGCCCACAGTGCCACCACTCATATCTGTTTGTAACAGTAGTGTAAATTTAAAAAAAAAACTTTTTTGACTGTTAAACATCATTCTGCTAGTGTAATCTAATTGCAGTTGCCTGCCCTGCCAGCGTGTGTGCCAGGCCCACTTGCCCACAGTGCCACCACTCATATATGTTGTAACAGTAGTGTAAATTTAAAAAAAAACTTTTTTGACTGTTAAACATCAGTCTGCTAGTGTAATCTAATTGCAGTTGCCTGCCTGCCTGCCAGCGTGTGTGCCAGGCCCACTTGCCCACAGTGCCACCACTCATATCTGTTGTAACAGTAGTGTAAATTTAAAAAAAAAAAACTTTTTTGACTGTGAAACATCAGTCTGCTAGTGTAATCTAATTGCAGTTGCCTGCCTGCCAGCGAGTGTGTCAGGCCCACTTGCCCACCAGTGCCACCACTCATATCTGTTGTAAACAGTAGTGTAAATTTTTTTTTAAATTTTTTTGACTGTTAAACATCAGTCTGCTAGTGTAATCTAATTGCAGTTGCCTGCCTGCCAGCGTGTGTGCCAGGCCCACTTGCCCACAGTGCCACCACTCATATCTGTTGTAACAGTAGTGTAAATTTTTAAAAAAACTTTTTGACTGTTTATCATCAGTCTGCTAGTGTTATCTAATTGCAGTTGCCTGCCTGCCAGCGTGTGTGCCAGGCCCACTTGCCCACAGTGCCACCACTCATATCTGTTGTAACAGTAGTGTAAATTTAAAAAAACCCCACTTTTTTGACTGTTAAACATCAGTCTGCTAGTGTAATCTAATTGCAGTTGCTGCCAGCGTGTGTGCCAGGCCCACTTGCCCACAGTGCCACCACTCATATCTGTTGTAACAGTAGTGTAAATTAAAAAAAAAAACTTTTTTGACTGTTAAACATCAGTCTGCTAGTGTAATCTAATTGCAGTTGCCTTCCTGCCAGCGTGTGTGTCAGGCCCACTTGCCCCCAGTGCCACCACTCATATCTGTTGTTACAGTAGTGTCAATTTTAGGGGAGTAACAGGTATTAAACTGATCAGAATAGTGCTACTTAACACACCACTCATATCTGGTGGCACAGTAGATTGCACGCGCAGTGCCCCAAATTTGAAGTAGGAGGAACGACTAAGCATCTTTTTCCATCTCCCGGTTCCTAAAATCCATGCCATATACAGGTCCCCTGGTGCCGCAACTGCCTCTGGGAACCTTACCACGGGTCCCAGACCGCACGTCTTGTAATTCTCTGTCTGGGAAATTATATATCTATCAAATCTATCTATTTATCTATCAAATCTATCTAACTATCTATCGTATCTATCAAATGTATATTGCATCTATTGATCTATCTAATCTATGTATCTATCTAGCAAATCTATCTTGTGGCCGGACTGTTTTGTGACAGCCACTTGTGTTTCGGCCAAATGTCCGTCAGCCAAATGTCCGTCGGCTAAAAGTCCGGCCACGATTGCACGTGCAGTGCCCCAAATTTGAAGTAGGAGGACCGACCAAGCATCTTTTTCCATCTCCCGGTTCCTAAAATCCATGCCATATACACCTCCCCCGATAGGGGGAGTAACAGGTATTAAACTGATCAGAATAGTACTACTTAACACACCACTCATATCTGGTGGCACAGTAGATTGCACGCGCAGTGCCCCAAATTTGAAGTAGGAGGACCGACCAAGCATCTTTTTCCATCTCCCGGTTCCTAAAATCCATGCCATATACACGTCCCCTGGCGCCGCAACTGCCTCTGGGAACCTTACCATGGGTCCCAGACCGCACGTCTTGTAATTCTCTGTCTGGGAAATTATATATCTATCAAATCTATCTATTTATCTATCAAATCTATCTATTTATCTATCTATCTATCGTATCTATCAAATGTATATTGCATCTATTGATCTATCTATCTAATCTATGTATCTATGTATCTATCAATTCTATCTATCTCGTGGTTGTGCAAATGGACTGTTTGCGGTTGCTTGCGGTGCGTTAAACGGGGAGTTTGGTCTGTCACTGTGAAGCGGGCGTAACCCTTACACTACCTGATCGATACAACATCATACCTGATGTTTTAAAGCACGTTATTCCAAACAATTTAGGAATGTTAGGTGATTTATGCCCTTTATGGATTAAAACCAGACTCTGCATCAACTATGTAATTTTCCGTGGGAGTTTTGCCATGGATCCCCCTCTGGCATGCCACAGTCCAGGTGTTAGTCCCCTTGAAACAACTTTTCCATCACTATTGTGGCCAGAAAGAGTCCCTGTGGGTTTTAAAATTCGCCTGCCTATTGAAGTCAATGGCGGTTCGCCCGGTTCGCCCATTCGCGAACAGTTGCGGAAGCTCGAGTCCGCCGTTTGCAAACGGAAAATTTTCAGTTCGCGACATCACTAATTATCAATAGTGGCATGGTAAGAACAACCATCAACATATATCCAAGGTAAGGTTCGACAATGGTCCTCATTGTATATTTTATATGGGGAAAGCAATTGTTCCTCTAGGAAATCATCTTCTAATAACTCTACCCCATGATCCTTAGCAGTACATTCATGGAGCTCAGCAAGTCCCTGTGCGACTGGATTCTTTTCTCTTGTTAAGTGTATCCAGTCCACGGATCATCCATTACTTGTGGGATATTCTCCTTCCCAACAGGAAGTTGCAAGAGGATCACCCACAGCAGAGCTGCTATATAGCTCCTCCCCTCACTGCCATATCCAGTCATTCTCTTTCAACTCTCAACAAAGATGGACGTAGTAAGAGGAGAGTGGTGTATTATAGTTAGTTTTTTAACTTCAATCAAAAGTTTGTTATTTTTAAATGGTACCGGAGTGTACTGTTTCATCTCAGGCAGCATTAGAAGAAGAATCTGCCTGTGATTTCTATGATCTTAGCAGAAGTAAACTAAGATCCATTGCTGTTCTCACATATTCTGAGGAGTGAGGTAACTTCAGAGGGGGAATAGCGTGCAGGTTTTCCTGTAAAACAAAACAGTATCCATTAAAACGTCCCAGTGTAGGTAGAAAAAATCAAACTTGGTTCCAGTTCCATATATAAAAGGCAAATTTTATTGAAATGATTCAGGATAAAACATGTAGATAACTCTCAGCAAGAGAGACAAGTAGAAAGGTCTGACCGGTTTCGGCCCAGTGTGGCCGTAGTCATAGACAGTAACAGGTATTCAGGGAGTGCACCCTATATACCTGTTGACCACTCCCCAAATGGGAGTGGTAACAATCTAACATGAATTGTTAAAATTAAAAACACCTTGTACCTCATAACTAAACTGGGATGGAGAATATATACAAAAGATACAAAATATATATATATTTTTGCAAAAGCAATTGGAAACATATATATATATATATATATATATACACAGTAAGAAAGCTTAGGAAGAATACATAGATATGTCAACAATGGGCATATACTTAACTATTACCCCTAGGATAAAAAACATATATTTAATAAATGGATAGATAAATCAGGGAGAAAACTTTCCAATCATTTTTTCTCATAATTTTTTCTACATTTATTCTCACACTATTTATTTCCTTTTCCTTCCTTCCCTCTTCCAAGGTTATAAACCACCAGTTAAGTTTAATATTTAATAGATTCCAGAAGGAAACTGGCTAGGTGGTAGCTAAGAGGAAGTTATAATCGGCTGTGTTACATTTAGGGTATCAAGGCAGATATAATACATGACAAATTAATTGAATACAAACTCTTGTTCAAAGGTGTAAATGTACAAAGTACAAAATACAAAATACACTATTGTTACCCAGCAGATGAACAAGAACTGTAAAAAACATAAAGTCAAGTGAACATTTAGTTATATTACCTTATACTCTAGCCAAATTATATATAAAAAAAAAAAAAAAAAAAAAAAAAAGGGGGTCATTAGTTATTAGGAGAATAATTTATTTAGAGTGGTTTTTCTTGGGTAGTTTATTGATATAGCCATAGTGGTACCATAGTGCCCATAGAGTGGTGGATGTCAGAGAGACTATGTTAGAAAAGGATTATATTATCCAGTATTTGGTGCTAGCCAAATCTATCTGTGCCAATAATTTATAATGTCGAATTCTGAATTGAAACCCTCAGGTACCAGACTAGCGAGCCTGTGTATCCAGTAAATCTCTTGCCTGGAAAGGATATGAAATAAATCACCTCCCCTTGGTGGTCTGGATACTGACTCGATAGCCCGCCACCTGAAGGTTCCAACAATCTCCCATGTGTACCTCCAAGAAATGTTTAGATAGAGCAGAAACAGCCCTTTCTTGGGAGACATAGGAGAGATGCTCCCTGATCCGCTTACCCACAGGCCTGGTGGTTTCTGCCTACGTATTGTTTTTTGCACTGGGTGCATTCAATCAAGTAAATGACATATCTACTGCCACACTTGATGCAACCCCTAATGTCAAAAACCTCCAACGTTTTGGTTGAGGAAAAGGTCTTTGAAACAACCATGTGATCACATGATTTGCATGTTTTTTTACCACACTTGTATGTTCCCTTGACCTTTAACCATGAGCTGCCACTATCCTGCTGGAGGCAACATACTGGGGAGACAAAATGTTGCCCAGGGTCATGTTACGTTTATAGATGAAATTACATCCATCCCTCCATAATCTGTCTCAAAACTGTGTCGCCTCGAAGTATTGGCAAGTTCCTTTCAATAACTTTGCAGACCTTATCAAATTGATTTTGAGAAAGCTGTAACCAAAGTAGGTTTGATTCTGTTGGGAATTATCATCCTTAAATCTGTTATCTCTTACCCTCCCTTGGTTACAACTCATGTCCATTGCAGATACTTCCATGGAAGGTCTTATTAACCAATTTTTGGAGTAACCTCTTTCTCTTAATCTCACTTTCAATCCTCACTCTCTCTCAGGAAATCCTCTCTCCGGCGAGCAGTTTCTTTTTATCCGCATGAATTGGCCTTTTTACTATACCTTTGAAAACATGCCTAGGATGACTGCTCCTGGCGTGTAACAATGTATTCCCCGGAGATAGGTTTCCTGTAGAGAGAAGAGGAAACCCTTCCAGTATCACCATTGGATCTGAGGGTAACATCCAAGTAATTTATACTGGTCTGGTTCCACTCAAAGGTGAACCGTAGACCAACACTGTTGACATTGAGTATATCACAACCAAATTATCATGTTGATCTTTGCTGCCTGACCAAATGACCAGCAGGTCATCAATATAGCGCAGATATTTTACGATATGCTGGGTCTGGTTTCTATTACCCCCAAAAGACGTGGAACCGCTCCCTCACACCACCCCATAAACAGGTTGGCGTAGGAGGGGGCAAACTTTGCCCCCATGGCTGTTCCACAGTCTCTGGAGGTAAAATTTACTCCTGAACATGAAGAAATTATGCCGGAGTAGAAAATTAACCACTCTCAGCACATATGCTCCATGTTCAGGAGAAAGGTCAGTCTCTTTGTTCGAGAAAGAACAAAACAGCTTTCAGACCATATTCGTGTGGTATGGAGGAGTACAGGGGACACCACATCAATGGTTGCCCATACTGTACCCCTCTTCCCAAACGACATCCTCAAGTCTGGAGAGCACATGTGTAGTGTCCTTCACAAAACTGGGGGCAGTTTACAAACTAGTGGTTGTAGGAATTGGTCCACCCACTTGGACAAAGGTTCCAAAAGGGAACCCAATTCCTGCCACTATTGGCCTTGCCGCTGTACATCCACCAGGCTCTTATGTACCTTAGGAAGGTGGAGGAAGATGGGCATTACCGGATTATCTACCAATAGACAGTCATATGTCTGATCATCAATAATGCCCATCTCCACCCCCATCATCCAGAAGGTCCTTTAGGGTAGCCTTATACTCAGGTGTAGGATCCCCGAGACAATTCCATGTATGCCTCAGGGTCCTCAAGTTGCCCTCAATGCCTCTTGGATATAGGCACTTGTATCTAGTAGGACAAAACTTCCCCCGGTTATCTGATTGGCGAATTACCACTTCCTTGTTGTTTTGTAATCTGGCGATAGCCTCTTTTTCCAACCTAGACAAATTGGGAGTAATAATCATGTTTTCTGGAATCATCTAGTTTAGTGAGGTCTTCAATAACTCTCTTGTGAAAAACCTCCAGACTTTTACCCCTAGCTTGTAGTGGGTAAAACTTAGACCGGGATTTCAGATTGTGTTGTTTTGTTGCTTATCAATGAAACTTCTGAAGTAGCCTCCTGTGTACCACTCAGGTCCTCTAGATCTACTAGGGCACAGGCATCGTTAAACAGCATATCAGGGGTTGTCCCTCCTCGCCTCACCTGTGTATGTATTTCTTTAGGTATGCTGTCTGGTGATGTTTGAGAAAAATTTCCTTAAAGTAAGGTCCCTAACCATCTTGTTAACATCCAATATGGTCTGGAATAAGTCAAAATCCCTGGAAGGGACAAAATTGAGACCATACCCCAGGACTTTTCTCTCAGCATCTGTAAGTTGATGGGTGGAAAGATAACCACTGTGAAGTCACCTACTGGTATCTGTGCCCCCTGGTGTTCCTGCTTTCCCTCACTGGGTACCTCTGTGACTGAATGGAAGTGTCCTCTTTCATTTGTGTGTAGCCCCTCCCTCCCCCTCTGGGTTGTTTTGGAGCCCACTGAAAAACCTGCATATTGGGGTCCCATATTATTAGTGGCTGTTTCTCTAGTATTTCCAGACTGGGAAAATAGAGAGACCCGCCCCCTTCTGCGACGGCCCCTCCCACCCTTCTTTGGTACAGCTCCCATCATTACTCCCCTTGGGATCCTTTAGGAATACTTCTTGGTCTAGAATTGAATTCTGTATTTTCCAATACTTCAGTTATCTCTCCCTCTGAGCCAGAGCAGCCCTCATCCTCAAAACTAGAGGCAAATCTATCCTCATCTGTCTGCTCAGGCTCAGAATCAGAGAAAACTACCTGTTTTGTTCCAGACACTTTAATTGGCTTATTTTTTTCTTTTTCCTCTTTTCCCAGGTTTACCTTGTGCAATATCCTGACCTATATGTTGAGCCCTAGATCTATTTATATGTGTCTGAGACCAAAACTCTGCCTCTTTGTTTCTTTCCGCCAAATATAGACGGTACCATTGCTATAATCTTTCTGGTCACGTATATATTTAGAGTGTTTAATTTGAGATTAATTAGTTTCTTAGACTCCTCCATAACACTCTTAAGTATGGCATCATATTCAGGGTAAACATTGCACAATTTATACTTGTTCATATCACTCTGTAAAGTTGTTTATCTTATCCTTAACCTCTATCAGCAACAATAATCCTTGTATTCAATCAAGAGAGCTATAAGCTTAAGTGAACAATCCGTTAGGGGCCTGATTCCATCTCTCAATAAACCCAGGGTCCTTTACATCATAGGTGGGAAATTTGTTAATCCTAAGACCCCTGGGGATCATCTTCATACTAATATATTTAGAGAGAATCCATTTGTCCCATTTTAGCTTTTGCTCCTTCTTCTTTAAATTCTCCAAATCATAAAAATAATCTCCTAATAATGTGTTGGGTGTGTCACTTTCAAACACATCTGTTAGTTCCAATACATCCCAGTTTTCTTCATCCATCTCATTGAGAGAGAAGAAAGAGTCTGGCTGTAACATGTTATCCATATTCAAAACTTATCAAAAAGTGCTATGCAGCTACTTTGCCTATTGTACTACTGTACTAGTAAATTATAAGTCCTTATTTTCTCTAGAAACCAAATGAAATCCCAACACATTCTCTGCACGGTATTAACAGCATACATGAACTTTGTAGATAAGAATTCGCTTGACTTGGTACACAAATAAAGTCCTGAATATTTAGGCAGGGGTAGAAATCAAGTAAAAGGAGCAACCGTATTGCTCAAGACAAAGTTTCAGGATAGTATTGTGTGCAAGGAGAGGCTGTCACCCTCGCGACATGTAGTGTTAGGTGTAGAGTGCTAGGATTTACATATATACCGGGTAATTCTCAAGAGGCAGGCAAACCAGGTTGCGGTACAGCGTATTCACTTTACTTACAAAAGTCTCTCAATCAGGGCAAACATGTCATGTGACCTTCCTTTTAGTTCTGATAGGGCTTTGTGAACGTACAGTCTTTTAGCGGTTACTTTGAATGCCAGCCAATATTCCATGAGAAGGGGGGCTCAGCACAAGCAAATAGTGCGCCCACAGAATGGCCCGCTAATAAACTTATGGGAGAAAGTGGTATGACAGATAGTCCTGTAAACATATAATTGTAATGGTAATAATAGCAGCCTGTCAGCTCGAGTACATCAGTAGCGTTAATCAGGCTTGCTTTCAACACACTTCCACACCTCCTTAGTTAAGAGACAAATTTTTGACAGATCAGTTCCATATATCACAGACAAGCCCAAAACGGCATACTCACGGTAGGTACCCAGTTGTGATCTAGTTCCCAGCTGCAGCTCAATCCTCAGCAATCCTCAGCAGTTCAATGCTCACCACGCTATCAACACTACTCAGCCTCTCTCAATGCAACACGCCTTTCTTAGTCAGCTGAAATCATCCGAGTCAGCTGTAATCCGTGCCGGTGAGGACGTGATAGCGGAAGTGGAGCCCCTGTGCTCCACAGAAAATGCAAAACAAAACAGTATCCATTAAACGTCCCAGTGTAGGTAGAAAAAATCAACTTGGTTCCAGTTCCATATATAAAAGGCAAATTTTATTGAAATGATTCAGGATAAAACATGTAGATAACTCTCAGCAAGAGAGACAAGTAGAAAGGTCTGACCGGTTTCGGCCCAGTGTGGCCGTAGTCATAGACAGTAACAGGTATTCAAGGAGTGCACCCTATATACCTGTTGACCACTCCCCAAATGGGAGTGGTAACAATCTAACATGAATTGTTAAAATTAAAAACACCCTTGTACCTCATAACTAACTGGGATTGGAGAATATATACAAAAGATACAAAATATATATATATTTTTGCAAAAGCAATTGGGAAACATATATATATATACATATCCTAGGGGTAATAGTTAAGTATATGCCCATTGTTGAACATATCTATGTATTCTTCCTAAGCTTTCTTACTGTGTAGATATATATATATGTTTCCAATTGCTTTTGCAAAAATATATATATATTTTGTATCTTTTGTAATATATCTCCAATCCCAGTTAGTTATGAGGTACAAGGTGTTTTTAATTTTAACAATTCATGTTAGATTGTTACCACTCCCATTTGGGGGAGTGGTCAACAGGTATATAGGGTGCACTCCCTGAATACCTGTTACTGTCTATGACTACGGCCACACTGGGCCGAAACCGGTCAGACCCTTTCTACTTGTCTCTCTTGCTGAGAGTTATCTACAATGTTTTATCCTGAATCATTTCAATAAAATTTGCCTTTTATATATGGAACTGAGAACCAAAGTTGATTTTTTTCTACCTACACTGGGACGTTTAAATGGATACTGTTTTGTTTTGCATTTTCTGTGGAGCACAGGGCTCCACTTCCGCTCTCCACGTCCCTCACCAGGCACGGGATTACAGCTGACTCGATGATTTCAGCTGACTAAGAAAGGCGTGTTGCATTGAGGAGAGGCTGAGTAGTGTTGATAGCGTGTGAGCATTGAACTGCTGAGGATTGCTGAGGATTGAGCTGCAGCTGGGAACTAGATCACAACTGGGTACCTTACCGTGAGTATGCCGTTTTGGGCTTGTCTGTGATATATGGAACTGATCTGTCAAAATTTGGCTCTTAACTAAGGGAGTGTGGAAGGTGTGTTGAAAGCAAGCCTGATTAACGCTACTGATGTTACTCGAGCTGACAGGCTGCTATTATTACCATTACAATTATATGTTTACAGGCCTATCTGTCATACCACTTTCTCCCAAAAGTTTATTAGCGGGCCATTCTGTGGGCGCACTATTTGCTTGTGCTGAGCCCCCCTTCTCATGGAATATTGGCTGGCATTCAAAGTAAGCCTCTAAAAGACTGTACGTTCACAAAGCCCTATCAGAACTAAAAGAAGGTTCACATGACATGTTTGCCCTGATTGAGAGGACTTTTGTAAGTAAAAGTGAATACGCTGTACCGCAACCTGGTTTGCCTGCCTCTTGAGAATTACCCGGTATATATGTAAATCCTAGCACTCTACACCTAACACTACATGTCGCGAGGGTGACAGCCTCTCCTTGCACACAATACTATCCTGAACTTTGTTCTTGAGCAATACGGTTGCTCCTTTTACTTAGGGTTTTCCTGTTAATAAGGCTAAGTGCAGTTAACATATTTCTAGGGATGGGAATTGCTAGAAAAATGCTGCTGATACCGGATTAATGTAAGTAAGCCTTAAATGCAGTGATAGCGACTGGTATCAGGCTTATTAACAGAGATACATACTCTTATAAAAGTGTAATATAAAACGTTTCCTGGCATGTTAATCGTTTTTATATATGTTTGGTGACAAAACTTATGGGGGCCTAGTTTTTTTCACATGGCTGGGCTTGATTTTTTCTCTAGTAACAGGCTTTCCACTGTTGCAATATGATGGGGGAAGGGCCTATTTTTAGTGCTTTTCTGATGCAGATAAAAATACTGACAGACATTCAGCTTCCCTCTGCATGATACAGGACATCTCTGAAGGGCTCAAAAAGGCTTCAAAGTCGTGTTTGAGGATGGTAACAATCACAGTAGACTGTGGCAGTTGTTGTGACTGTGTTTAAAAAAACGTTTTTGTCATTTATTATTCTTTTTTGTTATTAAGGGGTTAATCATCCATTTGCAAGTGGGTGCAATGCTCTGCTGACTTGTTACATACACTGTAAAAAATTTGTTAGTATAACTGCCTTTTTTTCACTGTTATTTCAAATTTTGTCAAAATTTGTTTCTCTTAAAGGCACAGTAACATTTTTTTATATTGCTTGTTAACTTGCTTAAAGTGTTTTCCAAGCTTGCTAGTCTCATTGCTAGTCTGTACAAACATGTCCTGAAACAGAGGATACTTGTTCATTAATTTTAAAAGCCATGGTGGAGCCCCATAGGAGAATGTGTACTAAATGTATTGATTTCACCTTAAACAGTAAAGATCAGTCTTTATCTATAAAAGAATTGTCACCAGAGGGGTCTGTCGAGGGGGAAGTTATGCCGACTAACTCTCCCCATGTGTCGGACCCTTCACCTCCCGCTCAAGGGACGCACGCTAATATGGCGCCACAGTACATCAGGGGACGCCCATAGCGATTACTTTGCAGGACATGGCTGCAATCACGAATTAATACCCTGTCAGAGGTATTATCCAGATTGCCTGAATTGAGAGGGCAAGCGCGATAGCTCTGGGGTTAGACGAGATATAGAGCGCATAGATGCTGTAAGAGCCATGTCTGATACTGCGTCACAATATGCAGACCCTGAGGACGTGAGAGCTTCAGTCTGTGGGTGACGTCTCTGAATCGGGGAGACCTGATTCAGAGATTTCTAATTTTAAATTTAGAGCTTGAGAACCTCCGTGTATTGCTTGGGGAGGTCTTAGCTGCTGAATGACCTGTGACACAATTGCAGTGCCAGAGAAATTGTGTAGGCTGGATAAATAGCTATGCAGTGCCGGTGAGTACTGATGTTTTTCCAATACCTAAAAAGGCTTACAGAAATTATTAGTAAGGAGTGGGATAGGCCCGGTGTGCCCTTTTCCCCCACCTCCTATATTATAGAAAAATGTTTCCAATAGATGCCCACTACACGGGACTTTATGGCAGACTGTCCCCTAAGGTGGAGGGATGCAGTTTCTACTTTAGGCAAAGCGTACTACTATCCCGGTTGAGGGACAGTTGTGCTTTTTCAGATCCAATGGATAAAAAATTAGAGGGTTACCTTAAGAAAATGTATATTCAACAAGGTTTTATTTTACAGCCTCTTGCATGCATTGCGCCTGTCACTGCTGCGCGGCGGCATTCTGGTTTGAGGCCCCTGGAAGAGGCCATCCATACAGCTCCATTGACTGAAATTGTTGACAAGCTTAGAACTCTTTAAGCTAGCTAACTCATTTGTTTCTGATGCCATTGTTCATTTGACTAAAATAAACGGCTAAGAATTCTGGATTCGCCATCCAGGCGCGTAGGGCGCTATGGCTCAAATCCTGGTCAGCTGATGTGACTTCAAAGTCTAAATTACTCAACATTCCTTTCAAGGGGCAGACCTTATTCGGGCCTGGTTTGAAAGAAATTATTGCTGACATTACTGGAGGTAAGGGTCATACCCTTCCTCAGGACAGGGCCAAATCAAAGGCCAAACAGTCTAATTTTCGTGCCTTTCGAAATTTCAAGGCAGGTGCAGCATCAACTTTCCTCTGCTTCAAAACAAGAGAGAACTTTTGCTCAATCCAAACAGGCATGGAAACCTAACCAGTCCTGGAACAAAGGGCAAGCAGGGCCGGAAAGCCTGCTGCTGCCTCTAAGACAGCATGAAGGAGCGGCCCCCCTATCCGACAACGGATCTAGTAGGGGGCAAGACTCTCTCTCTTCGCCCAGGCGGTGGGCAAGGAGATATTCAGGATCCCTGGGAATTGGAGATCATATCTCAGTGGATATCTTCTGGACTTCAAAGCTTCTCCTCCACAAGGGAGATTTCACCTTTCAAGATTTTCTGCAAACCAAGATAAAGAAAGGAGGCATTCCTAAGCTGCGTATCAAGATCTCCTTGTAATGGGAAGTGATCCATCCAGTTCCGCGGACCGGAACAAGGACAGGGGTTTTATTCAAATCTGTTTGTGGTTCCCCCCCCCAAAACAGCAGGAACCTTCAGACCAATTTTGGATTAAAGATCCTAAACAAATTCCTCAGAGTTCCGTCATTCAAGATGGAAACTATTCGAAACCATTTTACCCATGATCCAAGAGGGTCAGTACATGACCCACAGTGGACTTAAAGGATGCCTACCTTCACATTCCGATTCACAAGAATCATCATCAGTTCCTGAGGGTTTGCCTTTCTAGACAGGGCATTACCAATTTGTAGCTCTTCCTATTCGGGTTGCTACAGCCACAAGAATTTTTACAAAGGGTATCTGGGCTCACTCTCTGGCGGTCCTAAGACCCGCGAGGCATAGCGGTGGCTCCTTACCTGGACGATATCCTGATACACGCGTCAAGCTTTCAAATTGCCAAATCTCATACAGAGATAGTTCTGGCATTCTGAGGTCGCATGGGTGGAAAGTGAACAAAGAAAAGAGTTCTCTATCTCCTCTCACGAGGGTTTCCTTCCTAGGACTCTAATAGATTCTGTGAAGAAATGAAAATTTACCCTGACGGAGTCCCAGTTATCAAAACTTCTAAATGCTTGCCGTGTGTTCTTCACTCAAATTCCCGCGCCCCACAGTGGCTCGAGTGCATGGAAGTAATCGGTCTTAATGGTAGCGGCGATGGACATAGTCTCAGACCGCCTGCAGTTATGCATGCTCAGTCAGTGGAATGGGATTACACAGATTGTCCCCTCTAGCTAAATCTGGATCAGGAAACCAGAGAATTCTCTTCTCTGGGTGGTTATCTCGGGCCCATCTGTCCAAGGTATGACCTTTCGCAGACCAGATAGGACAATATGTAACAAAGATGCCAGCCTTCTAGGTTTGGGGTGCAGTCTGGAACTCCCTGAAGGGCTCAGGGTTCATAGACTCAGAGGAGAAACCTTCTCCCAATAAATATTCTGGCGTTAAGAGCAATATTCAATGCTCTTCTGGCTTTGCCTCAGCTAGCAACACTGAGGTTCATCAGATTTCAGTCGGACAACATCACGACTGTGGCTTACATCAACCATCAAGGGGGAACCAGGAGTTCCCTAGCGATGTCAGAAGTCTCCAAGATAATTCGCTGGGCAGAGACTCACTCTTGCCACCTGTCAGCGATCCATATCCCAGGTGTAGAGAACTGGGAGGCGGATTTTCTAAGTCGTCAGACTTTTCATCCGGGGGAATGGGAACTCCATCCGGAGGTGTTTGCTCAATTGGTTCTCCGTTGGGGCAAACCAGAATTGGATCTCATGGCGTCTTGCCAGAACGCCAAGCTTCCTTGTTACGGATCCAGGTCCAGGGACCCAGAAGTGGCACTGATAGATGCTCTAGCAGCGCCTTGGTTCTTCAACCTGGCTTATGTGTTTCCACCGTTTCCTCTGCTCCCTCATCTGATTGCCAAAATCAAACAAGAAAGAGCATCAGTGATATTGATAGCGCCTGCGTGGCCACGCAGGACCTGGTATGCAGACCTAGTGGACATGTCATCCTTTCCACCATGGACTCTGCCTCTGAGACAAGACCTTCTAATACAAGGTCCTTTCAATCATCCAAATCTACTTTCTCTGAGACTGACTGCATGGAGATTGAACGCTTGATCCTATCAAAGCGTGGCTTCTCCGAGTCAGTAATTGATACCTTAATACAGGCACGAAAGCCTGTCACCAGGAAAATTTACCACAAGATATGGTGTAAATATCTTCATTGGGGTGAATCCAAGAATTACTCATGGAGTAGGGTTAGGATTCCTAGGATATTGCCCTTCCTCCAAGAGGGTTTGGACAAAGGATTATCAGCTAGTTCTTTAAAGGAACAGATTTCTGCTCTGTCTATTCTTTTACACAAGCGTCTGGCATAAGTTCCAGACATTCAGGCATTTTGTCAGGCTTTAGTTAGAATTAAGCCTGTGTTTAAACCTGTTGCTCCTCCATGGAGCTTAAACTTGGTTCTTAAAGTTCTTCAAGGGGTTCCGTTTGAACCCCTTCATTCTATTGATATCAAACTTCTTTCATGGAAAGTTCTTTTTCTGATGGCTATTTACGCGGCTCGAAGAGTCTCGGAGTTATCTGCCTTACATTGTGATTCTCATTATCTGATCTTTCATTCAGATAAAGTTGTTCTGCGTACAAAACCTGGGTTTTTACCTAAGGTGGTTTCTAACAAGAATATCAATCAAGAGATTGTTGTTCCATCATTATGTCCTAATCCTTCTTCAAAGAAGGAACTTCTTTTGCATAATCTAGACGTAGTCCGTGACTTGAAGTTTTACTTACAGGCTACTAAAGATTTTCGCCAAACATCTAACCTGTTTGTTGTTTACTCTGGACAGAGGAGAGGTCAGAAGGCCTCGGCAACCTCTTTCTTTTTGGCTTCGGAGTATAATCGGAGCCTATGAGACTGCTGGACAGCAGCCTCCTGAAAGGATTACAGCTCATTCTACTAGAGCTGTGGCTTCCACCTGGGCCTTTAAAAATGAGGCCTCTGTTGAACAGATTTGCAAGGCTGCAACTTGGTCTTCCCTTCATACTTTTTCCAAATTTTACAAATTTGATACTTTTGCTTTTCGGAGGCTGTTTTTGGGAGAAAGGTTCTACAGGCAGTGGTTCCTTCCGTTTAAGTTCCTGCCTTGTCCCTCGTGTACTTTAGCTTTGGTATTGGTATCCCACAAGTAATGGATGATCCGTGGACTGGATACACTTAACAAGAGAAAACATAATTTATGCTTACCTGATAAATTTATTTCTCTTGTAGTGTATCCAGTCCACGGCCCGCCCTGTCCTTTTCAGGCAGGTCTAAATTTTAATTAAACTAGAGTCACCACTGCACCCTATGGTTTCTCCTTTCTCGGCTTGTTTCGGTCGAATGACTGGATATGGCAGTGAGGGGAGGAGCTATATAGCAGCTCTGCTGTGGGTGATCCTCTTGCAACTTCCTGTTGGGAAGGAGAATATCCCACAAGTAATGGATGATCCGTGGACTGGATACACTACAAGAGAAATAAATTTATCAGATAAGCATAAATTATGTTTTTGTTTTGCTTATAGCGAATTTCTAAAAGCTAGCCTTGTAAGGAAAGAGTCCAAGCTGTTATGCGGCTATTAGACAGGTTCCCATCTCTTATTCTCTCATTTTATAGCAAAGGCTGGTGGGCCGATTCTACAATAATTTTCTCGCCCTGTATATAGCTGCGGAAATTTTGTTGAGCCTATGCAGTAGATAAGAGGGCTTTTTCGCAAACACTCAATTTTATTTCTACTGGGGATAAAGTTTTGCTCGCATAAGCAATTACTTTGCTTAAATGATCATGTTTTTGGTATAAAACAGTACTCATGCTTATATCGGTGTAACCTGTCTCTAAGTAGAAAGGTTTACCACCTTCAGGGTACGCTAAGCAAGGTGCTTGAGTGAGTTTTCTCTTCAGCTCATTGATGGCTGTCTCTTGAGTCTCACTCCAGTGCCATTTCACATCGTTCTTTAGAAGAAGTAGCAGTGGTTTAGCTAATTCTGCATAATTATCAATACATTTGCGAGAATAATTCGTCATACCCAGGAATGATCTTAATTCCTTTAAGTTAGTTGGGTTCTTAAGAATTTATTATAGCTTCCACCTTTTTCTTCTGAGGATTTAACCCTTCAGAAGTAACTTCATGTCCCAAGAAGATTACACGAGTGCAGCACCATTGAGCTTTTTGTAGGGATAATTTGACACCTGCCCTTTTAAGTTGGCTGAGGACGTGTTTAAGGTCTGTAACGTGTTTTTCAAAGTCTATTTCTTCACGTATGACCGACAGAATATTGGCAAAAGCTGAACTCTCATATTGGTTATATATATATATATATATATATATATATATATATATATATAATATATATATATATATATATATATATATATACAGGGAGTGCAGAATTATTAGGCAAGTTGTATTTTTGAGGATTAATTTTATTATTGAACAACAACCATGTTCTCAATGAACCTAAAAAACTCATTAATATCAAAGCTGAATATTTTTGGAAGTAGTTTTTAGTTTGTTTTTAGTTTTAGCTATTTTAGGGGGGTATCTGTGTGTGCAGGTGACTATTACTGTGCATAATTATTAGGCAACTTAACAAAAAACAAATATATACCCATTTCAATTATTTATTTTTACCAGTGAAACCAATATAACATCTCAACATTCACAAATATACATTTCTGACATTCAAAAACAAAACAAAAACAAATCAGTGACCAATATATCCACCTTTCTTTGCAAGGACACTCAAAAGCCTGCCATCCATGGTTCTGTCAGTGTTTTGATCTGTTCACCATCAACATTGCGTGCAGCAGCAACCACAGCCTCCCAGACACTGTTCAGAGAGGTGTACTGTTTTCCCTCCTTGTTAATCTCACATTTGATGATGGACCACAGGTTCTCAATGGGGTTCAGATCAGGTGAACAAGGAGGCCATGTCATTAGATTTTCTTCTTTTATACCCTTTCTTGCCAGCCACGCTGTGGAGACTTGGAAGCGTGTGATGGAGCATTGTCCTGCATAAAAATCATGTTTTTCTTGAAGGATGCAGACTTCTTCCTGTACCACTGCTTGAAGAAGGTGTCTTCCAGAAACTGGCAGTAGGACTGGGAGTTGAGCTTGACTCCATCCTCAACCCGAAAAGGCCCCATAAGCTCATCTTTGATGATACCAGCCCAAACCAGTACTCCACCTCCACCTTGCTGGTGTCTGAGTCGGACTGGAGCTCTCTACCCTTTACCAATCCAGCCACGGGCCCATCCATCTGGCCCATCAAGACTCACTCTCATTTCATCAATCCATAAAACCTTAGAAAAATCAGTCTTGAGATATTTCTTGGCCCAGTCTTGACGTTTCAGCTTGTGTGTCTTGTTCAGTGGTGGTCGTCTTTCAGCCTTTCTTACCTTGGCCATATCTCTGAGTATTGCACACCTTGTGCTTTTGGGCACTCCAGTGATGTTGCAGCTCTGAAATATGGCCAAACTGGTGGCAAGTGGCATCTTGTCAGCTGCACGCTTGACTTTTCTCAGTTCATGGGCAGTTATTTTGCGCCTTGGTTTTTCCACACTCTTCTGCGACCCTGTTGACTATTTTGAATGAAAAGCTTGATTGTTCGATGATCTCGCTTCAGAAGCTTTGCAATTTTAAGAGTGCCTGCATCCCTCTGCAAGTATCTCACTATTTTTTACTTTTCTGAGCCTGTCAAGTCCTTCTTTTGACCCATTTTGCCAAAGGAAAGGAAGTTGCCTAATAATTATGCACACCTGGATTATAGGGTGTTGATGTCATTAGACCACACCCCCTTCTCATTACAGAGATGCACTATCACCTAATATGCTTAATTGGTGTAGGCTTTCGAGCCTATACAGCTTGGAGTAAGACAATATGCATAAAGAGGATGATGTGGTCAAAATACTCATTTGCCTAATAATTCTGCACTCCCTGTATATATATATCTAACAGGTTGGATTATACAGCTGAGATATTATTAATGGTAATATAATAGTAGATATAATAGTATCTACAATATTGTCCAATGCCCACTAACCTATATAACATATTGCCCATTGCTAACCAACCCATAGATCATATTGCCTAATGCCCAATAAACCCATGTATCATATTGTCTAATACCCACCAACCTATATATCATATTGCCCAATGCCAACAACCCATATATCATATTGCCTAATGCCCTCCAACCCACATATCATATTGCCCAATGCCATCTGACCCATATATCATATTGCCTAATGCCCACCAACCCATATATCATAGTGGGTAATGCCAACCAAGCCATGTATAATATTGCCTAATACCCACCAACCCATATATCATATTGCCCAATGCCTACCAACCCATATATCATATTACCCAATGCCCATCAACCCATTTATATAGTATTGCCCAATGCCCACCAACCTATATATCAGATTGCCCTCTGCCCACCAACCCATATATAGAATTGCATATTGCCCAATGCCAACCAACCCATATATAATATTGCCTAATGCCCACCAACCCATATATCATATTGTCTAATGCCCACCAACCTATATATCATATTGCCCAATGCCCTCTTACTCATATATCATATTGCCTAATGCCCAATAACCCATATATCATATTGCCTAATGCCCACAAACTCATATATTATGTTGCCTAATGCCCACCAACCCATATATAATATTGCCTAATGCTCATCAACTCATATATCATGTTGCCTAATGCCCACCAACCCATATATCATATTGCCTAATGCCCACCAACACATACATAATATTGCCTAATGCCACCATTCATATATAATATTGCCTAATGCCCACCAATCCATATATCATTTTGCCCAATTCCCACCAACCCATATATCATATTACCTAATGCCCACTAACCCATATATAATATTGCCTACTGCCCATCAACCCATATATTATATTGCCATTGCCCACCAACCCATATATCATATTGCCCACTAACCTATATATCATATTGCCCAATGCCCACCACACGATATATCATATTGTCTAATGACCATCAACCCATATATCATATTGCCTGATGCCCAATAACCCTTATATCATATTGCTTAATGCTCACGAACCCATATATCATATTGCCTAATGCCCACCATTCATATAATATTGCCTATTGCCCACCAATTCATATAACATATTGCCCAATGCCCTCCTACACATATATCATTTTGCCTAATGCCCAATAACCCATATATCATATTGCCTAATACCCACTAACTCATATCATGTTGTCTAATGCCCACCAACCCATATATCATATAACCTAATGCCCAG
Organism: Bombina bombina; assembly: GCF_027579735.1. Taxonomy (NCBI): domain Eukaryota; kingdom Metazoa; phylum Chordata; class Amphibia; order Anura; family Bombinatoridae; genus Bombina; species Bombina bombina. The sequence continues at coordinate 1,151,412,169 of NC_069504.1, forward strand.
TAACCCATATATAATATTGCCTAATGCCCACTAAACTCTATATCATATTGCCTAATGACCACCAACCTATATAACATATCGCCTAATGCCCAACAACCCATATATCATATTGCCTAATACCCACCAACCCACATATCATATTACCCAAAGCCAACCAACCCATATATCATATTTCCCAATGCCCACCAACCCATATATTATATTACCTAATGCCCACCAACCCATGTATAATATTGCCTAATACCCATCAACCCATATATCATATTGCCTAATGCCCACCAACCAATATATAATATTGCCCAATGCCCTACTACTCATATATCACATTGCCTAATGCCCAATAACCCATATATAATATTGCCTAATGCCCATCAACTCATATATCATGTTGCCTAATGCCCACCAACCCATATATCATATTGCCTAATGCCCACCAACCCATATATAATATTACCTTATGCCCACCAACTCATATATCATGTTGCCTAATGCCCACCAACCCATATATCTTATTGCCTAATGCCCACAAACCCATATGTAATATTGCCTAATTCCCACCAACCCATATATTTTATTGCCTAATGCTCACCAATCCATATATCATATTGCCTAATGCCCACTATTCAAATATATATTGCCTAATGCCCTCTAACCCATACATCATATTGCCTAATGCCCACCAATCCATATATCATATTACCTAATGCCCACTAACCCATATTTAATATTTCCTAATGCCCACTAACCCATATATCAAATTGGCCATTGCCCACCAACCCATATATCATATTGCTCATTGCCCACTAACCCATATATCATATTGCCCAATGCCTACCAAACCATATCTCATATTGCCTAATGACCACCAACTCATATAACATATCGCCTAATGCCCAACAACCCATATATCCTAATGTCTAATGCCCACCAACCCATATATCATAATGTCTAATGCCCCAACCATATATCATTGCCCAATGCCCACCAACCTTATATAGTATCGCCTAATTCCCACCAACCCATATACCATATTGTCCAATGCCCACCAACCCTTATATAGTATTCCCTAATGCCCACCAACCCATATACCATATTGCCCAATGCCCACCAACCCTTATATAGTATTGCTGAATGCCCACCAACACTTATATAGTATTGCCAATGCCAACCAACCCATATATCATATTACCCAATGCCACCAACCAATATATAATATTACCCAATGCCAAAAAACCTATATATATCTTATTGCCCAATGGCCTCTAACCCATATATTATATTGGCCAGTGGCCCACCAACCCATATATTATTGGCCAATGGTCACTAACCCATATATCATATTGCCTATTGCTCAATAACCCATATATCATATAGTTGATAGTCTTTTGTTTGAACATCAAATAGTAATGTTTTTAGTATCTATGCATTCAAAATCACTGAGTTATTGATCGTTGGTTGATCATAGTATAGCTGTGTAATAATTGATTGATGTTTGTTAGCATCAAATTATCATTTGTTAAGTATCAAATAGTTGTTCGTTGTTTGTTAAACATCAGGCTATTTGGATAGCTGTTACTATTTTGTATAAAAGGTATAATGCTTTATTCCAGTAGTAATTTGTTAATGCGTTTTTTTTGCTTTCAGTAATATAATATAACAATGGCCACTATTCTATACTTATCTTACTTGACCTGTCTGCTGCCTTTGACATTGTTGACCATCCCCTCCTCCTACGGACTCTTAGCTCCCTTGGGCTCTGTGACATTGCCCTCTCCTGGATCCATCTTATCTCTCTAATAGGTCTTTTTCTGTCTCATTTGCTGGAGACTCATCCTCTCCATTACCTCTGTCTGTTGAGTACCTCAAGGCTCTGTTCTAGGCCCTCTACTCTTCTCTATTTATACTTCCTCACTGGGTAAACTTATTAGTAGCTATGGCTTCAACTATCACCTCTATGCTGATGATATTCAGATCTACCTATCCACCCCTGCACTCTCTCCTTCTGTCCTTTCCCACATCAGCGACTGCTTATCTGGCATTTCTTCCTGGATGGCCTCTCACCACCTAAAAATCAACATGTCCAAGACTGAGCTTCTTCTAATTACTCCAACTAATTCTACTCCAGTTTCTAACTTTACTATCACTGTCGGTGACACCACTATCTCCCATCACCCCAAGTCGGCTGCCTAGGAGTTACACTTCATTCCAATCTGTCCTTCATACCCCACATCCAATCGCTCTCTTCATTCTGTCGCAACCACCTACGCAATATCTCCAAAATTCGTCCTTTTCTGAATGCTGAAACTACTAAACAGCTAATCCATTCCCTAGTAATTTCCTGGCTTGACTACTGTAACAACCTACTAACTGGCCTTCCTCTCTCCCGCCTCTCCCCCCTTCAATCCATCCTAAATGCCTCTGCTAGGCTAATCCACCTCTCCTGACGCTCTGTATCTGCCACACCCCTCTGTGAGTCCCTTCACTGGCTCCCCATTCACAGCAGAATTAAATTCAAAATTCTCACTCTGACCTACAAAGCCCTTACCAATGCAGCCCCCCCATACCTGTCCTCACTCATCAACAAATATACTCCAGCCCGTCCCCTAAGATCCAACAACGGTCTACTCCTTGCCTCTTCTACCATCACCTCCTCTCATGCTACACTACAGGACTTCTCTCGGGCGGTACCAACCCTCTGGAACGCACTTCCTCGTGCTGTCAGACTTTCCCCCAACCTCTCCTCCTTTAAATACTCCCTAAAGACCTTCTTGTTCAGGGAAGCCTATAACCAAATCAGTAACTAATGAATTCCACTTGCCTAATAGTTGCCCTCATCTAACTTCACACTAACATCATTCCCACCTTTGCAGTCCCCACTTCCTGTTTCTCACCCTCCTACCCATTTAGATTGTAAGTTCCCACGGGAACAGGGCTCCCAATTCCTCCTGTATTTGTTTGTTAAATTTTGTCTGGTGTCTCATATTGTACTGTCCTTTTATCTTTGTTACCTATGAACAGCGCTGTGGAATCTGTTGTCGCTTTATAAATAAAGAATAATAATAATAATATTGCGCATTAACAATGTTTTATGTGATTAAATAATTTTTGTATCTAGTATTATTGCCTGCTGTTGTATTATTACACTCTTTAGTTAGCAGGTTATCTCATTCATCATTTTTAATAGTTCATTTGTTAAATGCACAGTTTTCCCATTTGTGAGAAAGATATTATGTATGAGTTTTATCTGTATTTTTAGACTCAATAGTTTATTTGTAGTTGCTTGTGGTTTTACCAAGAAATGGCCATAAAGTATTTACATTATTTAACTCAAACACTCCACCCTTATAAACAAATGACTGCCTAAATTCAATGTTTTATTATATTATTGTATAGTTGTCACTAATGAGACGGAAATGTTTCGTAGCATTACAAGTATTACTAAATTCATGGCAATAGTGTAAAAACAATTACTGCACAGAGTAGATCTAAACCTGAGCAAACAACAAACTTATTTGCAACACTATGCTTGACTAGTAATTTGCAATAAGGTGTTTACTATAAACTTGCACTTCAAATCTTATAGAATCGTAAGAAGATACTTTAATGTGTTAATATCTGATTCAGCACTGCTTCGGTAACTTAATAACCAGCAACGATAAATGCACAGAACACTTACCGCACAGTGATTACTGCAAACATACATAAAGAATCAGCTGACTTACGATACTATATTTTACCACAGCGACTGTTGCAAACATAAACACAGAACTAGCCAACATACTATGCTTAATTAGTAACTGGTAATAGATTCTTACCACACTTTATAATTATAAATCTTATAAATATGTGAAGCAATATCATTATGATTCAAAATCTTAAAACACATTTCTGTGGCAGTTTAACAAATAGCAGTGACAACTATACAATCCTATATAATAAAAGGCCAAGTGTGTTTGTCCGAAGCTGTCATGCGCAGTAAAGACAGCACGAGGACAAACACACCTTGCCTTTGAGTCCCTAGCCTAGCTGATCTGCAGCAGAAGTGGGCGTGACCGGGCGTGAGCAGGGGGCGTGGCCGTCGTGAATGTCCATTAATGGGGCGTGGTCGGGCATGAAGGGGGCGTGGCCGGGCACAGTCGAGCGATAGAAGGGAGAGAGATAGAGAGGGGGGAGATATAGAAAGGGGAGAGAGATAGAAAGGGGAGGGAGAGGAAGGGAGAGAGAACTCAAAAGAGAGGGGGGAGAGAGAACAGAAGAGGGTGAATAGAGAGAGCAGAAGAGGGGGGATAGAGAGAGGGAGAGAGAGACAGCAAAAGAGAGAGGGGGAGAGAGACAGCAAAAGAGAGGGGGGAGAGAGACAGCAAAAGAGAGAGGGGGATAGAGACAGCAAAAGAGAGGGGGGAGAGAGACAGCAAAAAAGAGGGGGGAGAGAGACAGTAAAAGAGAGGGGGAGAGAGACAGCAAAAGAGAGGGGGGAGAGAGACAGCAAAAGAGAGGGGGGAGAGAGACAGCAAAAGAGAGGGGGGAGAGAGACAGCAAAAGAGAGAGGGGGAGAGAGACAGCAAAAGAGAGGGGAGAGAGAGAGCAAAAGAGAGGGGGGGAGAGAGAGCGCAAAAGAGAGGGGGGGAGAGTGCAAAAGAGAGGGGTGGAGAGAGAGCGCAATAAAGAGGGGTGGAGAGAGAGCACAAAAGAGAGGGGGAGAGAGAGCGCAAAAGAGAGGGGGAGAGAGAGCACAAAAGAGAGGGGAGAGAGAGCACAAAAGAGAGAGGGAGAGAGAGAGCGCAAAAGAGAGGGGTAGAGAGAGCGCAAAAGAGAGGGGGAAGAGAGCACAAAAGAGATGGGGGGAGAGAGAGAGCGCAAAAGAGAGGGGGGAGAGAGCGCAAAATAGAGTGGGGGAGAGAGCGCAAAAGAGTGGGGGAGAGAGCGCAAAAGAGAGGGGGGAGAGAGAGCAAAAGAGAGGGGGAGAGAGATAGCTCAAAAGAGAGGGGAGAGAGCAAAAGAGAAGGGGGAGAGAGAGAGCAAAAGAGAAGGGGGAGAGAGAGAGCAAAAGAGAGGGGGGAGAGAGAGCGCCAAAGAGTGGGGGAGAGAGCACAAACGAGAGGGGGGAGAGAGAGAGCTCAAAAGAGAGGGGGGAGAGAGAAAGCTCAAAAGAGAGGGGGAGAGAGAGAGCAAAAGAGAGGGGGAGAAAGAGAGAGAGCAAAAGAGAAGGGGAGGGAGAGAGCGCAAGGGGTGGGACCGCTGTACTGCAAAAAATGGCCTGTGTTAACGGGCTTTAGGACTAGTCCTATATAATAAAAAGAAAAGTATGTTTGTCAGATGCAGTCATGCGCAGTAGAGACTGCACATGACAAACATACCTGGCCGTTTGGATCCTGACACTCAGCACTCAGCACAGAGCAAGGCTGAAGCGGAGTGTCAGGGGGCATGGCCGACGGGAGCGTTGCGATGGGAGCGTGGCCGGGTGCAACGTGGGGCATGGCAAGGTGCGACGAGGGGCGTGGCCGGGCGGGTGTCGCTGTGATGGGGCGTGGCCTGGCGGGGTGCCGTGATGGGGCAAAGGGTTTGAAAGACAGAGTCAGAGAGGGAGCAAGAGAGGGGTGGAGAAGGGCCAAAGAGGGGTGGAGAGAGCCAAATAGAGGGGGGAGAGAGCCATATAGAGGGGAGAGAGAATCAAAGGGGGGGAGAGAGAGCCAAAGAGGGGGAAGAGAGAGAGCAAAAGAGGAAAGAGAGCCAAAGAGGAGAGAGCAAAAGAGGGGAGAGAGCCAAAGAGGGGGGAGAGAGAGCCAAAGAGGGGAGAGCAAAAGAGGAAAGAGAGCCAAAGAGGAGAGAGCAAAAGAGGAAAGAGAGCCAAAGAGGAAAGAGAGCAAAAGAGGGGAGAGAGCCAAAGAGGGGGGGGGGGGAGAGAGCCAAAGAGGGGGGAGAGAGAGCCAAAGAGGGGGGGAAAGCGCCAAAGAGGGGGGAGAGAGAGCCAAAGAGGGGGGAGAGAACAAAAGAGGGGGCAGAGAGAGCAAAAGAAAGGGGGGAGAGAGCCAAAGAGGGGGCAGAGAGAGCAAAAGAAAGGGGGGAGAGAGTGCAAAAGAGAGGGGGGAGAGAGTGCAAAAGAGAGGGGGGAGAGAGTGCAAAAGAGAGGGGGGAGAGAGTGCAAAAGAGAGGGGGGAGAGAAAGCAAATGAGAGGGGGGAGAGAGAGCAAAAGAGAGGGGGAGAGAGAGCAAAAGAGAGGGGGGAGAGAGCAAGGGGTGGGACTGCTGTACTGCAAAAAATGGCCCGTGTACACGGGATTTAGTACTAGTAATATAATAATACATTGAATTTATCAGTCATTTGTTTTATAAGGTGGAGTGTTTGAGTTAAATAATGTAAATACTTTATGGTCATTTCTTGGTAAAACCGCAAGCAACTACAAATAAACTATTAGTCTAAAAATACAGATAAAACTCATACATACATATCTTTCTCACAAATGGGAAAACTGTGCATTTAACAAATGAACTATTAAAAATGATGAATGAGATAACCTGCTAACTAAAGAGTGTAATAATACAAAAAACAGCAGGCAATAATACTAGATACAAAAATTATTTAATCACATAAAACATTGTTAATGCGCAATATTATATTACTGAAAGCAAAAAAACACAGTTAATAAATTACTACTGGAATAAAGCATTATTACCTTTTATACAAAATATAACAGCTATCCAAATAGCCTGATGTTTAACAAACGACGACCAACTATTTGATACTTAACAAATGATAATTTGATGCTTAACAAACATCTATCAATTATTACACAATATACTATGATCAACCAACGATCAATAACTCAGTGATATTTGATGCATAGCCACTAAAAACATTACTATTTGATGTTCAACAAAAGACTATCAACTATCAGATGTTCAACAAACGACAATTTGATATTTAACCTTTATATCTTGTTGGAGCACAAAAACACCACTATTTGATGTTTAACAAATGACTGTCAACTATCAGATGTTTAACAAACGACAATTTGATATTTAACCTTTATATCTTGTTGGAGCACAAAAACATCACTATTTGATGTTGAACAAATGACTGTCAACTATCAGATGTTTAACAAACGACAATTTGATATTAACCTTTATATCTTGTTGGAGCACAAAAACACCACTATTTGATGTTTAACAAATGACTGTCAACTATCAGATGTTTAACAAACGTCAGTTTGATATTTAACATCTATATCTTGCTGCATAGTGCTTATAGTTAAATAACACAGATATATCTCCAACACACTATCTGCCTATATATTAGTGCCTAATTAAATAAAAAAATATAGGCACCTATATATCAGTATCAAATCTAACATCAAATATAACTACAATATATGATACTGATCCAATATCATTATATTGATATAAGATCAACCTTCTAGCTATGTATGTATGTATGTATTGTATGTATGTATTGGGTACTTGTAAAGTGCGGCTAATCACCCGTAAGGGTCTCAAGACGCTGCTCATTTTATCGACCTCGGAAGGATGAAAGGCTGAGTGGACCTCGCCGTGGATCGAACCCAGCCACAGTGCCTTAGCATGCTGAGCTATCTGTCTGGCCCTATCCAATACTTGCAATCCATTCACTATTTTCCTATACAGTGTATTACGTAATACAATATACTTTCAGAAAATGCCAACCAACCCATATATCATATTGCCCAATGCCCACCAACCCATATACCATATTGCCTAATGCCCACCACCCCATAAATAATATTGCTCAATAGCCCATATACCATATTGCCCAATGCCCACCAACCCATATACCATATTGCCTAATACACACCCACCTTTATATTATATTGCCCAATGCCCACCAACCCATATATCATATTACCCAATGCCCACCAACCCATATATATAGTATTGCCCAATGCCAGCCAACAAACCCATATATCATATTGCCAACCTACCCATATATCATATTGCGTAATGCCCACCAACCCATATACCATATTGCCCAATGCCCACCAACCCACATACCATATTGCCTAATGCCCACCAACCCATATATCATATTGCCAAGCAACTCATATATCATATTGCCCAATGCCCACCAACCCATATATAATATTGCCTAATGCCCACCAAACCATATATCATATTGCCGAATGCCAAGTAACTAATGTATCATTTTGCCTAATGCCCACCACCAACCGATAGATAGATAGATAGATAGATAGATAGATAGATAGATAGATAGATAGATAGATAAATAGATAGATGATAGATACAGACAGCCGGATGTCCGGACAGACAGACAGACACTAATAAAAGGTTCAGCTGCATTAGGATTGTACATATTCTGCACTCATCTTATTTATACCCTTCAGCACATAAGGATTGATGTAGTAATGCTAGAAGGAAGATACTAGCATATTGTATGAAATATAGAGCTTTTTACAGTAAGAGCAGTCAAGTTGTGACGAACACGGCAGTAGGAGGCAGTGACCTCAGATGCATGTGTGTATATGGAGTTAATCACATGACTTCATGAATATGGGGGGTTATTAAAGGCACATTAAACAATTTATAAAATGATAAATCATATATTTAAAACAAACTCTGCAATATGCTTTCATTATTTATTTGGTCCCCTCTTCCTGCTATTCCATTCTAAAATTGTGAGCTTTTTAGTTCCTGTTAGAAATGGAAGTACAGAGCACTGTTATATAACACACAGCCATTGGCTGCAGACTCTAGTAACCTATTTATAACTGTCTGTAATTGGCTACAGCAGAGAAGGTAACCTAAGTTACAACATGGCAGCTCCCATTGTTTTATAGACACTAAAACTTTACACTTATTTTGTCAATATTTAAATACTAAACAGCTAATGAAACTTTAAAAATTACATCTACGTGTTACTCTAAGGATAATCTTTTCTTTGAGTGCATAATTCTATCTAGCATTTGTTTAGTGTTTAATGTCGCTTTAAGTGTCACATGGAGAATTCTGTTTGTATTATTTCTTTTTATTTCATGATCTGGAAATAATGGGCACTAATTAGTGTCAGAATAAAGTTATAGGAGCTGAACGAGCTGGTGCTGTGTCTTTGTCTAACCTCAGCTTTTACTACTATATACGAGACTCACCACAGGAGGAGAATGTACCCAGAGGCGGCCCCCAGAGCGTATATAAATGTACTTATAACCCCTGAGATGATGTAGTAGAGAAACATCCGGGAGCAGCTGTCATCCCTAGGGCAAACACCGAGTGATGCTGTGTAATTGTGCGACTGGAAGCCGGCAGCCTTGATACAAGTACAGTTGTGATACACCTGAAATAAGCGCAAAAAGCTTCCGTTAAATGTGTAGTAATTAAGGTCAGATGATAGAACTTGTATGAAAACGGCCGTACAGTAAAACCTGACCAGTGTTTGTAAAGAGAATGTACCTTTGTCACCTAGTTTTGTAATTATTATTTGTATGCGGCATAAACCATCACTTGCACAGTGCTAATAATATGCTAAACAACAATATGACAGAGCTAAGGGAGGAATGCATAAAAATATACATTTCTACTGTGTGAGACAAAGCGTTGACCTATTTGTTAGTGTGCACTGGTATTACTGGGAATAAAGTGATAGTAATTTATATGTAATAGTCAGAGATGGATTAGATACAATTTATTACAGTATTGGTAATATTCTAATAGTCCTCTGTGCACAGTTTATAGAGCCTGAGATAGAGCTGAATTAACAACGGTTCTCTAACCTTTATCATTACAAAATAATAGCAAAAGCTCTACTGTATCTCAGAACATATGAGGGCAGCACTCTAATCTCATGCTGGAAATTCATGGGTTCAGTAGCAGACAACACACAATGTAACAAGAATACTCCAAAGTTGCTTCCTTCTGTTGTACGTTACCTTCTTTACGGCTAGATTTAGAGTTTGGCGGCCAAAGGGGTGCGTTAGCTACGCATGCTTTTTTTCTCCCGTACTTTTTAAATACCGCTGGTATTTAGAGTTCACAGAATGGCTGGGTTTTCAGTGCGTTAGGCTCCAAAAAGGGAGCGTAGAGCATAATTTAACGCCACTGCAACTCTAGATACCAGCGGTGCTTACGGACGCGGCCAGCTTCAAAAACGTGCTCGTGCACGATTCCCCCATAGGAAACAATGGGGCAGTTTGATCTGAAAAAAAACCACCTGGGAAACACTTCCTACGTCTGCACCTAACACTCTAACATGTACCTTGAGTCTAAACAACCCTAACCTTACACTTATTAACCCCTAATCTGCCGCCCCCTATATTATATTTATTAACCCCTAATCTGCCGAGCGGACCGCACTGCTACTATAATAAAGTTATTAACCCCTAATCCGCCTCACTCCCGCCTCAATAGCCCTATAATAAATAGTATTAACCCCTAATCTGCCCTCCCTAGCATCGCCGACACCTAACTTCAATTATTAACCCCTAATCTGCCGACCGAATCTCGCCGCTACTGTAATAAATGGATTAACCCCTAAAGCTAAGTCTAACCCTAACACTAACACCCCCCTAAGTTAAATATAATTTAAATCTAACGAAATAAATTAACTCTTATTAAATAAATTATTCCTATTTAAAGCTAAATACTTACCTGTAAAATAAACCCTAATATAGCTACAATATAAATTATAATTATATTATAGCTATTTTAGGATTTATATTTATTTTACAGGTAACTTTGTATTTATTTTAACCAGGTACAATAGGTATTAAATAGTTAAGAACTATTTAATAGCTAAAATAGTTAAAATAATTACAAAATTACCTGTAAAATAAATCCTAAATTACAATTAAACCTAACACTACACTATCAATAAATTAATTAAATACAATACCTACAATTACCTACAATTAAACCTAACACTATCAATAAATTAATTAAATACAATATCTACAAATAAATACAATGAAATAAACTAACTAAAGTACAAAAAATAAAAAAGAACTAAGTTACAAAAAATAAAAAAATATTTACAAACATTAGAAAAATATTACAACAATTTTAAACTAATTACACCTACTCTAAGGCTGAAGAAATCCATCATCGGGCTGAAGTCGGAAGTCCATCATCGGGATGAAGTCTTCTATCAAGCAGCATCTTCAATCTTCTTCCTTCCGGAGCGGAGCGGAGCCATCTTCTTCCCAGCCGACGCGGATCCATCCTCTTCTAACGACGCCTACTAGCCGAATGACGGTTCCTTTAAATGACGTCATCCAAGATGGCGTCCGTCAAATTCCGATTGGCTGATAGGTTTCTATCAGCCAATCGGAATTAAGGTAGGAAAATTCTGATTGGCTTATAGAATCAGCCAATCAGATTGAGCTTGCATTCTATTGGCTGATCGGAACAGCCAATAGAATGCAAGCTCAATCTGATTGGCTGATTGGATCAGCCAATCGGATTGAACTTGAATTTCATTGGCTGATTCCATCAGCCAATCAGAATTTTCTTACCTTAATTCCGATTGGCTGATAGAATCCTATCAGCCAATCGGAATTTGACGGACGCCATCTTGGATGACGTCATTTAAAGGAACCGTCATTCGGCTAGTAGGCGTCGTTAGAAGAGGATGGATCCGCGTCGGCTGGGAAGAAGATGGCTCCGCTCCGCTCCGGAAGAAAGAAGATTGAAGATGCTGCTTGATAGAAGACTTCATCCCGATGATGGACTTCCGACTTCAGCCCGATGATGGATTTCTTCAGCCGCCGCTTGGATCCAGACTTTAGCCCGAGGATGGACGTCACTCTTCAGCCCCCCGCTTGGGCTTGGATCAACACTTCCGAGGCTTGGATCAAGACTTCCGAGGACGGATCGGTTAACCTGGCATGGTGAAGATAAGGTAGGAAGATCTTCAGGGGCTTAATGTTAGGTTTATTTAAGGGGGGTTTGGGTTAGATTAGGGGTATGTGGGTGGTGGGTTGTAATGTTGGGGGGGTATTGTATGTGGTTTTTTTACAGGCAAAAGAGCTGAATTCTTTGGGGCATGCCCCGCAAAGGGCCCTTTTCAGGGCTGGTAAGGTAAAAGAGCTTTGAACTTTTTAAATTTAGAATAGGGTAGGGCATTTTTTTATTTTGGGGGGCTTTGTTATTTTATTAGGGGGCTTAGAGTAGGTGTAATTAGTTTAAAATTGTTGTAATATTTTTCTAATGTTTGTAAATATTTTTTTATTTTTTGTAACTTAGTTCTTTTTTATTTTTTGTACTTTAGTTAGTTTATTTCATTGTATTTATTTGTAGATATTGTATTTAATTAATTTATTGATAGTGTAGTGTTAGGTTTAATTGTAGGTAATTGTAGGTATTGTATTTAATTAATTTATTGATAGTGTAGTGTTAGGTTTAATTGTAGATAATTGTAGGTATTTTAGTTAATTAATTTATTGATAGTGTAGTGTTAGGTTTAATTGTAACTTAGGTTAGGATTTATTTTACAGGTAATTTTGTAATTATTTTAACTATCTTAGCTATTAAATAGTTCTTAATTATTTAATACCTATTGTACCTGGTTAAAATAAATTCAAAGTTACCTGTAAAATAAATATAAATCCTAAAATAGCTATAATATAATTATAATTTATATTGTAGCTATATTAGGGTTTATTTTACAGGTAAGTATTTAGCTTTAAATAGGAATAATTTATTTAATAAGAGTTAATTTATTTCGTTAGATTTAAATTATATTTAACTTAGGGGGGTGTTAGTGTTAGGGTTAGACTTAGCTTTAGGGGTTAATCCATTTATTACAGTAGCGGCGAGATTCGGTCGGCAGATTAGGGGTTAATAATTGAAGTTAGGTGTCGGCGATGTTAGGGAGGGCAGATTAGGGGTTAATACTATTTATTATAGGGTTATTGAGGCGGGAGTGAGGCGGATTAGGGGTTAATAACTTTATTATAGTAGCAGTGCGGTCCGCTCGGCAGATTAGGGGTTAATAAGTGTAGGCAGGTGGAGGCGACATTGAGGGGGGCAGATTAGGGGTTAATAAATATAATATAGGGGTCGGCGGTGTTAGGCGCAGCAGATTAGGGGTACATAGCTATAATGTAGGTGGCAGCGGTGTACGGAGCGGCAGATTAGGGGTTAATAATAATATGCAGGGGTCAGCGATAGCGGGGGCGGCAGATTAGGGGTTAATAAATATAATATAGGGGTCGGCGGTGTTAGGGGCAGCAGATTAGGGGTTCATATGGATAATGTAGGTGACAGTGGTGTGCGGTCGGCAGATTAGGGGTTAAAAAATTATAATAGAGTGGCGGTGATGTGGGGGGACCTCGGTTTAGGGGTACATAGGTAGTTTATGGGTGTTAGTGTACTTTAGAGCACAGTAGTTAAGAGCTTTATAAACCGGCGTTAGCCCAGAAAGCTCTTAACTACTGTTTTTTTTCTGCGGCTGGAGTTTTGTCTTTAGATTTCTAACGCTCACTTCAGCCACGACTCTAAATACCGGCGTTAGAAAGATCCCATTGAAAAGATAGGATACGTAATTGACGTAAGGGGATCTGCGGTATGGAAAAGTCGCGGCTGCAAAGTGAGCGTTAAACCCTTTAATGACTGGCTCCAAATACCAGAGGGCGGTAAAAAACAGCGTTAGGAGCCTCTAACGCTGGTTTTGACGGCTACCGCCCAACTCTAAATCTAGGCCTAAGACTCTTCATGAATGTCCACTTTAGAACACAGATTAAACTAACACATTTTTTCACTCTTGCACTAACTGAGCTCAAAGTAAAATTTTAACGTGGGCGAGTTAGCGGGTGTATTACAAGATGAAAGTAAAAAGTTAGTTCTAGAGCAAAAGTCAGATGTTGGCTAACTTTAGGACTTTGAATATCGCAACAGCGTTAACTTCTTCTCCCATACACTTCTATGGAACATGCTGTTAAAAAACCCAAAAATGAATACTTATCGCTCGCAAGCTAACTCGACACCGTGTTAGACCTACAGCACTAAACCCAAAAGTAGTTATGAATATTTTAGTTTCCAATGTTCTTCAACTTTTTTGTAAAATATATATCTTTATCTATATGAATATATGTAGAAATATATATACAACTGTATATATAAATATCTATTTAAAAATAAAGTGAAGAACATTGGAATGTAAAATATTTCTATAAATAATACAGTAATATTAAATACAATTATTTTCAAACTTTAAATTTATTTAACTGGAAAGGGCTCAAAAATGTATGCATGTGTATATGTATAGAACTGTGTTTATATGTGTGTATATATAAACACATAAATACACATGTATGTAAACACATTTATATATATATATATATATATATATATATATATATATATATATATATATATATATATATATATATATATATATACATACACACACATGTAGACATTATAGCCCTTTCCAGCCAAATACCTTGCAATATACCATATCCCTTTTAGTATTTAATATTAATATTTAATATATTTATATTAAATATTTTTATCAAAAAGTGTATATATGTGTGTAATAGTTTATTTTAATTAGCATTTGATGTGTTTGGTGAACATTTGTTTTTAACACTTAGGGCCTGATATTCAAAACCTCGTCACTCAGGTGAAATGATCTAAGCAGTCTCATCGGTACGGGGAAACACAAATGTTATCTTGATAAATGTTTCTGTTGCGATGTCGTGATCTTCATGTGAAACAGAAACTCCTACATTACACTACAAGGTGTAAAATAAATCCCACAGATTTTGTGTGATTTCTCTCCATGCCGGCAAGCTTTTGAATATCAGACTCTTACACTTTACACTAGGGGGCCGATTTATTAAATGCTGTCGGAATTGTCGGCATTTATCATTGCACAAGCAGTTCTTGTGAACTGCTTGTGCAATGCCGCCCCCCTGCACATTCCCGGCCAATCGGCCGCTTGCAGGGGCTGTCAATCATTCCGATCGTATCTGATCGGGATAATTGTTTTGAGTTAAGGAGTTAACTTCTGTTTCCAGCGATCTGGAAACATCAGGGGTAGATTTATCAAGCAGCAGGTTCTTTAGCTACACTAATCCTTTGAGCGCAACTGTTTACTTTCAACTTGTAATATGCCTGCTAGTTAGCACGGTTGTGATTGCTTATTGCAACCCGTGCTAACTTTAACGCACCACTTGTAATCCAGTCCATAATGATTACATAGAGCTTTAGTTGCATTTTCCGTTAAACAGTTTACGCCGGAATTAATACGTTTGGATTTTGTTAGCTATATAAATTTGTCTTTAAAAAAAACATTTTGAGGCAGTGCTGAAATGGCTGAGTTTTTATAGCTGTAACAGAAGATTCTTACTTTATTTTTCCCTGTCCCTATAAAAGAGGTACATCCGGCCAAGCACGCTGACATATACGTCATTTGGTTTTCTCCGCACACTGGATCCCATTTCTTGACAGAACAACTGCATGGTGAGTTGCAGGAAGAGTATAAAAAGCTCTCTTTAAATGCGTCTTGTTTGTAGCTACAACAAAATAAAAACAATTGTGGTGTTAAAGGATTTAGCTCCATATCAGTCTGTAACAGGTTTTAGTGAGACGTCACAACACGCAAACTGTACAAAGCGTCTTAGATATCAGGAAAATATTCCGATAGAAGCTACTACAATATCCTTTGGGCTCTGTTTGTTAGAGCCTTTCAGGATTCTTTAAAAAAAACTTTTATTCCAATCTCTAGAAAAATCAGACATTATAACACATCAGAACTACAATATAAGTACATCATTTGTTAAAGAATGTTACATGCTCATTATCCTATTTTACCTCCCCCCCACAATTTTTTTCAAATGATATAATATCCTCTTTATATTTTGTAAAACATATTTATGCAATCTCCCCCTCTCTGAGCCTTAGCTATTGTTTGAATAAAAATACATTTTACACATCTTGTATATTTAAATACTACAAATGCAAATGAAACAGCATTTGGCTTCTTTTGCAGGGCACTAAACATTTTTTTTATTGATCTTAAATTCTTGCCCAGTTACGTTCAAACTAAAATGAGAAAATGTTTATTTTTTTGTCCATCCTCATATTTGGTGCTGTTCAGTTCACAATGCAGATTTAATTTTCACCCATTAAACGACAATGTCCCAATATTGGGACAAAACTTTTGAAACCAAATATTTGTGTTTTACCATGGTTTCAAATTTTTCTTGCCATGGTGGCACTGAATTTACCAGCTTGAAATATTTAAAATAATTATGCCCCTTAATGGATGAAACTGAACTGTGTGTTTCCTTAAAACTATCCAAAACATCTTAATAATATTGTTTACACTATGACTTTCATTATGTAAATCTAAAATTACAGTTACTTTCATATATATAGATTTATATATATCCTATAATATAAAAGGGCAAGTGTGTTTGTCCGAAGCTGTCATGCGCAGTAGAGACCGCGCAAGGTCAAACACACCTGGCCTTCAACACACTGACCTGACCAATCTGTGAATAAATCACAAAACAAGAGGGTGCCCCCTAGTGCAATATTGCACATATGGAGAGCAACAACTGGCAATTCTTGTATTGAAATAATACTCACAAGGTTTGCAGCACCCAGTGTGCTGATTGGTGCAGGCTGGGGACTCACAGTGGCCCAGCAACACTGATCCAAAAGCGGATAAACAGACAGGCAGGAACTCCAGGCAGTGGAAAAAGTGCTGCAGGTGCTATGAAGCAAATGACAAAGAGGACAACTCCTCCAATATTGCAAAACTGCTGGTGAATAACAGGTCTTGTATTGAAGTAATACTCACAAGGGTTGCAGCACCCAGCGAATGGTACAGGCTGGGGACTCACAGCAACACTGATAGACAGATCCAGGTGATCAGGGAGACAATGTGAGCTCAAGCTTTCAATATGATGTTAAAATATTTATTAAAAATAGTATAAAAACAAAGGGTGTAGTGAGCACTCAACAATAAAAAGAAACAGTGGTGGTAACAGATTGCAATGCGTTTCTCAGCTTTTCTCGCTGTTTCCTCCTTTTTCCACTGCCTAGAGTTCCTGCCTGTCTGTTTATTCACTCTTGGATCAGTGTTGCTGGGCCACTGTGAGACCCCAGCCTGCACCAATCAGCACACTGGGTGCTGCAACCCTTGTGAGTATTATTTCAATACAAGAATTACCTGTTGTTGCTCTCTATATTTGCAATATTGCACTAGGGGGCGCCCTCTTGTTTTGTGATTTATTGGATTTATATTGTCGTTTTTGAGAGGAGCGGCCTGTCACTCTTCATACCTGATTTATTTCATAGTCAATACACACCTTGGACGTTCCTATACATCCGGATACTGACGAATCCAAAGGACTTAGTCAAGGCTTTAATACAAATCTTGTATACATCCATTACATACTCATGTTATATATGTATTGATAACTACATCATTGTAAATATTGCATTGAATATTGCACATATTAGTTCATTCATCTTGGTCATCCTTCATATTAGCGCCCCCTTGAGCTGGATATTTAGGTATCACAGTAGTGGTTTAAACACACTGACCTGGCATCTGGGGCCGACTGTGCGCGACACGGACGGGGTGGAACTGGGCATGGCGTGGGCGGAATCGGGTGTGACGTGGGTGTGGCCGGACGGTGCCGGGCTGACTGGAGAGAGAGCTCAAAAGAGGGGGGATAGAGAGAGCAAAAGAAAGGGAGAGAGACAGCAAAAGAGAGGGGTGAGGGACAGCAAAAGAAAGGGGGAGAGAGAGCAAAATAGGGGAGATAGAGAGGGCAAAAGAGAGGAAGAGAGACAGCAAAAGAGAGGGGGAGAAAGGGGAGAGAGAGCAAAAGATGGGAGGGAGAGGGAGGATAGAGAGAGAGCAAAAGAGAGGGGGGAGAGCGCAAAAGAGGGGAGAGAGAGGGGGGATAGAGAGAGAGCAAAAAAGGGGGGAAAGAGAGAGAGAGCAAAAGAGGGGGAAATAGAGAGAGCAAAAGAGGGGGGATAGAGAGAGCAAAAGAGAGGGAGAGAGAAAGCAAAAGAGAGGGGGGAAGGAAAGCAAAAGACAGGGGAGAGAGAGAGCACAAAAGAGAGGGGGGAGAAAGAGAGAGCAAAAGAGAGGGGAGAGAGAGAGCAAAAGAGAGGGGGAGAGCACAAAATAGAGGGGAGAGAGTGCAAAAGAAAGGGGGGGAAGAGAGGGGGAGAGAGAGCTAAAGAGAGGGGAGAGAGAGCGCAGAAGAGAAGGGGAGAGAGAGAGCATAAGAGAGGGGGAGTGAGAGAGCAAAAAAAGGGGGAGAGAAAGAGCAAAAGAGAGGGGGAGAGAGACAGCAAAAGAGACGGGGAAAGAGAGCAAAATAAAGGGGAGAGAGCAAAAGAGGTTGGATAGAGAGAGCAAAAGAGAGGGGAGAGAGAGCAAAAGAGAGGGGGGAGAGAGAGAAAATGAGGGGGGATAGAGGGAGCAAAAGAGAGGGAGAGAGACAGCAAAAGAGAGGGGGGAGAGAGCAAAAGAAAGGGGGGAGAGAGAAAGCAAAAGAGGGGGGATAGAGAGAGCAAAGAGAGGGGGAGAGACAGCAAAAGAGAGGGGGAGAGAGAAAGCAAAAGAGAGGGGGAGAGAGCAAAAGAAAGGGGGAGGGAGAGAGAGCAAAAGAGAGGGGGAGTAAGAGAGAGGAAAAGAGTGGCAGGAGAGCGCAAAAGAGAGGGGCAGAGTGCAAAAGAGAGGGAGGAAAAGAGGGGGAGAGTGAGAGGGGGGAGAGAGAGCAAAAGAGAGGGAGGAAAAGAGGGGGAGAGAGAGAGGGGGGGAGAGAGAGCAAAAGAGAGGGAGCGAGAGCAAAAGAGAGTGGAGAGAGAGCAAAAGAGAGGGGGGAGAGAAAGAGCAAAATAGAGAGAGGGGAGAGCAAAAGAGAGGGGGCAGAGAGAGAAAAAGAGAGGGGGGATAGAGAGAGAGCAAGGGGTGGAACTGCTGTACTGCAAAAAATGGCCAGTGTACACAGGCTTTAGGACTAGTATATATACAGTATATATAAACTGCTTGGGTCCGGAAAAGTTTGGATTTTGGAAATAGGAGAGGGGATGGGACCAAGTGTAGACAACAATATCTTATGTCATTTACGTAATAATTACAAGTGTAAAATCCAGCTTATATATTCAACCTTAAAGGGACACTGAACCCAATTTTTTTCTTTTGTGATTCAGATAGAGCATGCAATTTTAAGCAACTTTCTAATTTACTCCTATTATACATTTTTTTGAATTTATCCACCAATCAGCAAGAACAACCCAGGTTGTTGACCAAAAATGGGCCGGCATCTAAACTTACATTCTTGCTTTTCAAATAAAGATACCAAGGCCTAGATTTGGAGTTTGGTGTTAGCCGTGAAAACCAGCGTTAGAGGCTCCTAACGCTGGTTTTAGGCTAACTCTGGTATTTGGAGTCACTCAAAAAAGGGTCTAACGCTCACTTTTCAGCTGCGACTTTTCCATACCGCAGATCCCCTTACGTAAATTGCGTATCCTATCTTTTCAATGGGATTTTTCTAACTCCGGTATTTAGAGTCGTGGCTGAAGTGAGCGTTAGAACTCTAACGACAAAACTCCAGCCGCAGGAAAAAAGTCAGTAGTTAAGAGCTTTCTGGGCTAACGCCGGTTTATAAAGCTCTTAACTACTGTACTCTAAAGTACACTAACACCCATAAACTACCTATGTACCCCTAAACCGAGGTCCCCCCACATCGCCGACACTCGATTACATTTTTTTAACCCCTAATCTGCCGACCGCAAAGCGCCGCCACCTACGTTATACTTATGTACCCCTAATCTGCTGCCCCTAACACCGCCGACCCCTATATTATATTTATTAACCCCTAATCTGTCCCCCACAACGTCGCCTCCACCTGCCTACACTTATTAACCCCTAATCTGCCGACCGGACCGCACCGCTATTATAATAAAGTTATTAACCCCTAATCCGCCTCACTAACCCTATAATAAATAGTATTAACCCCTAATCTGCCCTCCCTAACATCGCCGACACCTAATCTGCCGACCGGAGCTCACCGCTATTCTAATAAATGTATTAACCCCTAAAGCTAAGTCTAACCCTAACACTAACACCCCCCTAAGTTAAATATAATTTACATCTAACGAAATTAATTAACTCTTATTAAATAAATTATTCCTATTTAAAGCTAAATACTTACCTGTAAAATAAATCCTAATATAGCTACAATATAAATTATAATTACATTGTAGCTATTTTAGGATTAATATTTATTTTACAGGCAACTTTGTAATTATTTTAACCAGGTACAATAGCTATTAAATAGTTAAGAACTATTTAATAGTTACCTAGTTAAAATAATTACAAAATTACCTGTAAAATAAATCCTAACCTAAGTTACAATTAAACCTAACACTATACTATCATTAAATTAATTAAATAAAATACCTACAATTACCTACAATTAAACCTAACACTACACTATCAATACATTAATTAAATACAAAACCTACAAATAACTACAATGAAATAAACTAACTAAAGTACAAAAAATAAAAGAGAACTAAGTTACAAAAAATAAAAAAATATCTACAAACATAAGAAAAATATTACAACAATTTTAAACTAATTACACCTACTCTAAGCCCCCTAATAAAACAACAAAGCCCCCCAAAATAAAAAATGCCCTACCCTATTCTAAATTACTAAAGTTCAAAGCTCTTTTACCTTACCAGCCCTGAACAGGGCCCTTTGCGGGGCATGCCCCAAGAAGTTCAGCTCTTTTGCCTGTAAAAAAAAACATACAATACCCCCCCCCCAACATTACAACCCACCACCCACATACCCCTAATCTAACCCAAACCCCCCTTAAATAAACCTAACACTAAGCCCCTGAAGATCTTCTTCCTTGTCTTCACCATACCAGGTTCACCGATCGGTCCTGAAGAGCTCCTCCGATGTCCTGATCCAAGCCCAAGCGGGGGGCTGAAGATGTCCATGATCCGGTAGAAGTCTTCATCCAAGCGGGGCAGAAGAGGTCTTCCATCCGATTGAAGTCTTCATCCAGGCGGCATCTTCTATCGACATCCATCTGGAATGGAGCGGCAGCATCCTGAAGACCTCCGACGCAGAACATCCATCCTGGCCGACGACTGAACGACGAATGACGGTTCCTTTAAATGATGTCATCCAAGATGGCATCCCTCGAATTCCGATTGGCTGATAGGATTCTATCAGCCAATCGGAATTAAGGTAGGAATATTCTGATTGGCTGATGGAATCAGCCAATCAGATTTAGCTCGCATTCTATTGGCTGATCGGAACAGCCAATAGAATGCGAGCTCAATCTGATTTGCTGATTGGATCAGCCAATCGGATCGAACTTGATTCTGATTGGCTGATTCCATCAGCCAATCAGAATATTCCTACCTTAATTCCGATTGGCTGATAGAATCCTATCAGCCAATCGGAATTCGAGGGACGCCATCTTGGATGACGTCATTTAAAGGAACCGTTATTCGTCGTTCAGTCGTCGGCCAGGATGGATGTTCCGCGTCGGAGGTCTTCAGGATGCTGCCGCTCCGTTCCAGATGGATGTCGATAGAAGATGCCGCCTGGATGAAGACTTCAATCGGATGGAAGACCTCTTCTGCCCCGCTTGGATGAAGACTTCTACCGGATCATGGACATCTTCAGCCCCCCACTTGGGCTTGGATCAGGACATCGGAGGAGCTCTTCAGGACCGATCGGTGAACCTGGTATGGTGAAGATAAGGTAGGAAGATCTTCAGGGGCTTAGTGTTAGGTTTATTTAAGGGGGTTTGGGTTAGATTAGGGGTATGTGGGTGGTGGGTTGTAATGTTGGGGGGGGGTATTGTATGTTTTTTTTACAGGAAAAAGAGCTGAACTTCTTGGGGCATGCCCCGCAAAGGGCCCTGTTCAGGGCTGGTAAGGTAAAAGAGCTTTTAACTTTAGTAATTTAGAATAGGGTAGGGCATATTTTATTTTGGGGGGCTTTGTTGTTTTATTAGGGGGCTTAGAGTAGGTGTAATTAGTTTAAAATTGTTATAATATTTTTCTTATGTTTGTAGATTTTTTTTATTTTTTGTAACTTAGTTCTTTTTTATTTTTTGTACTTTAGCTAGTTTATTTAATTGTAGTTATTTGTAGATATTGTATTTAATTAATGTATTGATAGTGTAGTGTTAGGTTTAATTGTAGGTAATTCTAGGTAGTTTATTTAATTAATTTATTGATAGTGTAGTGTTAGGTTTAATTGTAACTTAGGTTAGGATTTATTTGACAGGTAATTTTGTAATTATTTTAACTAGGTAACTATTAAATAGTTCTTAACTATTTAATAGCTATTGTACCTGGTTAAAATAATTACAAAGTTGCCTGTAAAATAAATGTTAATCCTAAAATAGCTACAATGTAATTATAATTTATATTGTAGCTATATTAGGATTTATTTTACAGGTAAGTATTTAGCTTTAAATAGGAATAATTTATTTAATAAGACTTAATTAATTTCGTTAGATGTAAATTATATTTAACTTAGGGGGGTGTTAGTGTTAGGGTTAGACTTAGCTTTAGGGGTTAATACATTTATTAGAATAGCGGTGAGCTCCGGTCGGCAGATTAGGGGTTAATAATTGAAGTTAGGTGTCGGCGATGTTAGGGCAGCAGATTAGGGGTACATAGGGATAATGTAAGTAGCGACGGTGTCCGGAGCGGTAGATTAGGGGTTAATAATAATATGCAGGGGTCAGCGATAGCGGGGGCGGCAGAATAGGGGTTAATAAGTGTAAGGTTAGGGGTGTTTAGACTCAGGGTACATGTTAGAGTGTTAGGTGCAGACGTAGGAAGTGTTTACGCATAGCAAACAATGGGGCTGCGTTAGGAGCTGAACGCGGCTTTTTTGCAGGTGTTAGTTTTTTTTTCAGCTCAAACAGCCCCATTGTTTCCTATGGGGGAATCGTGCACGAGCACGTTTTTGAGGCTGGCCGCTTGCGTAAGCAACTCTGGTATCGAGAGTTGAAGCTGCGTTAAAAATGCTCTACGCTCCTTTTTTGGAGCCTAACGCAGCCTTTATGTGGACTCTCAATACCAGAGTTATTTTTATGGTGCGGACAGAAAAAAGCCGGCGTTAGCTACGCGGGTCTTTACCGACAAAACTCTAAATCTAGCCGCAAGAGAATGAAGAACATTTTATAATAGGAGCAAATTAGAAAGTTGCTTGAAATTGCATGCTCTATCTGAATCACAAAAGAAAAAAATTAGGTTCAGTGTCCCTTTAAGGTAGTTTTATATTCTTTTTAATACTTTTGTATACATACTACCATCAGAAAGATAGCACAGTACTTTAAATAGAGAGGTTATATTTGTTGTTTTAATACATATAGGACCCTATTTATCATGGTCTGGCGGACCTGATCCAACAGTGCGGATCAGGTCCGTCAGACCTCGCTGAATACGGCGAGCAATACGCTCGCCGTATTCAGTATTGCACCAGCAGATCACAAGAGCTGCTGGTGCAACGCCGCCCTCTGCAGACTCGCGGCCAATGGGCTGCCAGCAGGGGGGTGTCAATCAACCCGATCGTACTTGATCGGGTTGATTTCCGGAGATGTCTGTCCGCCTGCTCAGAGCAGGCGGACAGGTTATGGAGCAGCGGTCTTTGTGACCGCTGCTTCATAAGTGCTGTTTCTGGCGAGCCTGCAGGCTCGCCAGAAACACGGGCATCAAGCTCCATTCGGAGCTTGATAGATATGCCCCAGAGACTTGCATTTACACTTAAGAACACAAAAAATTATTAATGAAAAAGTTTGGAATTTAGAATAATTCTGGATCTTGGAATCTCGGCTTGGGGAATATATATACAAGCTGTGCATTACATACCTTATTGGAAATGTGAATATCACTCCCTCTGTGAACAAACATGTGCTGTGTGCAGTGCTCAAACACAATGCTATTATCAATCCAATATGGTGACTAGCATATAATAATAAATCGTTTAACCAATTAAGGGCCAGATTACAAGTGGAGTGCTAAATTTGCACTGAGTAATGCTAGGGCACGCTAATGTGCACTGGTATTACAAGTTGACAGCAATGTGAGTTTGCGTTCAAGAGAGTGAATTTCCATAAGCTCCAATGTGAGCTTCGTTCTGATGCTGTCAGAGACGGCACAGAACCTAAGTGCAGCAAAGGGGGTAAGTAGCCCAGCGATGGCAGCAATATTAAATATATATGTATATAAGCATACACATATATATTTACTGGGCACAAACAGTTCCCATAGACCGCAATGTAAAGTGACTCTTCAGTGCCATTTTATTTTTGTAACACCCCACTCCCACCAACTTTACCCCCAAAATACTGCCTAGTGCAGTTATTTTATTAAAAAATAAAAATGCTACAATTTTAATTTTTAATAAAATACACTACACTGTATTTTGGGGGAATTTGGGGCACAAATATAAAATTAACCAGAGATCTGATCTCTGGTTAATTTTATAAGCACTAATTGCTACCGCAAGCTCTTGGTAGCAATAAGCAGCCACTTGTAATGGCTGGTTATTAATTGTGCAATAAATTAGCCCTAAATGTGTTGAACAGTCGACCAGCAAACCAAAATGAATTCCGCTATCGGCATCATAGTGAAGTTACTATAGAAATTAACAAACAAGTACAATAAATAAACTTGCATATCATATTCTCATATACATAAGTAAAATTATATTGTTTTACTCTGTCCACTTAGATTGACTGTAGCATTCTTATCTTTGAATAGTATTAATATAATCTAATACTATAAACCAGGGCAAGTTAATTATATTTTACTGATCGTGTCTAATTAATAATGAATGTTGTGAATGTACAATCAAACCCAGATAAACAATCACATAAATACGATACTTAGCTACATCCTGAGAAGTATGAGATAGGGAATTAAGTGATAAGTATAGAAGTTGTGCAATTAAGGCAAGTGTGAGGGGACCTATTAAACACTACCCTTATAAAAATCACAATCATCCAATCCCTTTTAGAAGACCAATAAGTTTCACCTACCAATTCTCAATCTACATCCCTCTAAACATACTGTATGGTCTTAATAGTAACCAAATCAATTAAGATCAGGCTAACGAGTTAGCCCTTGGGACATACAATATTAAACCAAAAGATTAATTGTGCTTCTCTTTGAATCAGTATTTTCTACCTATTTACCTCCTCTAATAGTTTTAGGAATATGATCAATAATAATTGTTTTCAATGAAGCCACCGTATGTCCCTGTTTAGCGAAGTGGCGTGCCACAGGTTGATCTGAATCACCAACGGCGATGACCTGACGTATATTTATTCTGTCGTTAGCCATGCATTCTCTTAAAGTTCCACTCATTTTCCTGATGTAATATAGAAGGCATAGACATATAAGGATGTATACAATGTATGTTGTTGTACACATTAGCAGGTGATTAATATTGCATTTCCAATTACAGTGTGGATAATGAAAGGTCTTCTTCTTCACAATTAAACTATTGCAGGTACATCCTAGACATCTTTGACAACCTTTTCTTTTACATAGGTCACAGTCTCGTTTATAACAGTCAACAGGATCTGTTTTAACTAGTAAATCACTGAGGTTTGTGGCTCATTTGTAACCAATCATTGGAGGTAACATATTTTTAAATGGTAAGGTCTAATCAGATGAAAGAACATGCCAATGTTTTCCTAATATCATGCCTACTGTTGCTGTGCTTGGTCCAAACATTGTAGCCAAAATCAATATATTGGGGCCTATTTATCATATGTCTATTGAACCTGATCCGACACTGCGGATCAGGTCCGACAGACATCGATGAATGCGGAGAGCAATACGCTCTCCGTATTCAGCATTGCACCAGCAGCTCTTGTGAGCTGCTGGTGCAACGCTGCCCCCTGCAGACTCACGGACAATCGGCCGGCATCAGGTGGTGTCAATCAACCCGATCGTACTCGATCGGGTTGATTTGCGGCGATTCCTGTCAGCCTCATAAGTGCAGGAGAAAGACTTTACCTTTAAACCTGCTACCTGTTTACAAGGTTATTTCCTGCTTTTGCATATCCTGCACTTCAGTTATTACCAGGAGAAAGACTTTACCTTTAAACTTGTTACCTGTTTACAAGTTTGTTTCCTGCCTTGTGCAAATCCTGCACTTCAGTTATTACCAGGAGAAAGACTTTACCTTTAAACTTGTTACCTGTTTACAAGTTTGTTTCCTGCCTTGTGCAAATCCTGCACTTCAGTTATTACCAGGAGAAAGACTTTACCTTTAAACCTTCTACCTGTTTACAAGTTTGTTTCCTGCTTTGTGCAAATCCTGCATTTCAGTAATTACCAGGACAAAGACTTTACCTTTAAACTTGTTACCTGTTTACAAGTTTGTTTCCTGCCTTGTGCAAATCCTGCACTTCAGTTATTACCAGGAGACTTTCCTTTTGAATCTGCATATCTGCTTACTTGTTTGTTCCCTTCCACTCCTGGTGTATGTGGACATAACATACCTGAATAGTATATATTTAAATATACCCTGCAAGTATTTGCTCATTCAAAGTATTTTGTTATTTAAATAAATCTGTTATCTTTTCAATCTATATGGCTTCTACTAATTTTCATTTAAAGCAACTGTTCCAGACAATGAGGCTCTCACAAAATATCCTGAGACAGAACATGACAAAATGTGAAGACCATAAAAGAGAGCCCTCTGGAAATATTGCTGTATTGGAATCAGTATTAATTTTTTTTAAGGACATACTGATTAACTTTATCTAAGAAAATGCAGAAAACAGAAGGGCGCCTCCTAGTGTAAGATAGTACAGACTATATACATATGCTCAAATGTGATCGACATATACTCACAAGTAAAGCAGCACCCACTCGTGCTTAGTAACACCTACTGGGATCTCTCAGAGTCCCAGCTCACTACTCATGGGATCCCGCACACTCCTCCGTCCAGGGTGTTTGCTCCAAACAGAAAAAAACTCAGGCTCTCAGTCAAGTGAAATATATCAATTCACTTTAATAAAATCCAATGTAAAAACCACAGTGTACAAAAGTTTCACTATGTATTCAAATCGTGCAAACTAGTTTCTCAGCTGACACGCTGTTTCATCAGGCATCTACAAACCAACTGAGAGCTCTGAGCTATAAACTAATCTTAACCAATCAAACACTAAACATATTGTCACACCCCTACAAACAGCATTAGTTTGTTCTCAACTTAACCCCTTAAAAAACCTTTTTTTAAGGGGTTAAGTTGAGAACAAACTAATGCTGGCAACAGCTGTTTGTAGGTGTGTACTATATTACACTAGGAGGCGCCCTTCTGTTTTCTGCATTTTCTTAGATCTGTCTTGACTTCTGTTTGGGAAGGAGCAGCTGCCATTGGAGAATAGAGACACCTGTAGAGGACTGTGACATCATTGGATTACAGAGTTAACCAACTGGGAGTATACCCAGAGCTAATGATTATCCTCAAGGACTTGCTAGTCTGAGTATTATAATTGCATTATTAGTATTGGTGTGTGTATTTGTTATGATTTTTGTATTATACATGTGGTGCATATCAAATTCTTTGTTTTTAATATTTGGTTTTTAATGCGCCCCCTTGAGTGGTGACGATTAATTGTTACAGGTTTCTATTTGTGATTAACTTTATGAAGCTGGTGGAAACGATATGTCTCCCAACCGAAACCTTGTCTGAAATTACCTCCCGATCAAGAAAAGGTTGTAAAGAACCCTTAACAGTAGAGGAAAAGACTTGGTAAAGACAAATTAAACTCTGTTTCTATTGTGGGGGATCTGGTCACTGCATCACAGGGTGTCCAGTAAGACCCCCCTAGAGGATCGAATCGAAATACAGCCAAGTCTAAAATGGACTCTGATGCTAAGGGAACAAATGATACTTCCACTAGCAAACTGAAAGATACCCCTGGAGAGGACCCAGCTACCAAGAATACATCTATTCTGCAAGCAACTATTTCTAACACGCTACAAGAAATGGTACCTGATTTGAAACAGATGGTCATTGGGAGTACAACTCCAACTATATGCACTACTCATGCCACTGCCTCTGTTTCTGCATCTACCACATTGGGGAAGTCTGCAAAAATACCTCCTGGAAATCCCGCACATTACCTTGTCTCCGCCCTCGCTGGAGATTCTTCTAACGAAAGTCACTCATCAGACATAAAAGTGACAAACCTTCCAGCTGAATCAGACTCTGCCAAATCTAAAGATCAACACCTCCCTTCCCTTCACCCAGCTACTCATAGAGGCCTATTTAACAATGGTCTGTCGGACCTGATCATACAGTGCAGATCAGATCTGACAGACCTCGCTGAAGGTGGAGAGCAATACGCTCTCCGTATTCAGCATTGCACCAGCAGCTCTTGTGAGCTGCTGGTGCAATGCTGCCCCGTGCAGACTCGTGGCCAATCGACCACCAGCAGGGCGATGTCTGTCCACTTGCTTAGAGCAGGCGGACAGGGTTATGGAGTATGTAACACGTATGATAATTGCTTTTTCTGGTCAGCCTGCAGCCAGAAACATGGAGCGTCAAGCTCCATACGGAGCTTCATAGATAGGCCCCATTGACTGAGGAAGAATTGGATGTGATGGTTGATTTGGATATATATGACACAGATAACAAATTTCTTGACTCTATAGGAGAGGTCATATCCTACCCAGAGATACTCTACCCATCAGCCAGTGCATTGCAAGCTGTTTGGCAAAATCAGGAACCTCCAAATCAAACTGATCTTTGTAGTTCAGCTCTTGTTATGCCTACAGGGAAATCTTCTATGGGTCCCCAAACTCAGGCAGCTGTTCCAAGGAAAGAATAATTTTCATCTGAATGTATTAAGGCTTCAAATGGAATATTGGTTTGTAAAACTGCTCTTCAGATGTTTGAACAGGCTTTGAGCACCCGGAGAGAGATCTTTTGAGGGGCGTCTGTCAAGAACCAAGCCTCCAGACTAAAAAGAAAAAGAAAAGGTCTGAGAGGCATTCTGCTCAAAAGAGCTGTGCAGGGATTTGAACCTGTGGCTCTGTGCTTATTACTCTGTTTGCTTGTATGTGGAGCCACAGCCAGTTCTAGCAGTTTAGGAGTTTCAAATGCAATAGTATGCAACTTAAAAAGATCTGTTAAATGAGTATTTGTCTTACTTGTAATTACACCTGTGCAAAACACAGGTGCTCTCAATTTTGGATTTACTCAAAACCAATCCTGTGCAAAACCTCCCTAATTAAGGCTGTCTGTTAGGCTGCATATTGTCTTCACATTGTTTCTGCTTTGTCACAAGCTAGAATCTGTTTCCTGTACTTCAGTACATATTTGGAGGAAGTCTTCACCTTTGCACCTGTTTACAAGTTTGTTTCCTGCCTTGTACAATTCTTGCACTTCAGTTATTATCAGGAGAAAGACTTTACCTTTAAACCTGCTACCCGTTTACAAGTTTGTTTGCTGCGATGCACAAATCCTGCACTTCAGTTATTACCAGGAGACTTTCCTTTTGAATCTGCAGCTCTGCTTACTTGTTGGATCCTTTCCACTCCTGGCGTATGTGGACATAACATACCTGAATAGTATAAATTTAAAATACTCTGCAATCAAAGTATTTGTTATTTAAATAAATCTGTTTTCTTTTCAATCTATATGGATTCTACTAATCTTCATTTAAAGCAACTGTTCCAGACAATGAGGCTCTCACAAAATATCCTGAGACAGAACATGACAAAGACGTACCACATGAAGAAGACTTGACAACTCCTGGGCAGTAGGTAGTTTGACCAAAGGCACAAAATGAGCAAGTCTTGAAAATTGGTCCACTACAACCCATATAACCATATGATGGTCAGAAGGAGGTAGGTCCATAATAAAATCCATGGTTATGTGTGCCCAAGGTTGTTTGGGTATGGCCAAAGGTTGGAGTATGTCATAAGGTAAGGATAACATAGTAACATAGTAACATAGTAGATAAGATTGAAAAAAGACCGAAGTCTATCGAGTTCAACCTATACAAATCTAAAATATATACAAAAAGCTCCAGTTAAGCTTAAATAATGCCACTAAAAGGTGACCCATTTAATACTAGCAATCATATCCATGAATTTTGTTTATAGACAGAAATGTATCCAAATAATTTTTAAATGTATCTAGGGTATTGGCATTCACTACCTCCTTTGGTAATGAGTTCCAAAATGTTATTTCTCTTACAGTGAAAAAACGTTTCCGTTGCAGGAGATTAAATCTCCTTTCCTCCAACCTTAAATTGTGACCTCTGGTCACAAACAATTTTCTTGGAATAAACAGCGCTTCTGCCATCTCTGTATATGGGCCTTGAATATATTTATATAAAGTAATCATGTCACCTCTTAAGCGCCTTTTTTCTAAAGAAAACAGATCCTGTTTGGCTAGCCTCTCCTCATAGGTTAAATTCTCCAATCCCCTTATTAGCTTTGTGGCCCTTCTCTGAACTTTTTCTAGTTCTGCAATATCTTTTATTGCGATCGGTCCCCAGAACTGCACTCCATACTCAAGGTGAGGTCTTACCAGGGCTTTATATAGTGACAGAATAATGCTTTCCTCCCTTGAGTCAATGGGCTCTAGTTATTAAGCTCCGTATTTTTCTGCATTCCCCTGCCCAATACGCTCGACTAAGCTCGCCTCACATCGCCGCCGTGGACCTGAATACGCTCAACAAAGTTATCAATAAAGCTGTCAAAAAGCTGCGCACCAAGTACGGGGCGATGAGCAGTGGACTGTGATAGTTATCACTCATCAATCTCGCTGCTCTTTTTTACAGCTTTATTGATACCCCTGTCACTAAGCACTCACACTATACTATACTGTTCTACCCTCTATACCGGCACCCCCGGAGCCCCCCACAACTAAATAAAGTTTTTAACCCCTAAACCGCCGCTCCTAGACCCCGCCGCAACTATAATAAATATGTTAACCCTAAACTGCCGCTCCCGGACCCCGCTGCAACTATAATGAATATGTTAACCCCTAAAACGCCACTCCCGGATGCCGCCGCCACCTACATAATACCTATTAACCCCTATCCTGCACCCCCTATACCGCCGCCACCTATAATAAATTTATTAGCCCCTATCCTGCACCCCCCACACCGCCGCCACTATAATAAAATTATTAACCCCTAAACATTAACCCCTAAACCTAAGTCTAACACTAACCCTAACACCCCCCTAACTTAAATATTAATTAAATAAATCTAAATAATATTACTCTTATTAACTAAATTAATCCTATTTAAAACTAAATACTTACCTATAAAATAAATCTACCAAATCCACCAAATCTAAGCCCCCTAATAAAATAAACTAAAAAAATAAATAAATAAACGTCACTACCCTACAAAGTAATCAGCTCTTTTACCAGCCCTTAAAAGGGCTTTTTTCGGGGCATTGCCCCAAAGTAATCAGCTCTTTTACCTGTAAAAAAAATACAACCCCCCCAACATTACAACCCACCACTCACATACCCCTACTCTAACCCACCCAAACCCCCTTAAAAAATCCTAACACTAACCCCCTGAAGATCTCCCTACCTTTAGTCGTCTTTACCCAGCCGGGCCGAAGTCTTCATCCAAGTGGCACTGAAGAGGTCCATCATCCGATAGAAGTCTTCATCCAAGGGGCGCTGAAGAGGTCCTTCATCCGGGAGAAGTCTTCATCCAGGCGGCGTCTTCAATCTTCATCCACCCGGAGCGGAGCGGAGCCATCTTCAAAGGAGCCGACGCGGAGCCATCCTCTTCAACCGACGACTTCCCGACGAATGAAGGTTCCTTTAAGGGACGTCATCCAAGATGGCGTCCATTCAATTGAGCTCGCATTCTATTGGCTTTTCCGATCAGCCAATAGAATGCAAGCTCAATCTGATTGGCTGATTGGATCAGCCAATCGGATTGAACTTCAATCTGATTGGCTGATTGAATCAGCCAATCAGATTTTTCTTACCTTAATTCTGATTGGCTGATAGAATCCTATCAGCCAATCGGAATTGAAGGGACGCCATCTTGGATGACGTCCCTTAAAGGAACCTTAATTCGTCGGGAAGTCGTCGGTTGGAGAGGATGGCTCCGCGTCGGCTCCTTTGAAGATGGCTCCGCTCCGCTCCGGATGGATGAAGATTGAAGGCGCCGTCTGGATGAAGACTTCTCCCGGATGAAGGACCTCTTCAGCGCCCCTTGGATGAAGACTTCTATCGGATGAAGGACCTCTTCAGCACCACTTGGATGAAGACTTCAGCCCGGCTGGGTGAAGACAGCTAAAGGTAGGGAGATCTTCTGGGGGTTAGTGTTAGGTTTTTTTAAGGGGGGTTTGGGTGGGTTAGAGTAGGGGTATGTGGGTGGTGGGTTGTAATGTTGGGGGGTTGTATTTTTTTTTACAGGTAAAAGAGCTGATTACTTTGGGGCAATGCCCCGCAAAAAGCCCCTTTAAGGGCTGGTAAAAGAGCTGATTACTTTGTAATGTAGAATAGGGTAGTGACGTTTATTTTATTTTTTTTTAGTTTATTTTATTAGGGGGCTTAGATTTGGTGTAATTAGTTTAAAATTCTTGTAATATTATTTTATTTTCTGTAATTTAGTGTTTGTTTTTTTTTGTAATTTAGTTTAGTTTATTTAATTGTATTTATTTGTAGGTATTTGTAGCTAATTTATTTAATTAATTTAATGATAGTGTAGTGTTAGGTTTAATTGTAACTTAGGTTAGGATTTATTTTACAGGTAATTTTGTATTTCTTTTAGCTAGGTAGTTATTAAATAGTTAATAACTATTTAATAACTATTGTACCTAGTTAAAATAAATACAAAGTTACCTGTAAAATAAAAATAAATCCTAAAATAGCTACAATGTAATTATTAATTACATTGTAGCTATCTTACGCCTAGATTTAGAGTTCTGTGTTAGCCGTCAAAACCAGCGTTAAGGGCTCCTAACGCTGGTTTTGGCCACCCGCTGGTATTTAGAGTCAGTCATGAAAGGGTCTAACGTTCACTTTCCAGCCGCGACTTTTCCATACTGCAGATCCCCCTATGCCATTTGCGTATCCTATCTTTTCAATGGGATCTTTCTAACGCTGGTATTTAGAGTCTTGGCTGAAGTGAGCGTTAGAACTCTACTGACAAGACTCCAGCCACAGAGAAAAGCCAGGAGTTAAGAGCTTTCTGGGATAACGCTGGTTCATAAAGCTCTTAACTACTGTGCTCTAAAGTACACTAACACCCATAAACTACCTATGTACCCCTAAACCGAGGCCCCCCCACATCGCCGCCACTCTAATAAATTTTTTTAACCCCTAATCTGCCGACCGCACACCGTCACAACCTACATTATCCCTATGTACCCCTAATCTGCTTCCCCTAACACCGCCGACCCCTATATTATATTTATTAACCCCTAATCTGCCGCCCCCAACATCGCCGCCACCTACCTACAATTATTAACACCTAATCTGCCGACCGGACCTCACCGCTACTATAATAAAGTTATTAACCTCTAATCCGCCTCACTCCCGCCTCAATAACCCTATAATAAATAGTATTAACCCCTAATCTGCCCTCCCTAACATCACCGACACCTAACTTCAAGTATTAACCCCTAATCTGCCGACCGGACCTCACCGCTACTCTAATAAATTTATTAACCCCTAAAGCTAAGTCTAACCCTAACACTAACACCCCCCTAAGTTAAATATAATTTTTATCTAACGAAATAAATTATTTCTTATTAAATAAATTATTCCTATTTAAAGCTAAATACTTACCTGTAAAATAAACCCTAATATAGCTACAATATAAATTATAATTATATTGCAGCTATTTTAGGATTAATATTTATTTTACAGGTAACTTTGTATTTATTTTAACCAGGTACAATAGCTATTAAATAGTTAATAACTATTTAATAGCTACCTAGTTAAAATAATTACAAAATTACCAGTAAAATAAATCCTAACCTAAGTTACAATTAAACCTAACACTACACTATCAATAAATTAATTAAATAAAATACCTACAATTATCTACAATTAAACCTAACACTACACTATCAATAAATTAATTGCATACAAATACCTACAAATAAATACAATTAAATAAACTAACTAAAGTACAAAAAATAAAAAATAAACTAAGTTACAAAAAATAAAAAAATCATGTCGAGTAGTGTGTAAATAATTTCAGTGAGAAGCCCAAAGTTTGTGAAAAAGTTTACGTTTTTTAAAATGATTACATTTGATTGTGAAACGGTGGCATGAAATATACCATAAGTATGCATAGATCAATACAATGGGTTGTCTACTAAAAAAAAAATATTTAGTTTTGACAGGTAAATTAAACAAACAAGGCTCTATTTCTGTTTAAATGGATTTATAGCAAAAATGCTAAAAATTACTCTGTATTTTGAGCAAGTTTTTCTCTAAAGTTCCTGGAAGCTAATGGGTTAATACACATATATTTAGACATATGTGTATATATATATATATATATATATATATATATATATATATATATATATATACACACACACACACATAAATATATACATACATACATACATACTGTACATATATACACATACATTGGAGCGCTTCCCAGTCAAACACATTGTCATATACCATATTCCTTTTAACCTTTTAAAACCCAAGTGTATAAATCCTTATTTTAATGTTTTTTTGATGTGTTTTTGCAACTCTATGTTAATTCTTACAGTTTACTTCAGGTATCAAGTAAATATTCTAGCACAGTTTCGGTTTTGTCTTGGGTGCAAAACTATAACCTTCAACCTGCAATACCAGAACAATTTAGCGTGGTTACAATCTCTATTGATTGTATAGTTTGTGCTAGAGTGAAGTCGGCCATGCTAACCTTTCTCTGCTTAATGCACCTTACCATGGACTTGTAATATCAAGTCGTGCGGACAAGCAATAATGCTTATCACGTCATGCGCTATCATTAGTGCGTAACTTATAATCTGGCCCTTTAATGGCATTTGTTTGTATACACAAAATGAATTTAAGTGTGATTTGTAGTTTAGATCTTACCACTGTATAGCCTGTATAGCTCGTGGAGTTTTTTTGCTATGAGTACATGTCCTACAAAATGTGTTTGTTTCTTAATATGGAGAATTCTGTTGTGAACAAAGCTACCGTCATTTGTAAAACTGTAATGTATTTAAATTACATACCCATCGTAGGTCACTGTTATCCCTGCAACGTCATTATTATCACAACTTAAGAAAAATGCAGATAAAGATAGTAAAAATGCAACAAATGAAGTTGCAAATGAAAGTTTAGTGGCTCCTAGAAGGCCGAA
This sequence comes from Bombina bombina, assembly GCF_027579735.1. NCBI lineage: Eukaryota > Metazoa > Chordata > Amphibia > Anura > Bombinatoridae > Bombina > Bombina bombina. Next base: position 1,151,447,526 of record NC_069504.1, read on the forward strand.
CTTGTACTTTTTCATAATGAGGCCTCCTAAGAACATTCCCAAAGCTGCAGCAGGTAATGTGGATACTCCTAGAAAAGAAAGAATGTTTGTATGAGACATAAGGGTACAGGATTCTTATTACTCAATGACCTAGATGCTGGTTCACTACAACATGTCTACATAATCGATGCAAAAGCTGTGACAAAGAGAGAAAGGGAACTGGAGATAAAGGAATGAGGTATTAAAAACTGTAACTGCTCAAAGGTACAAGGAGAACTACAGTCTACTTAACAGCAAAACTGTCTTTATCATGTCTTGGGAAGACTCTATACGTTGCTACAAAAAGTGGTCTATGCTGGTTCAGAAGGTGGCAATGACTCATTTAACTTTTTCAGAGAAACTGCTCTGCTTTTTTGTAGCGACCACTAAGGAAGGTCAAAGCTACTTACCTGTTATAAAGTTGGATTTTGAGGTGGATTGTCCAAACTGCTGCTCCATGTACTTTGGTTTATATGTGATGAAGCCAATGAAGCTGTTGGTTTGCAGAAGTGTGACGAACAATAACATGACGTACAGTCGGTTGTAACATAAGGATTTCAAGGCCTTGAAAAATCCTGAAGTGTAAAGTGAGAAATTGTGGTTGTGAAACTGCAGGTGACTGAATTAGAAAATGACAGAAATCTAAAAACAACCTAAAGACGTCCAGACCTAAGAAACACTGGTTATACTGAGTACAGAGTAGATGGCTACTTAGTGATAGAACTGTATTAGAGGACATGGTCAATACAACAGGGTACAGCTGCTCCCCTGACATTTATGTAGCACAGCCTACTGATTTTTAATTAAGATATTATGATAATAATTAATCAAATAAATAAGAAAGCAGGAAGGCCTTTAAAGCCTTTAACTATTGTTACTCTACATAATTTACAGGTCAGTGTTTTATTACACTACATAATTTACTGGTCTGTGTTTTATTACACTACATAATTTACTGGTCAGTGTTTTATTACTCTACATAATTTACTGGTCTGTGTTCTATTACTCTACATAATTTACTGGTCAGTGTTTTATTACTCTACATAATTTACTGGTCAGTGTTTATTACTCTACATAATTTACTGGTCTGTGTTTTATTACTCTACATAATTTACTGGTTAGTGTTTTATTACTCTACATAATTTACTGCTCTGTGTTTTATTACTCTACATAATTTACTGGTCAGTGTTTTATTACTCTACATAATTTACTGGTCTGTGTTTTATTACTCTACATAATTTACTGGTCAGTGTTTTATTACTCTACATAATTTACTGGTCAGTGTTTTATTACTCTATATAATTTACTGGTCTGTGTTTTATTACACTACATAATTTACTGGTCTGTGTTTTATTACTCTACATAATTTACTGGTCAGTGTTTAATTACTCTACATAATTTACTGGCCAGTGTTTTATTACACTACATAATTTACTGGTCAGTGTTTTATTACACTATATAATTTACTGGTCAGTGTTTTATTACCCTACATAATTTTCTGGTGAGTGTTTTATTACTCTACATAATTTACTGGTCAGTGTTTTATTACTCTACACACTTTACTGGTCAGTGTTTTGTTACTCTACATAATTTACTGGTCTGTGTTTTATTACTCTACATAATTTACTGGTCAGTGTTTTATTACTCTACACACTTTACTGGTTAGTGTTTTATTACACTACATAATTTACTGGTCAGTGTTTTATTACACTACATAATTTACTGGTCAGTGTTTTATTACTCTACATAATTTACTGGTCAGTGTTTTATTACACTACATAATTTACTGGTCAGTGTTTTATTACACTACAAAATTAACTGGTCAGTGTTTTATTACTCTACATAATTTACTGGTCAGTGTTTTATTACACTACATAATTTATTGGTGTGTGTTTTATTACACTACACACTTTACTGGTCAGTGTTTTATTACTCTACATAATTTACTGGTCAGTGTTTTATTACTCTACATAATTTACAGGTCTGTTTTATTACTCTACATAATTTACTGGTCAGTGTTTTATTACTCTACATAATTTACTGGTCAGTGTTTTATTACACTACAAAATTAACTGGTCAGTGTTTTATTACTCTACATAATTTACTGGTCAGTGTTTTATTACACTACATAATTTATTGGTGTGTGTTTTATTACACTACACACTTTACTGGTCAGTGTTTTATTACTCTACATAATTTACTGGTCAGTGTTTTATTACTCTACATAATTTACAGGTCTGTTTTATTACTCTACATAATTTACTGGTCAGTGTTTTATTACTCTACATAATTTACTGGTCTGTTTTATTACTCTACATAATTTATTGGTCTGTGTTTTATTACACTACATAATTTACAGGTCAGTGTTTTATTACTCTACATAATTTACTGGTCTGTGTTTTATTACTCTACACACTTCACTGGTCAGTGTTTTATTACTCTACATAATTTACTGGTCAGTGTTTTATTACTCTACATAATTTACTGGTCTGTGTTTTATTACACTACATAATTTACTGGTCTGTGTTTTATTACTCTACATAATTTACTGGTCAGTGTTTTGTTACTCTACATAATTTACTGGTCAGTGTTTTATTACTCTACATAATTTACTGGTCTGTGTTTTATTACTCTACACACTTTACAGGTCAGTGTTTTATTACGCTACATAATTTACTGGTCAGTGTTTTATTACTCTACATAATTTACTGGTCAGTGTTTTATAAATCTACATAATTTACTGGTCAGTGTTTTATTACACTACATAATTTACTGGTCTGTGTTTTATTACACTGCATAATTTATTGGTCAGTGTTTTATTACTCTACATAATTTACTGGTCTGTGTTTTATTACTCTACATAATTTACTGGTCTGTGTTTTATTACTCTACATAATTTACTGGTCAGTGTTTTATTACACTACATAATATACTGGTCTGTGTTGTATTACACTACATAATTTACTGGTCAGTGTTTTATTACTCAAGATAATTTACTGGTCAGTGTTTATTACTCTATATAATTTACTGGTCTGTGTTTTATTACTCTACATAATTTACTGGTCTGTGTTTTATTACTCTACATAATTTGCTGGTCAGTGTTTTATTACTCTACACACTTTACTGGTTAGTGTTTTATTGCTCTACATAATTTACTGGTCAGTGTTTTACTACTCTACACACTTTACTGGTCAGTGTTTTATTATGCTACATAATTTACTGGTCAGTGTTTTATTACTCTACATAATTTACTGGTCAGTGTTTTATTACTCTACACACTTTACAGGTCAGTGTTTTATTACGCTACATAATTTACTGGTCAGTGTTTTATTACTCTACATAATTTACTGGTCTGTGTTTTATTACTCTACATAATTTACTGGTCAGTGTTTTATTACTCTACATCATTTACTGGTCTGTGTTCGATTAATCTACATATTTTACTGGTCTGTGTTTTATTACACTACATAATTTACTGGTCTGTGTTTTATTACTCTATATAATTTACTGGTCAGTGTTTTATTACACTACATAATTTACTGGTCAGTGTTTTATTACACTACATAATTTACTGGTCAGTGTTTTATTACTCTACATAATTTACTGGTCAGTGTTTTATTACACTATATAATTTACTGGTCAGTGTTTTATTACACTACATAATTTACTGGTCTGCGTTTTATTACTCTACATAATTAACTGGTCTGTGTTTAATTACAGTACATCCTTTAATGGTCTGTGTTTAATTACAGTACATCCTTTACTGGTCTGTGTTTAATTACAGACAGTACATCCTTTACTGGTCTGTGTTTTATTACACTACATAATTTACTGGTCTGTGTTTTATTACTCTACATAATTTACTGGTCAGTGTTTTGTTACTCTACATAATTTACTGGTCAGTGTTTTATTACTCTACATAATTTACTGGTCTGAGTTTTATTACTCTACACACTTTACAGGTCAGTGTTTTATTACGCTACATAATTTACTGGTCAGTGTTTTATTACTCTACATAATTTACTGGTCAGTGTTTTATAAATCTACATAATTTACTGGTCAGTGTTTTATTACACTACATAATTTACTGGTCAGTGTTTTATTACACTACATAATTTACTGGTCTGTGTTTTATTACACTACATAATTTATTGGTCAGTGTTTTATTACTCTACATAATTTACTGGTCTGTGTTTTATTACTCTACATAATTTACTGGTCAGTGTTTTATTACACTACATAATATACTGGTCTGTGTTGTATTACACTACATAATTTACTGGTCAGTGTTTTATTACTCAAGATAATTTACTGGTCAGTGTTTATTACTCTACATAATTTACTGGTCTGTGTTTTATTACTCTACATAATTTGCTGGTCAGTGTTTTATTACGCTACACACTTTACTGGTCAGTGTTTTATTGCTCTACATAATTTACTGGTCAGTGTTTTACTACTCTACACACTTTACTGGTCAGTGTTTTATTACGCTACATAATTTACTGGTCAGTGTTTTATTACTCTACATAATTTACTGGTCTGTGTTTTATTACTCTACACACTTTACTGGTCAGTGTTTTATTACTCTACATAATTTACTGGTCAGTGTTTTATTACTCTACACACTTTACAGGTCAGTGTTTTATTACGCTACATAATTTACTGGTCAGTGTTTTATTACTCTACATAATTTACTGGTCTGTGTTGTATTACACTACATAATTTACTGGTCAGTGTTTTATTACTCTACATAATTTACTGGTCTGTGTTTTATTACTCTACATAATTTACTGGTCAGTGTTTTATTACTCTACATCATTTACTGGTCTGTGTTCGATTAATCTACATATTTTACTGGTCTGTGTTTTATTACACTACATAATTTACTGGTCTGTGTTTTATTACTCTATATAATTTACTGGTCAGTGTTTTATTACACTACATAATTTACTGGTCAGTGTTTTATTGCACTACATAATTTACTGGTCAGTGTTTTATTACTCTACATAATTTACTGGTCAGTGTTTTATTACACTATATAATTTACTGGTCAGTGTTTTATTACACTACATAATTTACTGGTCTGCGTTTTATTACTCTACATAATTAACTGGTCTGTGTTTAATTACAGTACATCCTTTAATGGTCTGTGTTTAATTACAGTACATCCTTTACTGGTCTGTGTTTAATTACAGACAGTACATCCTTTACTGGTCTGTGTTTAATTACAGTACATACTTTACTGGTTTGTGTTTAATTACAGTAAATCCTTTACTGGTTTGTGTTTGATTAATGTACATCCTTTACTGGTCTGTGTTTGATTACTCTACATACTTTAGTAATCTAAGGACAAGACTGGAGTGCCCACTTGAGGGCCAAAGAGTGCCCTTTTGAGGAACTTAGACAGGAAATCCCACTTGAGGGCCAAAGACAGGAGTGCCCTTTTGAGTACCTTAGACAGGAAATCCCACTTGAGGGCCAAGAACTGGGTTGGCTACTCGAGGGCTGAGGACAAGAGTGCCCATTTGAGGGCTGAAGACAGGAGTGCAGACAATGACTTAAGCAGGTTACTGATGCTTGGCAGACACCCACTGCAGGGCTTGGGTACTGGAGCTGGATACTGATGCTTGACATATGTCCTCTGCAGGGCTTGGGTACAAGAGCCAGATACTGGTGCTTGGAAGATGCCATCTGCAGCGCTTGGGCACTGGAGCAGGATACTGGTGCTTGGCAGATGCCCTCTACAAGGCTTGGTACTTGAGCTGGATACTGGTGCTTGACAAACTCCCTCTGAAGAAACATATACTGGTGCTTTGAAGATGCCCTCTACAGCATTGGGCACTGGAGCTGGATACTGGTGCTTGGCATATGTCCTCTGCAGGGCTTTGGTACTGAAGCAGGATACCCATGCTTGGCAGAGGCCCTCTGCAGGGCTTTGGTACTGAAGCAGGGCAGCACTGAGTAAAGAAGTGATACTGGATACATTGGTAGCTGATACAGACTGCTAACAAGAGAATAGGTTGAAGGCAAACCGAGGGTCAGATAAGAGAGCAGTCCGATAAGTCACCAAACACAGGGATAATCCGGGAGAGTAGTCAGAAAACAAAAGATGTGCAACAAAAACCCACACACAAATAGTGATAGTGGATTTGCCTTCCATCTGGGGAGTGAAGATTTACACATTATTATGCTATGATGTGTTTCTTTCTCTTCCTTTTGAGGAACATTGTTTAAACTATTTATATTTGTGGGACTGTTTCCATTAAATACTCTTCACTTTGGATATATTCCTGCATATGGGTCTGTATTATTATCACTATTTGTGTGTGGTTTATTTTTTATTTCTGGTAAGGAGCAGTTTACCCCTTTAAGAAGGCCTAATTGCAGTCTGTCCAAGATATCTGGGCTCTAGATGTAGTTTCCCGGGATTAAAGAATAGGTTTCAAATCAAGGCTTACTCAAGAAAGGTTTCTTCTTTTCCACATTCAATAAGACTTTATGGCTGTATTAGCTGAACTTCAAGTTTTGGAACAAGGCCAAGGATTTTTTCCTTCCTGTTACATTATTCCCAACAGGAAAAGGGTTGTTGCCGTATTGGTCTAACATAAAATGTGCCATTAGTAGATTGTGATACCTTTTTAATGTACCAACAAAAATCAAGGTTTTTTTATTTCATAAGCTTTCAAGACCTCACAGGCCTCATCTTCAGACCGCTGCTTCATTATTTCTGTTTCCGGCAAGCTTGAAGGCTCGCAGAAAACATGGGGCATCAAGCTCCATACGGACCTTGATAAATATGCCCCAGTGTCTTAATTCAGATCAGAATGCCTGGAATTAAAAAAGCTTGATATATTTTAATCCCCATGTCCTTTTGAATTTTTTAAAAAAAATCCCTTTAAGGTTAATACTTTTACATCCTTTACAGAGTGTCCAGGTTACTATTTAAAAATAGCAACAATTTGGAAAATTCTACCCCTTATTCAACAGGATAAATTTATGTTGATGTCTAATTTGAAGGAAGCCTACCTTCCTATTCCTAGACCATCTCTAGTTTCTAAGATTTGCCTTTCAGGACAAACGTTTTCAGTATGTGGCTCTTCCATTTGTTCTATCTATAGCTCCCAGAATTTTTAGAAGGTTCTAGAAACTCTACTGTCGGCGCTAAGAACTCAGGTACTTCACTGGCTCTATACCTCAATGACATATTAGTTCTGCAGTATTTCATACCAACAGTCTACTGTTGTTTTTTCACAGACATGGGGGACTAGTTATCAAGCCGTCAACCTCAAATACGCTGCGTATTCCGCAGCGTATTTGTGGCGAGGCTGATACGCCTTAGTTATCAAAGGCTCGAGACCGGCAAAAGTAGAATTTTGTGACGTAAGCTTCGATCCGCCGGACTCAGTCCGACACAGATCGATTCTTACGTCACTCCAGATGTTCCGCACACAAGTGCGGCACATTCTCACTACTTTTGCTAGCTATCAAAAAACTAGCAGGTACGCTCGGCACTTTTACGGCCCAGCGTACCTGGTTTTCAAAGCGCCAGCCTGGAGGCGGCGGATCCCATAGGAATCAATGGGAGTCTGACCATAGCGAAAGTACAAGTTCGCTGCTGACAGACATCCCATTGATTTCTATGGGAGCTGTCTACACCTAACACCCTAACATGTACCCCGAGTCTAAACACCACTAATCTGACCCCCCCTACACCGCCGCAACTAAATAAAGTTATTACCCCCTAAACCGCCGCTCCCGGAGCCCACCGCAACTATAATAAATGTATTAACCCCTAAACCGCCGCTCCCTGAACCCGCCGCAACCTATATTAAATGTATTAACCCCTATCCTGCCCCCCCTACACCGTCGCCACCTATAATACATTTATTAACCCCTAATCTGCCCCCCCTACACCGTCGCAACCTATAATAAATTTATTAACCCCTATCCTGCCCCCCACTACGCCGCCGCCACTGTAATAAAATTATTAACCCCTAAACCTAACCCTAACCCTAACGCCCCCTAACTTAAATATTAATTAAATAAATCTAAATAAATTAACTCTTATTAACTAAATGAATCCTATTTAAAACTAAATACTTACCTTTAAAATAAACCCTAATATAGCTACAATATAAATAATAATTATATTCTAGCTATCTTAGGATTTTTTTTTATTTTACAGGTACCTTTCAATTTATTTTAACCATGTACAATAGCTATTAAATAGTTATTAACTATTTAATAGCTTACCTAGCTAAAATAAAGAGAAATGTACCTGTGAAATAAATCCTAACCTAAGTTACAATGACACCTAACACTACACTATACTTTAATAAATTATTCCTATTTAAAAATAAATACTTACCTGTAAAATAAACCCTAAGATAGCTACAATGTAATTAATAATTATATTATAGCTATCTTAGGATTTATATTTATTTTACAGGTAACTTTGTATTTATTTTAGCTAGTTAGAATAGTTATTAAATAGTTATTAACTATTTAATAACTACCTAGCTAAAAGAAATACAAAATTACCTGTAAAATAAATCCTAACTTAAGTTACAATTAAACCTAATACTACACTATCATTAAATTAACTAAATAAACTACCTACAAATAACTACAATGAAATACAATTACATAAACTAACTAAAGTACAAAAAATAAAAAAAGCTAAGTTACAAAAAATAAAAAATTAAGTTACAAACATGTTAAAAATATTACAACAATTTTAAGCTACTTACACCTAATCTAAGCCCCCTAATAAAATAACAAACCCCCCCAAAATAAAAAAAATCCCTACCCTATTCTAAATTACATAAATTTCAAAGCTCTTTTACCTTACCAGCCCTTAAAAGGGCCATTTGTGGGGGCATGCCCCAAAAAGTTCAGCTCTTTTGCCTGTAAAATAAAAATACAACCCCCCCCCCAACATTAAAACCCACCACCCACATACCCCTAATCTAACCCAAACCCCCCTTACAAAAACCTAACACTAATCCCCTGAAGATCATCCTACCTTGAGTCGTCTTCACTCAGCCGAGCCACCGATGGAACTGAAGAGGACATCCGGAGCGGAAGAAGTTAATCCTCCAAGCGGCGCTGAAGAAATCTTCCATCCGATGAAGTCATCATCCAGGCGGCGCTGAAGAAGTCTTCGATCCGGCCGATGTCATCTTCAAAGAGGCGCTGAAGAGGTCTTCTATCCGGGCGAAGTCATCTTCCAAGCCGGGTCTTGAATCTTCCTTCCGCCGACGCGGAACCACCTTCTTCACCGACGGACTACGACGAATGACGGCTCCTTTAAGGGACGTCATCCAAGATGGCGTCCCCTCAATTCCGATTGGCTGATAGGATTCTATCAGCCAATCGGAATTAAGGTAGGAAAATCTGATTGGCTGATGGAATCAGCCAATCAGATTCAAGTTCAATCCGATTGGCTGATCCAATCAGCCAATCAGATTGAGCTCGCATTCTATTGGCTGATCGGAACAGCCAATAGAATGCGAGCTCAATCTGATTGGCTGATTCCATCAGCCAATCAGATTTTCCTACCTTAATTCCGATTGGCTGATAGAATCCTATCAGCCAATCGGAATTGAGGGGACGCCATCTTGGATGACGTCCCTTAAAGGAGCCGTCATTCGTCGTAGTCCGTCGGTGAAGAAGGTGGTTCCGCGTCGGCGGAAGGAAGATTCAAGACCCGGCTTGGAAGATGACTTCGCCCGGATAGAAGACCTCTTCAGCGCCTCTTTGAAGATGACATCGGCCGGATCGAAGACTTCTTCAGCGCCGCCTGGATGATGACTTCATCGGATGGAAGATTTCTTCAGCGCCGCTTGGAGGATTAACTTCTTCCGCTCCGGATGTCCTCTTCAGTTCCATCGGTGGCTCGGCTGAGTGAAGACGACTCAAGGTAGGATGATCTTCAGGGGATTAGTGTTAGGTTTTTGTAAGGGGGGTTTGGGTTAGATTAGGGGTATGTGGGTGGTGGGTTTTAATGTTGGGGGGGGTTGTATTTTTATTTTACAGGCAAAAGAGCTGAACTTTTTGGGGCATGCCCCCACAAATGGCCCTTTTAAGGGCTGGTAAGGTAAAAGAGCTTTGAAATTTATGTAATTTAGAATAGGGTAGGGATTTTTTTTATTTTGGGGGGGTTTGTTATTTTATTAGGGGGCTTAGATTAGGTGTAAGTAGCTTAAAATTGTTGTAATATTTTTAACATGTTTGTAACTTAATTTTTTATTTTTTGTAACTTAGCTTTTTTTATTTTTTGTACTTTAGTTAGTTTATGTAATTGTATTTCATTGTAGTTCTTTGTAGGTAGTTTATTTAGTTAATTTAATGATAGTGTAGTGTTAGGTTTAATTGTAACTTAAGTTAGGATTTATTTTACAGGTAATTTTATATTTCTTTTAGCTAGGTAGTTATTAAATAGTTAATAACTATTTAATAACTATTCTAACTAGCTAAAATAAATACAAAGTTACCTGTAAAATAAATATAAATCCTAAAATAGCTAGAATATAATTATTAATTATATTGTAGCTATCTTAGGGTTTATTTTACAGGTAAGTATTTAGTTTAAATAGGAATAATTTATTAAAGTATAGTGTAGTGTTAGGTGTAATTGTAACTTAGGTTAGGATTTATTTCACAGGTACATTTCTCTTTATTTTAGCTAGGTAAGCTATTAAATAGTTAATAACTATTTAATAGTTATTGTACATGGTTAAAATAAATTGAAAGGTACCTGTAAAATAAAAATAAATCCTAAGATAGCTAGAATATAATTATTATTTATATTGTAGCTATATTAGGGTTTATTTTAAAGGTAAGTATTTAGTTTTAAATAGGATTCATTTAGTTAATAAGAGTTAATTTATTTAGATTTATTTAATTAATATTTAAGTTAGGGGGGCGTTATGGTTAGGGTTAGACTTAGGTTTAGGGGTTAATCATTTTATTACAGTGGCGGCGGCGTAGTGGGGGGCAGGATAGGGGTTAATAAATTTATTATAGGTTGCGGCGGGTTCATGGAGCGGCGGTTTAGGGGTTAAACTATTTATTTAGTTGCGGAGAGGTGCGGGATCAGCAGGATAGGGGTTAATAATTTTATAATAGAGGGCGACGGTATAGGGGGGGCAGGATAGGGGTTACTAGGTATAATGTAGGTGGCAGCGGTGTCCGGGAGCGGCGGTTTAGGGGTTAATACATTTATCAGAGTTGCGGCAGGGTCTAGGAGCGGCGGTTTAGGGGTTAGTAACTTTATTTAGTTGCGGGGGCCTCCGGGGGCGCCGGTATAGGGGGTAGAACAGTGCAGTTTAGTGTGAGTGCTTAGTGACAGGCTAGCAATAAAGCTGGGAAAAAGCCGAAGGGCAGCGAGATCGGATGAGTGATAACTGTCACAGTCCGCTGCTCATCGCCCCGCGGCTTTTTGACAGCTTTATTTGATAACTTAGGCGTATTTTTTCAGGTCCGCGGCGGCGAAGGTAGGCGAGCTTAGGCGGACGTATTGGGCCGGCGAAGCCAGAAAAGTAGACGGCTTGATAACTAGCCCCCATGGTTGGCAATTTTTTTTAAAGAGTTCTCTTATGATTAAGTCCCAAATAGTCTCACAGAAGAAACGGTATGTTTCTGGGATAAGAACTGTTGGCATGTAGTAACATATTAGAAGCTATGGGTTTTCTATATAGCTCACAAGATACAACATTATTATTGATGTCACCAATCAGTTTAAGATCCAGATAAGAAACCATTTGAAAATCAAAGCTTTCCGTGAACTGCAAACCACAGTCATTCCGATTGAGATATTGAACAAAATAATGAGCTTGACTCTCAGGACAAGACTAAATAAAAATCAGGTAGTTTATACAAGACTATGGCCTCTATGTATGAAGCCGTCTACTTTCTTGCATTCGCCGCCCCAATATGCTCGCCTAAGCTCGCCTACCATCGCTGCCGCTGACCTTAAGACATTCGCCAAAGTTATCAGGAAAGCTGTCAAGAAGCCGCGCACCAAGTACGGAGCGATGAGCAGCGGACTGTTGTTAACTGACAGTCATCGATCTCGCTGCTCATCGGCTTCTTCGCAGCTTTCTTGCTACCCTGTCACTAAGCACCCACACTGTTTTACCCCCTAAATCGCCACTCCCAGAGCCCCCCGCACCTAAATAAAGTTATTACCCCCTAAATGCCGCTCCTGGACCCCGCCGCAACTCTAATAAATGTAATGACCCCTAAACCGCCACTCCCGGACCCCGCCGCCACCTACATTATAACTATTAACCCCTAATCTGCCGCCCCCTATGCCGCTGCCACCTATATTAAAGTTATTAACCCCTATCCTGCGGATCCTGGACCCCGCCGCAACTAAATAAATTGTTTGACCCCTAAACCCTGCACCAGGAGCCCCCCGCACCTAAATAAAGTTATTACCCCCTAAATCGCCGCTCCTGGACCCCGCCGCAACTCTAATAAATGTATTTAACCCCTAAACCGCCACTCCCGGACCCCGCCGCCACCTACATTATACCTATTAACCCCTAATCTGCCGCCCCCTATACCGCCGCCACCTATACTAAAGTTATTAACCCCTATCCTGCGGATCCCGGACCCCGCCGCAACTAAATAAATTGTTTAACCCCTGCACCCGGAGCCCACCGCCACCTACATTACATTTATTAACCCCTATCCTGTCCCCCTACACCGCCGCCACCTACATTAAACTCATTAAACCCTAAACCACCGCTCCCGGACACCGCCGCAACTAAATTAAATGTTTAACCCCTAAACCGCCGCTCCCAGACCCCGCCGCCACCTATATTAAACTTATTAACCCCTATCCTGCCCCCCTATACCGCCGCCACCTATATTAAACTTATTAACCCCTAAACCTAAGTCTAACACTAACACCCCCTAACTTTAATATTATTTTAATAAATCTAAATAAAACTTACTATTATTAACTAAATTATTCCTATTTAAAAATAAATACTTACCTGTAAAATAAACCCTAAGATAGCTACAATATAATTAATAATTATATTGTAGCTATTTTAGGATTTATTTTTATTTTACAGGCAACTTTGTATTTATTTTTACTAGGTAGAATAGTTATTAAATAGTTAACTATTTAATAGCTACCTAGCTAAAATACTTACAAAATTACCTGTAAAATAAATCCTAACCTAAGTTACAATTAAACACTACACTATCATTAAATTATTGAAATAAATTAACTACAATTACCTAAACTTAAATACAATTAAATAAACTAAACTATAGTACCAAAAAGAACAAACACTAAATTACAGAAAATAAAAAAAGAATTACAAGAAGTTTAAACTAATTACACATAATCTAAGCCCCCTAATAAAATAATAAAGCCCCCCAAAATAAAAAAAATGCCCTACCCTATTCTAAATTACAAAGTAATCAGCTCTTTTACCAACCCTTAAAAGGGCTTTTTGCGGGGCATTGCCCCAAAGTAATCAGCTCTTTTACCTGTAAATAAAAATACAACCCCCCCAACATTAAAACCCACCACCCACATACCCCTACTCTAACCCACCCAAACCCCCCCTTAAAAAAACTAACACTAACTCCCTGAAGATCTCCCTACCTTGAGTCGTCTTCACTCAGCCGAGCCGAATTCTTCATCCAAGCGGAGCAAGAAGAGGTCCTCCATCCGGCTGAAGTCTTCATCCAAGCGGGGCAGAAGAGGTCCTCCATCCGGTAGAAGTCTTCATCCAAGCGGGGTCTTCTATCTTCATCTAGTGTTGTTTTTTTTTGGTACTATAGTTTAGTTTATTTAATTGTATTTAATTTTAGGTAATTGTAGTTCATTTATTTAATTAATTTAATGATAGTGTAGTGTTAGGTTTAATTGTAACTTAGGTTAGGATTTATTTTACAGGTAATTTTGTAAGTATTTTAGCTAGGTAGCTATTAAATAGTTAATAACTATTCTACCTAGTTAAAATAAATACAAAGTGGCTTGTAAAATAAAAATAAATCCTAAAATAGCTACAATATAATTATTAATTATATTGTAGCTATCTTAGGGTTTATTTTACAGGTAAGTATTTATTTTTAAATAGGAATAATTTAGTTAATAATAGTAAGTTTTATTTAGATTTATTAAAATAATATTAAAGTTAGGGGGGTGTTAGTGTTAGACTTAGGTTTAGGGGTTAATAAGTTAATATAGGTGGCGGCGGTATATGGGGGGCAGGATAGGGATTAATACATTTAATATAGGTGGTGGCGGTATAGGGGGCGGCAGATTAGGGGTTAATAGGTATTATGTAGGTGGAGCGGCGGTTTAGGGGTTAATATATTTATTATAGTTGCGGCAAGGTCCGGGAGCGGCTGTTTAGGGGTTAGTAAGTTTATTTATTTGCGGCGGGGTCCGGGAGCGGTGGTTTAGGGGTTAATATGTATAAAGTAGGTGGTGGCAGTGTAGGGGGGACAGATTAGGGGTGTTTAGACTCTGGGTACATGTTAGGGTGTTAGGTGCAGACATCTCCCATAGAAATCAATGGGATATTGGGAAGCAGCGAACATGAGTTCTCGCTGCTGTCAGACTCCCATTGATTCCTATGGGATCCGCTGCCTTCAGGGCGGCGGATTGAAATCCAGGTACTCTGGCCCGGAATAGTGGCGAGCGTACCTGGTAGTAGTTTGATAACTACCAAAAGTAGTCAGATTGTGCCGAACTTGCGTTCGGAACATCTGTAGTGGCAGAACCATTGATCTGTGTCCGACTGAGTCCGGCGGATCGTAGGTTACGTCACTATATTCTACTTTTGCCAGGCTGTAGGGCTTGATAACTAAGGCGAATCAGCCTCGCCACAAATACGCTGCGGAATTGACGGCTTGATAACTAGAGGCCTATATATTCTCAGTACAGATTTTCCTCTCCAAAGATCTGAGACAGATTCCACCAACCCATACAACAGGTTGGCATAGGAGGGGCAGACTTAGCCCACAAAGCTGTGCTACGTCTCTGGAAATAAAAAGGCCCATCAAAATCAAAATAATTGTGTGTAACCCGAAATTCTAACGATTGTAAAATGAAGCCCATAAGATTCGGATAATAATGAGTAAATTTCTCCAAAATAAAACTTGACTGCACTTAGCCAAGATGATATATAACCCCACTACATCAACTGTCAATCATGACTTATTAGACTTCCATTTCATCTCCTGAATTAGGGACAATAAATATTTTGTATCTTTAAGAAATTTTGGCAATTAGTCAACCAATGGCTTAAGGAGAGTGTCAATCCTATTTGAGAGGTTCTCAGAGAACCTATTCCAGCCACAATAGGCCTCCTTGAAAAGATTAGTGAGATATTTGTGTACCCTGGGAAACAAATGGAATATAGGGACAACTGGAGTGGTGACATACAAGTAATTAAAAGTATCTTGATCAATAACATTTAAAAATAATCCATTATCGAGTAAATCTGTAACCTCCTTCTGAAACCGTAATGTAGGGTCAGAGGAAAGCTTGATATAAGCTGCTTCATCATTACTACAACACTTCCGCCCTTATCGGCTTGACGTATTACCAAATGGTCCTTGTTATCAAGGATTTAATGGCCTCTCTCTCATTCAAGATCTAGTAGTGTAGCCCTGTTCTGATAAGCTTAAAAGTTCTTCCACTTTTTTATGAAACATATCCAAGTCCTCATGAATTTGTGGGGTTAAAAATAGACTTTGGAAAAAACCCTGTATAAGAATACTTGGGTGTAACATCATATTGAGACTCAAGCTCTAATTCAAATAAAGAGAAAGTATCACAAGTTATTGCAAAATCAGCTCCATATTGGCTGTTAGATGAAAAACTCCTTTTCTCTTGTGTATCATCAAAAGACTCTACACAAGATTCATAAATAAAACATTTTTAAGGGTTAATTTGCATACAAAACAATTAACATCCATCCACATTTGTTGGAGCAAAACCCAAACCTTATTTAAGAACCTGTACTTTTGTATATATCAAAGTATCAGTAGATAAATTAACAACATCTTTTTTTCCAATCTGGTCAGTCTGAGTGAGTACTGATTTATTCTTCTTCTTTCCTCTCCTCTTATTTTTTCTCCTCTTCTGCGAGAATCCTTATATGGCTCAGAGCTGGCTGAACTTGTGACCCCTGAAGTATTAGGTTTAGACTGAAGTGTAGCCTTTACTGGCTCTGGCCTCTGTGGCACAATAGCTGCTCGTCATATCCTGCCTCTTGTACCGGCTGATCATTTACTGCATATTGTACTGGCTGGCTTTACCAACATATTGTACCCTAATGAAGTTAATATGTGAGTAAAAAAGAAAACCAAATAGTACCTACTAAGAGCAGTGGGGGGTGCTATAGTGCTAATAAACATTATAGTAAATATATAGACAGAAAATAGGCACCTTACCAAAGCACTCACTTAATATACAATAATTATCATTGAAATGATAATACAAATTATAAAACTTAACCTTTAATACAAACTAATTAAAAAATGAGTAAACAAATTACCCCTCATAATACATTATATACCATAAAGTGTAAAAGTAGGGAATGACCCTCATGAACATACCACAACCACCATAAATACAAATATAAGTTTGAGTGCAGTTATGAAGCAAATCGTCACGGTTGTCCCATCATACAAAAGCCACCAAACCACAGTCCCTCAATGGCTAACTATGCTATAGGTGGCATTGAATGATTATTAAAACTGGTTTGGTCCGGCCTCCAAACTCTGCAAAAATACCTCAAACAGTCAATAATCCCATAAGGTTATGTAGCATATACTGTACGTCATGGAGGGCTTAAAAATGCCTGATGCACATTTCACCCATAGCTTTCCCAACTGCATAACTGCATATTGTACTGGCTACCAATTACATGCCTCTTGTACCAGCTGGACATTAACTGCATATTGTACTGGCTACCAATTACCTGCCTCTTGTACCAGCTGGTCATTAACTGCATATTGTACTGGCTACCAATTACCTGCCTCTTGTACCAGCTGGTCATTAACTGCATTTTGTACTGGCTACCAATTACCTGCCTCTTGTACCAGCTGGTCATTAACTGCATATTGTACTGGCTACCAATTACCTGCCTCTTGTACCAGCTGGTCATTAACTGCATATTGTACTGGCTACCAATTACCTGCCTCTTGTACCAGCTGGTCATTAACTGCATATTGTACTGGCTACCAATTACCTGCCTCTTGTACCAGCTGGTCATTAACTGCATATTGTACTGGCTACCAATTACCTGCCTCTTGTACCAGCTGGTCATTAACTGCAAATTGTACTGGCTACCAATTACCTGCCTCTTGTACCAGCTGGTCATTAACTGCATATTGTCCTGGCTACCAATTACCTGCCTCTTGTACCAGCTGGTCATTAACTGCATATTGTACTGGCTACCAATTACCTGCCTCTTGTACCAGCTGGTCATTAACTGTATATTGTACTGGCTACCAATTACCTGCCTCTTGTACCAGCTGGTCATTAACTGCATTTTGTACTGGCTACCAATTACCTGCCTCTTGTACCAGCTGGTCATTAACTGCATATTGTACTGGCTACCAATTACCTGCCTCTTGTACCAGCTGGTCATTAACTGCATATTGTACTGGCTACCAATTACCTGCCTCTTGTACCAGCTGGTCATTAACTGCATTTTGTACTGGCTACCAATTACCTGCCTCTTGTACCAGCTGGTCATTAACTGCATATTGTACTGGCTACCAATTACCTGCCTCTTGTACCAGCTGGTCATTAACTGCATATTGTACCAGCTGGCCCTTTTATGCCTCTTGTACCAGCTGGTCATTAACTGAATATTGTACCAGCTGGCCTTTACATGCCTCTTGTACCAGCTGGTCATTAACTGCATATTGTACCAGCTGGCCCTTTTATGCCTCTTGTACCAGCTGGTCATTAACTGCATATTGTACCAGCTGGCCTTTACATGCCTCTTGTACCAGCTGGTCATTAACTGCATATTGTACCGGCTGGCCTTTACATGCCTCTTGTACCAGCTGGTCATTAACTGCATATTGTACCAGCTGGCCCTTTTATGCCTCTTGTACCAGCTGGTCATTAACTGCATATTGTACCAGCTGGCCTTTACATGCCTCTTGTACCAGCTGGTCATTAACTGCATTTTGTACTGGCTACCAATTACCTGCCTCTTGTACCAGCTGGTCATTAACTGCATATTGTACCAGCTGGCCCTTTTATGCCTCTTGTACCAGCTGGTCATTAACTGCATATTGTACTGGCTACCAATTACCTGCCTCTTGTACCAGCTGGTCATTAACTGCATATTGTACCAGCTGGCCCTTTTATGCCTCTTGTACCAGCTGGTCATTAACTGCATATTGTACCAGCTGGCCCTTACATGCCTCTTGTACCAGCTGGTCATTACATGCCTCTTGTACCAGCTGGCCCTTACATGCCTCTTGTACCAGCTGGCCTTTACATGCCTCTTGTACCAGCTGGCCCTTACATGCCTCTTGTACCAGCTGGTCATTACATGCCTCTTGTACCAGCTGGCCCTTACATGCCTCTTGTACCAGCTGGCCCTTACATGCCTCTTGTACCAGCTGGCCCTTACATGCCTCTTGTACCAGCTGGTCATTAACTGCATATTGTACTGGCTACCAATTACCTGCCTCTTGTACCAGCTGGTCATTAACTGCATAGTGTACCTGCTGGCCCTTACTTGCCTCTTGTACCAGCTGGCCCTTACATGCCTCTTGTACCTGCTGGCCCTTACATGCCTCTTTTAGCAGCTGGCCCTTACATGCCTCTTGTACCAGCTGGCCCTTACATGCCTCTTGTACCAGCTGGCCCTTACATGCCTCTTGTACCTGCTGGCCCTTATATGCCTCTTGTACCAGCTGACCCTTACATGCCTCTTGTACCTGCTGGTCCTTACATGCCTCTTGTAGCAGCTGGCCCTTATATGCCTCTTGTACCAGCTGGCCCTTACATGCCTCTTGTACCAGCTGGCCCTTACTTGCCTCTTGTACCAGCTGACCCTTACATGCCTCTTGTACCAGCTGGTCCTTACATGCCTCTTGTACCTGCTGGCCCTTACATGCCTCTTGTACCTGCTGGTCATTAACTGCATATTGTACTGGCTACCAATTACCTGCCTCTTGTACCAGCTGGTCATTAACTGCATATTGTACTGGCTACCAATTACCTGCCTCTTGTACCAGCTGGTCATTAACTGCATATTGTACTTGCTACCAATGACCTGCCTCTTGTACCAGCTGGTCATTAACTGCATATTGTACTGGCTACCAATTAGCTGCCTCTTGTACCAGCTGGTCATTAACTGCATTTTGTACTGGCTACCAATTACCTGCCTCTTGTACCAGCTGGTCATTAACTGCATATTGTACTGGCTACCAATTACCTGCCTCTTGTACCAGCTGGTCATTAACTGCATATTGTACTGGCTACCAATTACCTGCCTCTTGTACCAGCTGGTCATTAACTGCATATTGTACCAGCTGGCCCTTACATGCCTCTTGTACCAGCTGGTCATTAACTGCATATTGTACTGGCTACCAATTACCTGCCTCTTGTACCAGCTGGCCCTTACATGCCTCTTGTACCAGCTGGCCCTTACATGCCTATTGTACCAGCTGGTCATTAACTGCATTTTGTACTGGCTACCAATTATCTGCCTCTTGTACCAGCTGGTCATTAACTGCATTTTGTACTGGCTACCAATTACCTGCATATTGTACCTGCTGGCCCTTACTTGCCTCTTGTACCAGCTGGTCATTAACTGCATATTGTACCTGCTGGCCCTTACTTGCCTCTTGTACCAGCTGGCCCTTACATGCCTCTTGTACCTGCTGGCCCTTACATGCCTCTTTTAGCAGCTGGCCCTTACTTGCCTCTTGTACCTGCTGGGAAAAAAGGGAATATACCTAGGCGCCAACCAGCGGAGGCTAAGGTTGATTCACTTAAATGGATTTAATGACATATATTTGCAAAGAACGATATTAACAATAATACAATGGTAAAAATTGCAATAGGTAAAAATTAAATTACATTTAAAATAAAGTTAAAATGTAGGTGCAGTGGATCCACGCAGTCTTGATAAAGGCCCAGAGAGGGCCGAAACGCGTAGACACTGGTAAGCCTTATTTCATTTGGAGCATTTATCTTTTACAGATCTACACATTTGTTATATCTTTTTTCCACAGGTTTCTACTATAGGATTTATTTGGTCAGCAATTTGGTTGACACACAGCGGACAGGAGCACTAGCATTGGATACACTCATATTCTTTTTTTGCACCTTTTTTCTCACATATTTTTGGATTTCATCATCATTGTTTTCAGCATTGGTTATCCACTACACTATTTTCTAGGATCCACACTTTTTAGTGACACTTATTTTTTGGACACCTTACTTTTCTACAGGTTATGACTTTGGACTAATTTTTGCACTTATCTTTTTTAAGTTGTGACTTTGAACTATTTTTTGGATATTTTTTGGAATATTTTCAGCACTGTTTGAACCTGTGCACATTGGAATTTATTATTTGTTATTTGCACTGCCAGCCACATAGCAAGAATTTGTTTTAGGATTGTTTATCAAGGATTTGGTTCAAGAATTGTTTTTAATATTTTTGTTTACTATATTTATTGTACCTGCGTGGATCCACTGCACCTACATTTTAACTTTATTTTAAATGTAATTTAATTTTTACCTATTGCAATTTTTACCATTGTATTATTGTTAATATCGTTCTTTGCAAATATATGTCATTAAATCCATTTAAGTGAATCAACCTTAGCCTCCGCTGGTTGGCGCCTAGGTATATTCCCTTTTTTCCTTGATTCTTGTGAGTGATAGCTAGGTATCACTGCCCTGGGCTCAAAAGGTTGAAGTTGGCGCTGGGGTATACATTACTAATATCTTGTACCTGCTGGCCCTTACATGCCTCTTTTAGCAGCTGGCCCTTACATGCCTCTTGTAGCAGCTGGCCCTTACATGCCTCTTGTACCAGCTGGCCCTTACATGCCTCTTGTACCAGCTGGCCCTTACATGCCTCTTGTACCAGCTGGCCCTTACATGCCTCTTGTACCAGCTGGCCCTTACATGCCTCTTGTACCAGTTGGCCCTTATATGCCTCTTGTACCAGCTGGCCCTTACTTGCCTCTTGTACCAGCTGGCCTTTACATGCCTCTTGTACCAGCTGGCCCTTACATGCCTCTTGTACCAGCTGGCCCTTACTTGCCTCTTGTACCAGCTGGCCTTTACATGCCTCTTGTACCAGCTGGCCCTTACATGCCTCTTGTACCAGCTGGCCCTTACTTGCCTCTTGTACCAGCTGGCCCTTACATGCCTCTTGTACCAGCTGGCCCTTACATGCCTCTTGTACCAGCTGGCCCTTACATGCCTCTTGTACCAGCTGGCCCGTACATGCCTCTTTTAGCAGCTGGCCCTTACATGCCTCTTGTAGCAGCTGGCCCTTACATGCCTCTTGTACCAGCTGGCCCTTACATGCCTCTTGTACCAGCTGGCCCTTACATGCCTCTTGTACCAGCTGGCCTTTACATGCCTCTTGTACCAGCTGGCCCTTACATGCCTCTTGTACCAGCTGGCCCTTACATGCCTCTTGTACCAGTTGGCCCTTATATGCCTCTTGTACCAGCTGGCCCTTACTTGCCTCTTGTACCAGCTGGCCTTTACATGCCTCTTGTACCAGCTGGCCCTTACATGCCTCTTGTACCAGCTGGCCCTTACATGCCTCTTGTGCCAGCTGGCCCTTACATGCCTCTTGTACCAACTGGCCCTTACATGCCTCTTGTACCAGCTGGCCCTTACATGCCTCTTGTACCAGTTGGCCCTTATATGCCTCTTGTACCAGCTGGCCCTTACATGCCTCTTGTACCAGCTGGCCCTTACATGCCTCTTGTACCAGCTGGCCCTTACTTGCCTCTTGTACCAGCTGGCCTTTACATGCCTCTTGTACCAGCTGGTTATTACATGCCTCTTGTACCAGCTGGCCTTTACATGCCTCTTGTACCAGCTGGCCCTTACATGCCTCTTGTACCAGCTGGCCCTTACTTGCCTCTTGTACCAGCTGGCCTTTACATGCCTCTTGTACCAGCTGGCCCTTACATGCCTCTTGTACCAGCTGGCCCTTACATGCCTCTTGTACCAGCTGGCCCTTACTTGCCTCTTGTACCAGCTGGCCTTTACATGCCTCTTGTACCAGCTGGCTATTACCTGCCTCTTGTACCACCTGGCCCTTACATGCCTCTTGTACCAACTGGTCATTACCAGCATATTGCACCAGCTGGCTATTACCTGCCTCTTGTACCAGCTAACCACAACCTACCTGAAGATACAACATTTCATATGGTGTAGAATAGAGCTTGTTATCTCCATCTTAAAAACTGGTGAAACTTCAATCACTGTAAAGAATCATCTCACCTAAGGACATTAAAGCTTGTACGGTTTTCAGATTGGTCCTATTATGAACATTTTTACATGAGATTACTGGAGGATTTGTGCCTCTTGTTATTTTCAGTATTTGACAGTAAATGAAATTGTTCTTACCTTTCATGGTAGGTTTGTTGAGGGTTTTAGTTTTCGTGTTGGACTTCTCACTTTCTTCTTTAATCTTACAGCTTTCGTGGTTTTCTTCAGCCTTTTCACCTTGCTTCTTCAAACTCTTGGGTATGAAAAAGAAGGGAATGGCCGAGAGCAATGTCAGGGCGCCAGCTACAATAAACCCCATCCACCAGGCGCCAACCCAGCGTGTGTCCTGCGGCGTGATACTTATTTTGTCTAAGAGGGAAAAACATTTTATTTTTTTAATTAAGTTATCACTTTGAGCACCGGCATTATCAAGAAGAGAAAGTGTTATATTTATTTAGTAATAGACTAAGCTAACAGAATATTGCCATATTGTGCGACTAAGATCCCAATTTTAATATAAAAGTAAAGGTGAATTTTGCATCATTTAAAAAAAATGTTTTGTTGTTCTGCAAGTGGATGTGCGCAAATACCTGCTGTTTTATGTAACTATTAGGCGCTTTTGGGAGCACTCCCAAAGATGTTTTTAAACTCTTTATGTAAGGTGGGCTAACAAATGGCTAGATTACAAGTTTTTGTCTGTAAGGCTTGCGGGGCTAACGAGCAGTTTCAGCTCACCGCTTACGTACAGACAACGCTGTTATTACGGGTTTTTACAAACCCGGCGTTAGCCGCAAAAAAGTGAGTGAAGAGCAAAATTTAGCTCCACATCTCACCTCAATACCAGTGTTTGCGAGCTGGCTAAACGTGATCGTGCAGGATTTCCCCATAGGAATCAATGGGGCAGATTCATCTGAAAAAAAACACTAACACCTGCAAAAAAGCAGCGTTCAGCTCCTAATGCAGCCCCATTGATTCCTATAGGGAAATACTTTTTATGTCTACACCTAACACCCTAACATGAACCCAGAGTCTAAACACCCCTAATATTACACTTATTAACCCCTAATCTGCCATCCCCGACATCGCTGACACCCCTAATCTGCTGCTACGGACACCGCCGCCACCTACATTATACTTATGAACCCCTAATCTGCTGCCCCAACATCGCTGAACCCTACATTTTATTTATTAACCCCTACTCTTCCGCCCCCAATGTCGCCGCCACCTAACTACACTTATTAACCCCTAATCTACCGCCGCCAACATCGCTGCCACTATAATAAAGTTATTAACCCCTAAACCTAAGTCTGACCCTAACACCCCCTAACTTAAATATAATTTAAAATAATCTAAATAAAATAACTTTAATTAACTAAATTATTCCTATTTAAAACTAAATACTTACCTATAAAATAAACCCTAAACTAGCTACAATATAACTAATAGTTACATTGTAGCTAGCTTAGGGTTTATTTTTTATTTTACAGGCAACTTTGTATTTATTTTAACTAGGTACAATAGTTATTAAATAGTTATTAACTATTTAATAGCTACCTAGCTAAAATAAATACAAATTTACCTGTAAAATAAAAATAAACCTAAGTTACAATTACACCAAACACTTCACTACAATTAAATTAATTCCCTAAACTAACTACAATTAAATACAATTAAATACAATTATCTAAATTATGAAAAAAAAAACACTAAATTACAGAAAATAATAAAATAATTACAATTTGTTTAAACTAATTACACCTAATCTAATCCCCCTAATAAAATAAAAAAGCCCCCCAAAATAATACAAATCACTACCCTATACTAAATTACAAATAGCCCTTAAAAGGGCTTTTTGCTGGGCATTGCCCCAAAGTAATCAGCTCTTTTACCTGTAAAAAAAAATACAATACCCGCCCAACATTAAAACCCACCACCCACACACCCAACCCTACTCTAAAACCCACCCAATCCCCCCTTAAAAAAACCTAACACTAACCCTTTGAAGATCACCCTACCTTGAGAAGTCTTCACCAAACCAGGGAGAAGTCTTCATCCTATCCGGGCAGAAGAGGTCCTCCAGACGGGCAGAAGTCTTCATTCAGACGGCATCTTCTATCTTCATCCATCCTATCTTCATTCATGGAATTCTATCAGCAAATCGGAATTAAAGTAGAAAAAATCCTATTGGCTGATCCAATCAGCCAATAGGATTGAGCTTGCATTCTATTGGCTGTTCCAATCAGCCAATAGAATGGGAGCTCAATCCTATTGGCTGATTGGATCAGCCAATATGATTTTTTCTACCTTAATTCCGATTGGCTGATAGAATTCTATCAGCCAATCGGAATTGAAGGGACGCCATCTTGGATGACGTCACTTAAAGGTACCGTCATTTAGTGTCAGTCGTCGGAGGATTCTCCGCGTTGGATGTCTTGAAGATGGACCCGCTCCGTGTCGGATGTATGAAGATAGAAGATGCCGTCTGGATGGAGACTTCTGCCCATCTGGAGGACCACTTCTGCCCGTCTGGAGGACCACTTCTGCCGGATTCGTTGAGGACTTCGGCCCGGTTGGATGAAGACTTCTTAAGGTATGATCTTCAAGGGGTTAGTGTTAGGTTTTTTTTTAAGGGGGGATTGGGTGGGTTTTAGAGTAGGGTTGGGTGTGTGGGTGGTGGGTTTTAATGTTGGGGGTATTGTATTTTTTTTTACAGGTAAAAGAGCTGATTACTTTGGGGCAATCCCCCGCAAAAAGCCCTTTTAAGGGCTATTAGTAGTTTAGTATAGGGTAGGGATTTTTATTATTTTGGGGGGCTTTTTTATTTTATTAGGGGGATTAGATTAGGTGTAATTAGTTTAAAAAAATTGTAATTATTTTATTATTTTCTGTAATTTAGTGTTTCCCCCCCCCCCCGTAATTTAGATAATTGTATTTAATTGTATTTAATTGTAGTAAGTTTAGGGAATTAATTTAATTATAGTGTAGTGTTTGATGTAATTGTAACTTAGGTTTATTTTTATTTTACAGGTAAATTTGTATTTATTTTAGTTAGGTAGCTATTAAATAGTTAATAACTATTTAATAACTATTGTGCCTGTAAAATAAAAATAAACCCTAAGCTAGCTACAATGTAACTATTAGTTATATTGTAGCTAGTTTAGGGTTTATTTTATAGGTAAGTATTTAGTTTTAAATAGGAATAATTTAGTTAATTAAAGTTATTTTATTTAGATTATTTTAAATGATATGTAGGTTAGGGGGGTGTTAGTGTTAGGTAAATCTGTATTTATTTTAGCTAGGTAGCTATTAAATAGTTAATAACTATGCAATAACTATTGCGCCTGTAAAATAAAAATAAACACTAGCTAGCTACAATGTAACTATTTTGTAGCTAGTTTAGGGTTTATTTTATAGGTAAGTATTTAGTTTTAAATAGGAATAATTTAGTTGATTAAAGTTATTTTATTTAGATTATTTTAAATGATATTTATGTTAGGGGGGTGTTAGTGTTAGGCTTAGACTTAGGTTTAGGGGTTAATACATTTAATATAGTGGCGGCAACATTGGGGGTGGCAGATTAGGGGTTAATAAATGTAGGTAGGTGTCGGCGATGTTAGGGACGGCAGATTAGGGGTTAATAAAATGTAACTAATGTTTGTGAGGCGGGAGTGCGGCAGTTTAGGGGTTAATATATTTATTAAAGTGGCGGCTATATCCGGTCGGCAGTTTAGGGGTTAAAAATGTTATTTAAGTGTTTGCGATGTGGGGGGGGGGGCTCGGTTTAGGGGTTAATAGGTAGTTTATGGGTGTTAGTGTACTTTTTATCACTTTAGTTAAGAGTTTTATGTTACGGCGTTAGCCCATAAAACTTTTAACTACTGACTTTTAAATGCAGTACGAGTCTTGACAGGAGAGGGTCTACCGCTCACTTTTTCCAAGACTCGTAATACCGGCGTTATGCAAGTCCCATTGAAAATATGGGATACGCAATTGACGTAAGTGGATTTGCGGTATGTTCGAGTCTCAGAAAAAAAGTGAGTGGTACACCTGTACCTGCAAGACTCGTAATACCAGTGAGCGTTAAAAAGCAGTGTTGGGACCTCTCAACGCTGCTTTTTAACCCTAACGCAAGACTCGTAATCTAGCCGAAAATGTTGTAGATTTGTATTTACAAAAAAGAAGACTGACCATGTCCCATTGGTTGAAGCACCCCACCCAAGCTCAGGCATGCTCATAACAGTATATTTGGGATGTATAATGTCACCGATGTCCCATCCCTGAACTTTTAATAGTTATTTTTACAGTTACTGTAATAATGGAAGTGAAGTTTAAAATATGTGTTATAAAATGTTACCAGGAAAGGTAGGGACTGCAACACTAATAAAACAATAAGTCCAGCAAGTTCCCTACCTCCCTTGGCTATTTTCTGTATTAAGAGCATGTGGGGATTAACAAGAATAGGCATCCAGGCAAAGTCAATGTTAAGCTCCATAGAAAGTAGGCTCTCCTCTGATTGGCTGAAACATATTCATTTAATTGGTTTTGTTTTAGCCACTCAAGAATCGAGTTACTGACCATCAGGCTGCTAATTGGTCACAGTGCCTTCTTTGTCTAAGAAAGTGGAGTTTTTATTACTTTATGATACCAAGAATGAGATAAGAAGTGCTACTTATGACCCCTGAAGTTTCCTCAATATAACAGACTTCCAAGGATACAAGTCTCGGCCGTGTCACTTGGATAAATGGGCTATTATCATTATCATCAGCTATTGTTAAAACGATAGATAATGCCTTTACTACCCATTCCCCAGCTTTGCACAACCAACATTGTTATATTAATATACTTTATAACCTTTAAACCTCTAAATTTCTGCCTGATTGTAAGCCACTACAGACAGCCTCTTATCACATTCATTTTATTAGCGTTTCACAACAGTAGACTGCTATTTATTATTATTATTATTATTATTATTATTATTATCATCAGTTATTTGTAGAGCACCAACAGATTCCCCAGTTCTATAAACATGGGCGGTATAGAAGATAACATTTATAGGGATCAAATGGGTAGAGGGCCCTGCCGAGAATTGCACTGTTGTAGTCAGCTCTTGTAAAGGTGATCTGCAAACAGTTGAGCTCTTAAGCTTACATGCTAATGGGGTTCATGGCGGATAGCAATGGAGGAGAGGAACTGGTATTAGGAAAGGTTAGTGTAGGTTGTATGCATCCCTGAATATTAGAGTCATTAGGGAGCACTTGAAGCTCTTAAAACTAGGAGAGAGTCTTGTGGAGCAATGCAGAGAGTTCCAGAAGATGGGAGCCAGTCTGGAGAAGTCCTGTAAATGGCAATATGAGGAGGTAATCAAAAGAGGAGGAGAGTAGGACGTCATGAGCAGAGTGAAGGGGACAGGAGGGAGAGTATCTGGAGACAAGTTCTGAGATATAGGGGGGAGCAGTGCAGTTCAGGGCCTTGTATGTCAGAGTCAGGATTTTGTGTTTAATCCTGGAGGCAAGAGGAAGCCAGTGGGGATTGGCAGAGAGGTGCAGCAGATAAAGAGTGATGTGTAAGGAAGATGACCCTGGCAGAGGCATTCATTATGGATTGTAAAGGAGCTAGGCGGCAGCTAGGGAGACCAGAGAAGACATAATTGCAGTAGTCGGGCGGGAAAGGATGAGAGAGTGGATTAAAATCTTAGTTGTGTCTTGTGTAAGGAAATGTCTAATTTTAGAGATGTTTTTAAGGTGGAAGCGGCAGGATTTAGCCAAGGACTGAATGTGAGGAGTGAAATTTGACCCCAAGACATCAGGCATATGGGGTAGGGGTAATGATGAAGTTGTTGACAGTTATAGAGAGAGGGGTGGAGATTTTAGAAGAAGGGGGAAAAAAGGAGCTCATTTTTGAAGATATTTAGCTAAAGGTAGTAAGAGGACATCCAGGAAGAGATGTGAAAATGACACGGGTTAGCAAGTAGCAAGGAAGGAGATAGGTCTGGTGCAGAGAGGTAGATTTGGGTGTCGTTGGCATAAAAATGATATTGAAACCCGTTAGACTTTATTAGAGAACCTAATGATGATGTGTAGATTGAGAAGAGAGAGAAATTGGTAATGGGACAGAGGAAGCCCCAGAGATGGCTACACTTTAGGTATGGTTAAGTAGAAAGAGAATCACGAGATGGCTGTGTCACAAATGCCGAAAGATTGGAGGGTTTGGAGCAACAGAGGGTGGTCAACAGTATCAAAGGCTGCAGACAGATCAAGGAGAATACGCAGAGAGAAGTGGCCATTGGATTTTGCTGTAAGTAGGTTGTTGGTAACCTTAATGATTGCTGTCTCTTTGGAGTGATGGGTGTGAAATCCAAATTGCAGTGGGTCAAGGAGGGAGTTAATGCAAGAAAATGGGTTAGGCATGCATATACTAGCTTTTCAAGAAGCTTTGAGGCAAGGGGGAGTAGGGAAATGGGGCAGTAGTTTAATGGGGAGATTGGATCGAGAGGTTTTTTGAGGATAGGTGTGACCAGTGCATGTTTTAGAGATGAGGGAAATCTACCGGTGCTGAGGGAGAGGTTGAAAGTGTGTGTGATTATAGGCGTAAGGGTAAAAGAGAGGGAGGGGAGTAGCTGTGAAGAGATGGGGTCAAGGTGACAGGTAGTAAGGTGAGAGCGCAGTATAAGTGCAGAAACCTCTTCCTCATTAAAAGGGGCAAAAGAGCTAAATTTATTGCTATGTATGTTTTGGTTGATTGCGAACTTTTGAGGGGGTAAGAGACAGGTAGTATGTTTAGAGCTGATTTCATTTCTGATGGAATCAATTTCGTTATTGAAGTGGCTGGCACTTCTGACAGAGAAGTTGTATTAGGAGGTGAGGGAGGGCGGAAGAGAGAATTGAAAGTGGAGAACAGACGTTTTGGGTTTGAAGAAAGAGTAGAGATAAGAGTAGAGAAGTAATGTTGCTTATAAAGATTAAGGGCAGAGTAGTAGGAGTTTAAGATGAACTTGTAGTGAAGAAAGTCAGCTGAACTCTGAGAATTTCTCCAGTGCTGTTCAGCAGTACGGGAACATCTGTGTAGGTACCATCTCAGAGGAGTGTCCCAGGGCTGAGGGTTAGTGTATGATTTCCGAGCTATGGTAGGAGGGGCCCGATTGTCAAGGACCGATGTAAGGGTGGAATTATAGTGACAGATAGATTGGTCAGGGCAGGAAAAGGAGGAGATGGATAAGAGAAGAGGTTTGAGAGAACTTGCAAGCTGTTGCTGATCTAATGACATAATGCTTCTGTGAAGTGTGGTGTGAGGGGTAGAAGGAGGGAGAGTTGTATAGAGGGGTGAGATGTTGCAAGTCAGTAGATGATGGTTAGAAAGAGGAAAAGGGGAGTTTGTGAAGCTTGAAATAGTGCATTGATAGCTAAAGATCAGATCAAGAGAGATCATCATTGTGAGTGGGAGAGTGAGTCCATTGTGACAAACCGAAAGAGGAGGTAAGTTGCAGAAGTTGTTTTGCAGAGGAGGCATTGGGTTTGTCAAGACAGAGAAGTTGTATTAGGAGGTGAGGGAGTGCGGAAGAGAGTATTGACAGTGGAGAACAGAAGTTTTGGGTTTGAAGAAAGAGTAGAGATAAGAGCTTTTCAGTTCCTGTTAGAAATGGAAGTGCAAAACACTGTTAAATCCAGCACAACCATTGGCTGCACACTCTAGTGACCTATTTATAACGGTCCCTAATTGGCCACAGCAGAGAAGGTAACACAAGTTACAACATGGCAGCTCCCAGTGTTTTATAGACACTAAAACTTTACACTTATTTTGTCACTTTTTAAACAACTAATGAAACTTTAAAAAATACATCTACATGTTAGTTATAGACTAATCTTTTCTTTGAATGCATCATTCTATCTATAATGTATTTAGTGTTTAATGTCCTGTGATATTGCAAAGTTCTTTTTTACTTTCAACTTTTAACATGAGCGCAACGCAATGCACACAAAAAGATTACTTCTAGCAAAGTCTTCTAAATAACCCGCCATTTGTAATCTAGCCCTCGGTTATTGCACCATGTGATAAAAATGTCCTATCTGTCACTGTATATAAGTAGAATATGAATAATGTTATTTAGACAAAAGTAAAACCGTCGCATAAAACCATAATGTGATAGAGACTGAATAATTAGATAATGCTTATC
Organism: Bombina bombina; assembly: GCF_027579735.1. Lineage (NCBI taxonomy): Eukaryota > Metazoa > Chordata > Amphibia > Anura > Bombinatoridae > Bombina > Bombina bombina. The sequence goes on from NC_069504.1 coordinate 1,151,478,194, forward strand.
TGAAACTAGTGTAGTCTGGTGCCAATGATACCATTGAAGTATAATGCTGAGAGATAAGGAACCATTTAGAGGAGATTTTTTATTTCAGTAAACAATGTCTACATAATTGTAGTAAATTTCTTTACTGTAGTAAATGTCTTTCATACTATTTTGAGGAACTTTAGTCTAACAACTTAGGACCCTCTCAAGAAACAAGAACCTAAACGAGTGATGATCCCATCCACTAATTTAAGGTTTATTTGAGTATTTATAGCCACAGGCAAACAAACTGTAAAACCTGTGTTTTAAGTGTAATGATGAGCTTCACTCTATATAGATGGGTTCTCCTCTGGGCTGAGTGTGATAAAAACCCAAGGGTTGCACAATATATGGGGATGTTCACATGTTGGATCATTTAGACGAATAAAACACAAGAAATTCAGATTTTCTTACCTAGATCTGTGAAACCAATATCCACATAGAGCCGTGCACAAAGAGATCCAACCATGAATCCCGTCATTGGACCAAATAGCGCCGTTGTGTGCAAAAATGCTGCAAAAGCCACAAAATAGGGCACAAAATTATACCAAAGTTAACATTTCTATGACAGAATTGTGCTAATAAATGACACTGTACTTTATAGAATTCATTAAGTCAAACACAACTCAGCCCTTAAGTAATTGCAGGAGCAGGAGTATAAAGCTAAAATGTACTAAATGTATTGTTAGCATAGTACTATACGGCCTCTAGTTATCAAAGCGTCTACTGAGAATCCGCCGGAAATCCGCGTCGTACACATCGCGAGATTGCATCGCCGCAGTTATCAAAGTGTCAAAATCGGAAGAAGCCGAATTTTGTGACGTAACATACGATCCGGCGCTCTCAATTCGACGCCGATCGCTGCGACTCGAAAACCTCTGGAAAACTTGCAGAATTCAGTGTTCTTCGACACAATTAGAAGCTTTCTAAAAGTTATCAAAAAATGACCACTTATCTTATCTGACGCAGCATACCTAGTTTTCAATCCGCCGCCTCAGAGGTTGCGGATCCTATAGTAGTCAATGGAAATCGGGAAACTACTATATTCGATGCTGCTCGAGTCAATCATGTCACCTAATAAAACTCAATGGAAAGCATTATTAAATATGTATACCTTATTTCAAATACAATTCCCTCTATTACAATTGTTACAATTTTGAAAATGAAAAACACATTCACACAAAGGATAGGAAAAGAATGAAAACACTGCACAGCAATTGTTATAATTTTGTTAAAGAAAAACACATTCACACAAAGGATAGGAAAAGAATGAAAACACTGCACAGCAATTGTTACAATTTTGATAATGAAAAACACATTCACACAAAGGATAGGAAAAGAATGAAAACACTGCACAGCAATTGTTACAATTTTGAAAATGAAAAACACATTTACATAAAGGATAGGAAAAGAATGAAAACACTGCACAGCAATTGTTACAATTTTAAAAATTAAAAACACATTCACACAAAGGATAGGAAAAGAATGAAAACACTGCACAGCAATTGTTACAGTTTTGTTAAAGAAAAGCACATTCACACAAAGGATAGGAAAAGAATGAAAACACTGCACAGCAATTGTTACAATTTTGAAAATGAAAAACACATTCACACAAAGGATAGGAAAAGAATGAAAACACTGCACAGCAATTGTTACAATTTTGTTAAAGAAAAACACATTCACACAAAATATAGGAAAAGAATGACACTGCACAGCAATTATGCTATCAATTAATTATACACAATACAAATTAGGCTATTAATTAATTATGCACAATACTAATTAGGCTATCAATTAATTTTTAAAAACACATGCATATTTACATAGGCATGACATGAACTCTGATTTTGTTTGGATGACAGCATCGTGGAGGCTTAAAAGGTAATTCACTAGGATAACCTATAATAGTCACGTTTTTCAGTCAGTTGCTAGGATCTCTTTTTGCAGCTAAAATGCCCTTATAAATTTGATGGCTTTATGTCACTGTGTAACTTTGCACTTTCAAAATACATTGAACTGATTTCAGTCAGTTGCTAGGATCCCTTTTTGTAGCTAAAATGCAATTATAAATTTAACTTGGCTTTATGTCACTGTTTACCTTTGTACTTTCAAAATACATTGAACTGATTTGTAAATAGAATTAGGAATCACATCAAGGATATCAAAATATTTCACATCATAATGTTCGACACTGCATTCTTTTTGTTACTTAGGATTGCAAATGTTATTACACTAATATTTAATCTTAAAAACACAGTAATCACTGACCTTTTTCACCTTCATAATGCTGCGATCCAAACAGAAAAATATGAAATAACATTGAAACTAGAGCAAAATACTCATGTGTTTTTACTAACTAATTTTGATAATTGCACAGACACCTGCATTTCTTACAGGTGATAAACACACCTGAATGGCTTAATAAGATATTTTTATGAATATCGTATTGTGCTCGTCAAATGACACGATAAAAAAGACAAATACGTCTTTTAAAATAATTTGTCACTTTAATTGCGCGTAATATGATGCAATAGTTATCAAAATGTGCAAGTCATGTGTTAGGTAATGATTGCTGCACCAATTTAGTCAATTAATGAAAACGTTTACATCTGTGAAACTAGGCGTTATAAAAGGGGCTCTTCAATCACTGCATTTCATTATTATTATTTGGTGTTACTTTGAGGATGGACATCCTCAATGTTGTTAATTTTGTTCTGTTCTTAAGGAGACGCAGGGCAAGACGGGTGTTGATGGCTGCAATACAACACGGAAGACGCCGGCGAGTGCCAAGGGTTTTCTACCCAAGGATTGGGCTCCATGCCCTCAGTGACTGAGAGGTGATCCGTCGATTTCGACTGGATAGGGCCTCTATTGAGAGGCTCTACGTTGAGATCGCGGACTCTTTCGAGCCACTCACTAGAAGAACGAGGGCAATCCCTGGGATGGTAAAGCTGCTTGCGGTCCTCTATTTCTTGGCAACTGGGTCATTCCAGGCTGTGACAGGTCTAGGCGTTGGTATGAGCCAGACAACCTTCTCACGTCATCTGAAATTGTCCTGGATGCTTTTCACCGATGCCTAGTCCATCATGTCCACTTCCCAAACACTCTGGAGGGGTGGCATGCTGTCAAGCTCCAGTTCTACCATCGAGCTGGATTGCCAAGGGTATTGGGGGCCATAGACTGCACACACATCTTAGTGCAGCCTCCCAGTGGTCAAGAGGAGCCCTACTGGGATAGGAAATTCAATCACTCGCTGAATATCCAGGTCATCTGTGACGCCAGGTTGAGAGTGATGAGTGTTCGATCGGGACTCCCTGGCTGCAATCACAATTCCTTCATCCTCCGGAATTCTACCATCTACCATCGGTTCCAGGAGGGCCAAATGCCAGAGGGAATCCTGATAGGTAAATATCTCTTACATACTCTAACCTATGTATATGAAATATTTTATTCATTTTGATTGCTAATGTCAATGATCTATTTTGTTTGTGCAGGTGATTCTGGGTATCCGTGTCTTCCGTGTCTGTTCACACCCGTCCAAAACCCCAATGGAATGGAAGAGGTGTGCTACAACCGTGCACACACTGCAACAAGATCTGTTATTAAGCGCACCTTTGGCGTGCTGTAGAGCCGTTTCCGCTGCTTGGACACCTCTGGTGGTGTTCTTCAGTACGCCCCCTCCAAAGTCTCCTTAATTTTTATGGTTTGCTGTATGTTGCACAATATTGCCCTAAAAATCCTGGATATAGATATGGAGAGCTTGGACAATGAGTATGGTCAATTCATCAACCCAGACCTGGAGCAAGATGCTCTGGGTGTCCAAGCTCGAGCAGTCTATATCCAGGCGTTTTTTGGGCAAGAAGCTTGATTGTGCAACATACAGGTTTTTTTTTTTTTTTTTTTTTAAATAATTTTTATTGAGGTAAATGCATAGACATCACTACAATCATAAGAGAGAGTATGCTTCAAGCCAAAATTGCGTATTTTCCAGAGTTATACATTTTCAATATACATCAGACATGAAATCAGAGTATCAAAGTATCAACATTCCAGTATAAACTCCTTGGAATCTCAAACACAATATACAGCATTTAATACCAGGATTGAATAAACCTAACAAGTGAGATATGTTATAATATACCAAGTTGAAGTAGAACCCTCTAAAAGAAAATGCGGGGCTGGGGCCCTTAAAATATAAGTAGCAATGCCTATCCAACACACAAGAGAACATATAAAATATTACCTCAGTTTTTTCTATTTCAACTATTTTAATCTGACGTGCAACCTCCACATAGTACGAAGTCACTTATAGACTTCCTTTCACTTTAATAGTATTCAGTCGGAGGAAGACTCCATAGGCCCTTATTTGACCTTCAATGAAATAGATCGCAAACATATACACTCCACAGGTAGGCAGCGCCAGAGAGAGAGTACTAAGTATGAGCTTCAGGGGGAGGCGCCTTTTAACAGGCTGGAAAAGCTCTATAGGAAATCTTGTGCTCGCCCCCTGTGGAACATTCACAGGTCTATGATAAAAAAAACTACATAAGTGGGCCCATTATAAACATAATAACAATAAGGATGGGCAGAAACTTCCCAGATCTGCCCGAGATTGTGGAGGTTGACAAGTCACCTCCCTCCCCTACAAGTAAAATTAGTAGGGGGGGTGCGGAAACTAATATAGTGTGTGGCCTGCTCCGTCTATATAGAGATATTCTCTGTGTATACTATAAGAAATATAGAACTTTATACATAAAATCAAATACAGGGAGTATAAATAAATAACCAGGTATAAGTCAACCATAGGGTGCAAAAAGTCTGAATTTCAGGGTTAGATACATACACAAGTAACAAAAGTAGAGGGAAATACACTCACACCCCCCACAGGTCCCACTAACCTCACTATTAATAATAGACTTAAGCATACAGGGACTCAAGCATTGCTCCCATTTAATGTCTAATATAACTTTATACTTCTTGAAACCCCTACACCCTGGTTAGAGCAAACATAGGAGGCAGAGCCCAAATTTTAGTAGTCACTTACTCTAGAGAAGTTGATTATGTAATTCTCCTCATTGACCCAGAAGGCAAACATTAAATTACAAGCTACTTATAGATATAGCACATGCCATCTGCAATATATTATCCAAAGGGTTAGACTAGGCAGCCTCTGCGACTCCATCATCCCGGCCGCAGACGACAGAGAGGCAATTGTATATACAGGGTATTGTAAAAAAATAGCTGCTGCTTAATACCTTAGCCCTATGAAATGCATAAGTTAGACCCAGTGGTAAGCAAATAGCAGAGAATATGTATTTAACAGGGTAGACCCCATAGTTTATGAAAGGCTGATCCTGAAAATATATCTGTCTAAAACTAACCCTGATGTTGCAAAACAATTGGTCAGATAAATGGCAAGTATCAAAAAAAATAAGAAAAACATAATGTGAGTATACACAATGCAATTCTTAAAGGAAAAGCAGGCCACTTTCATAAGTCACAAAACACATATATTTCAAGCTTGGAGGCTGTCATTAAGTTAAAACATTTTGTGCTTCCAATGATAAGTCACATCAATGGGGGGATGTTTACCCTATGCCAGTTCTATAGGTGCAGTTCCACTGTAGATTGAAGACAAGCAGTGTCTGTTGCCCTAAGCAGGCTGCGTCCCCGTTTATGTATTAATTATCACCCGACTCCCACTGATTCACGGGTGTCGGAGAGCCATGTGTCCTCAAACAGGAAGAGCCTGAGTTGCGGGGCTATGTCCGGTTTTCGGGCGACTACGGGACTCGTCACCCAGTCCCAGACCAAGAAGAGATTCAGGTCAGTAGAGTGGCGGCAGACCACTATCTCCTTACTCATAGCAGCATCATCATGTTCGCGGGAGCTGGCTACACTCCATCTCACTCCTTCACCAGCAACAGCATTTGCGCCCGCCACCTCACAGCCGTAAGCGGGGGCTCCTCCGATCACATAGGGACCGTTTTTAAGTGCCCGTGAGACATGACGCAGCCCATCAGGTGAACCGCCAGCACCGCCACAACTATCCTCCACAGCTTCGGCTTGCAATCGCTTTTCCTGAGGGTAGATAGGCATATCCGGGCTATCCTCCATGTTTAGCTGCATGGTGATGAGCTGCACTCTGAGGATTGCCTCCCCCTGTACCACATGCTCAGGCCGCTTTGCATCAGAGTGTCTGCTTCTATAGCTTCTATTAGGGAATCAAATCTTTTAAGTATCAGCAGCTCGTGCTTTGCAAACAGGGCTTGTATCTCAGAAAAGATGGCACTCTCCATGTTGGTGATACGGCCTTCAGCTCAGACAGATGCTTCAAGCTTATGAACTTTAGGTTCCCCACTAAAGTCCCCAGCAATAACCCGCTACAGGGTGCACTTATCTTTAGGGACCCATGGTGAAACTTCTTAGAAAAATAGATTAATGTAGTTAAAAGTCAAATAAAGTCAGGAGCCTCCACAGTATGCGACTTGCTTCTTCAGCTGCAGGCTCCGCCCCCCCAACATACAGTTTTTATTTGTGTTTTTCTTTACTTTACATTATTATTTTTAATCCAAAAGCTGCTATATTTTGGATTACTGTTGAGCAAATATTGTCGTTTCAATGAATGATATTGTATATCATTGTAAAGCCATTGATTGAAAGTGGTTCATTTGGGCAAATGTTGCAATTGTTTAATGTAAAGTTGATGAGACACATGTTTAATAAAATCTCATTAAATAAAAATAATTGAGATCTACACTTGACTCTGTTGTTATTTGGAAGGCTATAACAAGAATTTTATTTTATATGTGTTAAGAATCTTTCTTTCTTTTTTCAAAATTACCACTTATTTCATTTCTTTAGGCATACTTGCATTTTAGAATAAACAAGTTTATCACCATAAATGTCCCAGAATTAACAATTACATTCTTGCATTTACAATTAATATAACAAGATAATGAAGAACATCAGAGAATAGGAGTAAATTAAAAAGTTGCTTAAAATGTCATGCTCTATCTGCATATAAAAAAACAATAAAAAAATATTGGTTAATTGTCCCTTTAACGTGCATGAGCTCAATGTTATCTATATGAATTTTACAAAAATTATTTAAAAACAATAATTTTTTAATTTCACTGTCACATTAAAATAATATAAAATTGAAGATAAAAATTATTGTTAACATTAATGGACAGAGCAGCAATGCACTACAGGTTTATAAATGTATACATGTGTTTCTCGCACTGTCTGTCTTTATCTATATTACAGTCTCTCTCTCTCTCCATTTCTCTAAATCTCCCTCTCTCTATCTCTTTCGCAATCTCTCTCTCACAATCTCTCTCTTTCTCTCTCACGATATCTCTCTCTCACAATCTCTCTCTCTCACAATCTCTCTCTCTCTCTCTCTCTCTCTCTCTCTCTCACACAATCTCTCTCTCTCACAATCTCTCTCTCTCTCACAATATCTCTCTCTCTCACAATTGCACTCTCTCAATCTCTCTCTCTCACAATTGCACTCTCTCAATCTCTCTCTTTCAATCTCTCTCTTTCTCACAATCTATCTCTCTCTCTCTAAATATTTTTTTTTATGTTAGAAATAATAAAGAGACACTGAACTTGATTTTCTATGTGTTATTCATATAGAGCATACAATTGTAATCAACTTTATAATTACTCCTATTAGAAAAAGAAATTCATTTTCTTTGTGTATTTTTTTAAAAATAAATTTGCTAACTTTATATGCAAGCCCATTTTGTTTAACTACCTTGGTTGTTCTTGTTGATTGGTGTATACATTCATCCACCAATAAATAAGTGCTGTCCAAGGGTATGGACTTTCATTTTAAAATTAAGATTTCAAGACAATTACAAAAATTGTTACACATGTGAATATCACATGTTAACAATGAATATTTACATTTGAATTATTGATCAAGTAAACTTTATTCTAATTGAGTTGTTTATCCAAAAGCTCAATATTAATTATTTTATTAAAAAATAAATGTTCTTATGTTTATTAATTTTAACATTGAATAATAAGAGTAGATAATGTTACTCCTGCATTAAATTAGAACATCAGTCATTTGTAAAGTGTAAATCAAGTAATAACAAACACATTTATTAATAATGTTAAAATATATTTTTATTAAAAAAAATTATTTAAAAATATTTTATTCATATTTTTAAATTAAAAAATCATAAAACCATCGCCATTTTTTAAAAATTTAAAAATATTAATTTCATATTTTTAAATTTAAAATCATAAAAACATCCAGACATTTATTAATAATAATTAAAAAAAAAAATTTTTAAATTAAAAATATATTAATAATTTAAAAATATTTTAATAATATTTTTACATTAAAAATCATAAAAACATTGACATTTCTTTAATTCAAAAATATTCATTACATATTTTAAAATTAATAATCTTAAAAACCGACATTTTTTAAATAATTTAAAAATATTTGTTTCATATTTTTAAATTAAAAATCATAAAAACATAAACACATACATAATAAAAATAATATTAAAAACCCTAATAAAATGAGCAAATTAAAACACCCTAATCTTTTTTTCTTTTGGGTGAGGGAGAGAGGGGGGTAATCTCTCCCTTGTTCCCCTTCTCCCCAAGTTTAAAATTAAGTGACGATTTAAAACCCTGTTGTCTTCGTCTGCCCTCTCCCGACGCTGCCATTCTAGCTGCTCTTCAGCTGCCCTGGACCTATCAAACGCTAATCTTTCCCTATTGAAGTATAATCTATCACTATCCCTCTGCATTTCATAATTTAATCTATCCCTCTCTAACTCTAATCTTTTACTTTCCCTACGTCATTCAAATACAAATCTTTCCCTCTCTAAATCTATTCTCACTGAATCTACTCTCAACCTTTCCCTCTCTATATCTAATCTGTCCCTATCTACTGTAATGCCCCTCTCTAATATCTGCCCTGTTTGCTCAACAGATAACCTTAATGCCCCATGCAATTCACGGTGTTGTTCTCGGTACTGCCTGGCCAGATCTAACATTTCCACGATTGCCTCATCATCATTGATGTGAGGCAGTCGGTGGCCAGGATCAGCACGGCCATGAGCTGATTGGGCATGAACAACAGGGACAGGAGGGGCACCAGGGTCCAAAGCAGCTGTGTTTTCGGGGTCAGGAGGGGCAGAATGGCTGAGAGAATCTATATCTGATGTTCCCTGGGAGATTCCCTGATCCTGTGATTCTGGAAATTGTGTCTCTCCCAGGGACAACTCCTCTGTCAAATCTCTCAGCCCACGAAGACAACAGTCGATCTCCTCCGAAGTCTGCAATGCACGTTCGACATCTAAAGAAATGAAAAATAACATATATATTCTTAGGTAACTTAATGTCATTTGAAGGATTAAATGCATATGATATTAAACATATATCTTAAATAAATCATAACTAGATAAAAATTGTAAGACACTGTATTTTAACATTAATGATTTGTATATTTTAGGTTATCTTAAATGTATAAAATAAATACAAATGTGAATATACATTTTTAATTTTAAAGGGGCTTAGTATAAAACATATATCATATTCAACATTGTATGAAATTATTCACCGTACAACATCATTTTTAACACATCAATTTTATAAATTCAACAATATCAAAATCTGTTTAGACTGTTTATTAATCAATGACATGATTACAAGCACCACTAATGGTGTGATAAGCTTGAGTAGTGACAATGATGTTGCACAGAGAATATATTCTAGGCCTATTTATCTTTGTTCTGTTGGACATGATCCAACAGTGCAGATCATGTCTGCAATAACTCACTGAATGTAGAGAATGCCCCCTTCAGAGTCGCGGACAATGGCCCGTCAGCACTGTGTCAATAAACAAGATCAGACTCAATTGTGGTGAATAGCGTCAAGGGTATGGAGCAGCATTCTTTATACATCTGCTTATAACTGCATTTTCTGTAAAGCCTGCATGCTCGCAATAAACTTGTTATCTCCAACTCCATTTGTCGGTTAATACATAAGAGAGAGAGAGGTCCATTTATCAAGCTCCGTATGTAGCTTTAAGGGCCATGTTTATTGGGAGTATTCAGACTCTCGGAAAAAGCAATGCACATGGGTGAGCCAATCACACAATGCTTCTATGTGCAGCAACCAATCAACAGATAGTGAGCATATCTAGATATGCTTTTAAAAAATAAATATAAAGAGAATAAAACAAATTAGATAATAGAAATAAATTAGAAAGATGTTTGAAAATGCCTCGTCTTTTAACTAATGAGAATACAAAATGTGGGTTTCATGTCCCTTTCATTGTATGTTCTATCTGAACCATTAAATGTTAATGTTAACTAAACTATCCCTTTAAGATATATAATAAAAAATTAAATTTTCAATAACATATCTATTTCATTGTATTTATTTACTCTATCTTTTTTTGAAGGAGAAACAATGCACTATTGTTTGATCACTTAACACATTGGTGAGCCAATCACAATCAGTATATAAGTATACCTATCTATACATGTATGCATGTAGCAATCATCATCTATAAGCTTGGTTCTATGATACTACAGTGCTTTCAAATTAAACCTTTTAATCTAAAGTCTAAAAATCTAATGATGCAAATTAAAAATATCTCAAAGTTTTACATATGTGTAATCTAGTATTCACTCTCCTAATCCAATGAATAGGTGTTTTTGTTTCATGTGCCTGTAAATATATAGCTAAACTGACATCATTTGACTGTCCAATTCTTTGAAATACTATGAAATGAGAGATTATCTAAACAATGTATGTCATTTCCCATTAATGTGTATGAAATTGATATTGTTCTTTAAAAAAATAAAAAAAACATTCACATTGAGCGATTGACAAATCTGATACTTTGAGCACAGATAACATTCATGTTTGATGTTTTTTTTGTTACCTGAGGAGGAGATCTTAGATCTTGGAGGGGGTCCTAAAGCCCTTTGGACATCAGCTGTATAATGAAAATTGAATATACATATTTAGAAATTAGAACAATCATACAAGTGATAACAATTAAATTAAAAGCAAGCTAATAATATTAAACATACTTGTAGATCGGCCAATGCTTGCTCCATCAGGGGTGCTGCACATAATGTCCGGGTGCGTGGCAGCCGAGGAGAAGCTGTGGCTGGATTCAGTGTGGATACTGACGGGCAATAGGAGGGTCTCATCGCCATCCGTGGCAGCATCACTAGCTGGAACTGCAGCAGCAGCAACAGCAGCTGCTGCACTGGTAGATGCTTCAACAAAATACATGAAATAAAATATTATTATCACTAATATTGCACATCCTGATCTTAAAGGGGCACTAAACCAAAAATCTTTCTTTCATGATTCAGATTGATAATAAAAATGTAAAACACATTCCAATTGACTTCCATATTTTATTTTGCTTTATTTGTAAAATATCCTTATTTGAAGAAAAAGCAATGCACATGGGTGAGCCAATCACATGATGCTTCTATGTGCAGCAACCAATCAGCAGCTATTGAGCATATCTAGATATGCTTTTCTTCAAATAATATCAAGAGAATAAAACAAATTAGATAATAGAAGTAAATTAAAAATATGTTTAACATTGCATTCTCTTTCTAAATCATAAAATAAAACATGTGGGTGTTATGTCCCTTTACTAAACATTTGGTGGAACAACTAAAAAATGTGCGACATCAATATCTCAAGTAATATCATCTTACCTGCTAACTCATCAGTATCATGCCCCACTAAATCCAGACCGAGCGTCATGTTTGCTCCCAGCTTCTCCCGCAGCTGAACCTCATATTCGGATAGCTCAGTCACATATGGCTCGCCACCACCGGTCATACGTGCAGACTGTAACTCCCTGGACAGCTTGGCCTTTAAGTTTCCTTTGATGTCCGAAAATCGTTTCTTACAGTGTGTCACTGTTTTGGGATTAGTCCCTTCGGCGGACACACTGTCAGCTATTGCTCTCCAGATCTCTGATTTCCTGGAGAGCGAGGTCTTATGGGCTTTAGAACCAATAATAAAATCATAGTGCTCTAAAACAAGGGTCACTAAAACTTTATTTTGCTGAAAATTAAATTGTATGCTGCACCCTGACTTTGTTTTCCCAGGCGCAGACATAACAAGATAAAAATAAGTGAGCAGCAAGTGAATAAATAAATATTAATAAATATCAATAAATATATCAACTCTCTCTTGGACCTACAGCTCTTGTAAAGCATAGGTGATTATACTCATTTATGACGCCCGTTTAATATAATGATCGAATAATAACGATCTCTTGATGCCTCAGTAAAGCAATATTAGTGAATATTTTAAAATATATGGCGCAGTATAAATTATTTGATGACGGTGAATCCGTCATACTTGTCTACAGTGTGTCATACTTGTCTACAGTGTGTCATAGTTGTCTATAAAAGGGTTCATCCTAGTTTACATTAACGTATTATATTTGAGGTCTATTGTCCGACAGGAGAGGGATCTCTTTAAATATTTGCTGATACTTTGAAGCCGCATGAATACAGGCAATCCTATGATCACAATTTTATATTTGAATAAACCGTAAGTAAATTAATTTGTTTTACGTTGATTCAGTAATGTCGCATGTTTTTTTATGTTAAGGAATTACACAGTAATCGTTATGAACCCGTGAAACATCTAAGCACCCAACCTAATATTTTTAGTTACACTTTCAAGAACCAGTAATGATGAACACGTGAGACATGCAATCAGCCAACCGAATATTATGTTTATTATTTACACTTTCAAGAACCAATCAAATTTGTCTAATTTTTGTATATCGCTGTCGCACTAATAAAATATATCCGATATTTTTTTTGTAGTTAAAAATGGCGCCACCATTCACTCAGGCCGAATTGTTAATTTTAGTGTTTGGGATGAATGGTCATCCTTCTCTACAGGGTGTCATACTTGTTTATACTTGTAGATAAGTATGACATCCTATAGACAAGCATGACGGATTCACCTTCACCAACTAATTTAGCGCCATAGATGTTTTTTTAAAAGTTGGGGAAATGTCTATTCATCCCAAACACTAAAATTAACAATTCGGCCTGAGTGAATGATGGCGACATTTTTAACTACAAAAAAATATCGGATATTATTTTGGTGCGACAGCAATATACAAAAATTATATTTCACAAAGATTAAGAGGGTGCTATTGACAGCAAACAAAGGGATCGTATCTATTAATATTTGATAATACTTTTAGGACGTATGAATCCAGACAATCCTATGCTCAAATTTGGGTATTTTATATTTTTTCACAACTAAATTTCAATTTATTGACAGTCAGTCATTAGTGACGCATGTATTATACCATTTGAAAATTAAATTTGCATATTAATCGTCAGGAACACGTGCTACATATAATCCGCCAACCAAATATTGATATTTTTATGTACACTTGCAAGAACCAATCATATTTCTCTATAATTGCTATATTTATGTCGCACTTTCAAAAAATGTCATAAAATTTTTTGCGAGATAAAAAATGGCGACACCTTTCACCCAGGGTAACTTATTAATATTAGTGTACGGGATGAACAGGTATTTTCCCTGTCGCATAGGTGGTGTCCGGGGGATCCAGCACGAAGATCGTGACCGCATCATCTATGAGATGATGCGGAGAATGCGGAGGGTGTCGGGGATCAACCGTACATGGCGCAACTGCCTGCGAAGGTTTTCGGACCTTAGGCGGCACGAGCAGGAGCGCTATACAGAATTAAGAGCGCTTGTTCGTACATGTAAGTATATATTTGTGTATTATACTTAGAAATTAATAATGAATAGATGGATACTTAAATGACGCAATTAATTAAAAATTAAATTAATTGTTCATGGTTTTATGAATTAATCATTTTTATTTTACTGTGTTACATAAATACCTTACATTTCTTTGAGAATATAATTTATTTTGAGCAGGCCATTTATTTTTGTTATTTCTATGTATTTCACTTACTTGAATTCAAAAAATTAATGTCATTCATCAACCCATAATTACTGTAGAGGGTCAATGCAATACAATTTATTTCACCCTTACATTATCAACATAATTAATTTTATTGAGACATATTTAAAGAGAGAAAAAGAGATATAATAATGTTTTATTTTAATCAAATATTCATGCTCCATCATGATTATTAACAATGATACATTAAAGTTTAATCATATATTGAAGATGCATGTATATATATATATATATATATATATATATATATATATATATATATATATATATATATATATATATATATATATATATACACATATATATATATATATAGACAGAGACAGACAGAGAGAGACAGACAGAGAGAGAAAGACAGATAGAGAGAGACAGACAGAGAGAGACAGACAGACAGACAGAGAGAGAGAGACAGAGAGAGACAGACAGAGAGAGAAAGACAGATAGAGAGAGACAGACAGACAGAGAGAGAGGGACAGAGAGAGACAGACAGAGAGAGAGACAGACAGAGAGAGAGAGAGACAGAGAGAGACAGAGAGAGACAGAGAGAGACAGAGAGATATTGCTGTCTCTCTGTCTCTCTCTCTCTAAACAATTTTTTATTTATTTTTGTACATTACATGCATTGATGCTGCAGATACATAACTCAACAATAATATATAACCTGTATCTAATGTGTACATACTTTATATTTTCACAGATCGCAGGCGTACTCGAGTACCAAGATACATGAGGCCAGTTTCAATGGCAACGCCGAGGAGCAACCGGTCCTCGCCATTGTTGTCACTTAGTTTCATTACTGCTCCTCATGAGGATTCAGGGACAGAAGAGGAAGTCCCTAATATCCAAGGTAATTTTCCAATTATCATACTATGTTGGAATTTTTTAACTTTACAATTTGTTTAATTTAAATGTTCTTTCGGGTGCATGTTGAAAGGACACTAAAAACAAACATTTTCTTTCAGAATTTAGATAAAGATTTGAAGATTAAAAAAGTTGACAATTTAGTTCTAATACATTTACTTCATTCTATATCTGTCCTTTGATGAAGTTATCACATTGCATATGGATGAGACAGTTATTCAAGGCATCTCTGATCATTATAAATTCTGCAACTGCGGAGAATATCTAGATATGCTTTTCTTAAAAGTATAATAGAAGAATGAAGTAAATTATAATGATTGAAAACATTTCTAGTCTCTTTATAAAAGCTGAAGGAAAAGATTTGTTTTGCTTTTCCATTTTATGTATCTATTTAAAAATTAAAATTTTGGAGGAATTTTTAAATAGTTTTTAATGAAATAATTGTAAAATTTTGGAGTTGTCATTGATCATACTAATACTTATTCATTATTATGCTTCATCTCTTACAGACGACCAAGTACCGGGGAATCCATTGGAAAACCCCTTGTCACCAGCGGTGGAGGTGGCTAGGGAAGAAGAGGAGGAGGTGGCTAGGGAGGAAGAGGAGGAGGTGGCTAGGGAGGAAGAGGAGGAGGTGGCTAGGGAGGAAGAGGAGGAGGTGGCTAGGGAAGAAGAGGAGGAGGTGGCTAGGGAGGAAGAGGAGGAGGTGGCTAGGGAAGAAGAGGAGGAGGTGGCTAGGGAGGAAGAGGAGGAGGTAACTAGGGAGGAAGAGGAGGAGGTGGCTAGGGAAGAAGAGTTGGAGGTGGCTAGGGAGGAAGAGGAGGAGGTAACTAGGGAGGAAGAGGAGGAGGTGGCTAGGGAGGAAGAGGAGGAGGTGGCTAGGGAGGAAGAGGAGGAGGTGACTAGGGAAGAAGAGGAGGAGGTGGCTAGGGAGGAAGAGGAGGAGGTAACTAGGGAGGAAGAGGAGGAGGTGGCTAGGGAAGAAGAGTTGGAGGTGGCTAGGGAGGAAGAGGAGGAGGTGGCTAGGGAGGAAGAGGAGGAGGTGGCTAGGGAGGAAGACAAGGAGGTGGCTAGGGAAGAAGAGGAGGAGGTGGCTAGGGAGGAAGAGGAGGAGGTGGCTATGGAGGAAGAGGAGGAGGTGGCTAGGGAGGAAGAGGAGGAGGTGGCTAGGGAAGAAGAGGAGGAGGTCGCTAGGGAGGAAGAGGAGGAGGTAACTAGGGAGGAAAAGGAGGAGGTGGCTAGGGAGGAAGAGGAGGAGGTGGCTAGGGAGGAAGAGGAGGAGGTGGCTAGGGAGGAAGAGGAGGAGGTGGCTAGGGAGGAAGAGGAGGAGGTGGCTAGGGAAGAAGAGGAGGAGGTCGCTAGGGAGGAAGAGGAGGAGGTGGCTAGGGAGGAAGAGGAGGAGGTGGCTAGGGAAGAAGAGGAGGTGGTTGCTAGGGAGGAAGAGGAGGAGGTGGCTAGGGAGGAAGAGGAGGAGGTGGCTAGGGAGGAAGAGGAGGAGGTGGCTAGGGAGGAAGAGGAGGAGGTGCCTAGAGTGGAATGTAAGTAAAAAGAATATAATGTTTCCCAAATTCTATCTTGATAAATAATTTATCTAACATACGTTCTTTTGTTCTTTTTCTAGATCAAGATCAGGGGACCCAAACTGGGCCATTCCTGCAAGATATATTTGAAGATCTTGCACAGGCCCTAAGAGCTGTTTCTAGGGCTGTGCGGAATATGCAGGAGGCCCTCAATGATCTGTGATTGAATATTTTTTTGTGTTGAAAAAAAGTTTAAAAAAAAGAAATTACGTTTTTTTTAGGATTAAAAAATATATTTTATAGTAATTAATGTCTCACTGTATTCATTTAAAGATTCATTTCTAGTGACATGAAAAAAAACAAGATAAATCAGTATAAATATCCTACAATTTTTAAAACTGTATAGCTGCTGATTGATGAAAGCACATAGATGCATTGAGGCACATTTATTAAGGGGACGATTAAGGGGAAGTGTTTCTGGCCAGTATTAATCAACAGAAACACAAGTTAGGGAGCAGCGGGCTAAAGACTGCTGCTCAATAACCCTGTCCACCTGATCTTATAAGGCGGACAGGAATCTCAACAATTCCAAACGATACAGTACGATTGGGTTAATTGACACCCCCTGCTGGTGGACAATTATCCTCAAGTCTGCAGGGTGCGGCATTGCAGCAGGAGCTCACAAGAACTGATGGTGCAATGCTGAATACAGAAAGCATATTCAGCAAGGTCTGGCGGACCTGATCCGCTCTGTCGGATCAGGTCCGGCAGATATTTGTTAAATCGGAATCATTATATGATTGCTTTTCACATGTGCATTGCTATTTCAAGTAGAAAAGGTTATCTGAGGAGTAAAGTGAAAATAAACATCAATTTTATTGTTCATGCTTCAGATAGAGCGTCCAATTTTAATCAACTTTGTAAGATAGTCAGATTCTCAAATTGTCATCAGTCTATTTGTATCTGTATTTTACATCAAACATTTCAATTTATGAATTGTGACCATTTTTAATCAGAAGATGAGTTGACCTTGCTGATTGAACATCACCAATGAAATAGTGATTTTCCAAGGGGGATTCAATTGAATTTCTCTTGCTCCTCAGCCTAGCCTTTTTTAAAATAAACATAAACAAAGAACTAATTAAAATGGTTAATAGTAGTAATTTTGAAAATAATTTGAACTTGAATGTTAAATCATAATTCATAAAGTACATAAATGTGCTTAGTGTTCCTTTAGTAAAAGTTCAAGGTTTGTATTGTCGCTTGAAATTATATTCTATGATATTGCTGTCCCATTTGTTAATTAAAAATATATATTAATTAAAAAAAAATATATACATAAATACATCTATTATTCTATTTAATAATGACATTGATAAATATGTACATACATACAGAGAGACAGAGATGTTAAGTAATATATATATATATATATATATATATATATATATATATGTCAATTAGAAATTAATATGTAGACACTGGAAGGGGGGACCATTTAATGCATTATATATAGAATACAAAAAGAAAAATGCTTTGAATGAATTAGGCTCCAAGTGTGTCTCTCTTTAAAAATTAGGGATTACATATTTTGTGCACAGTGTGGGACCAAAGTTGTCGCAATTAATTAATATACAAAGACAAAAGAAATACATAATAGGGTCAATGACCAGCTAGCTCCCACTGGTGTAAATATTTGTTGTTTCCTATACCCTTCAGATAGATATAGATATAGATAAATAGATATATATGATGCTGCAAAAGAAAGATGTCAATTAGAAAATAATATGTAGACACTGGAAGAGGGGTGGGAAACATTTAATATATTAGATAGAAAATACAAAAAGAAAAATGCTTTGAATGAATTAGGCTCCAAGTGTGTCTCTCTTTAAAAAATAGGGATTGCATATTTTGTGCACAGTGTGGGACCAAAGTTGTCGCAATTAATTAATATGCAAAGACAAAATAAATACATAATAGGGTCAATGACCAGCTAGCTCCCACTGGTGTATAGTAAAATATGTCCAATATATGACATTTTGAGAAATAAAAATCACTCTCCATTTTGCTAAGAATATGTCACTACTTGCTATCTTTAAAATTCAATTGAAAACAAAAATGTCAGTATCTATATACATTCAGCTGCTGACAAGGTATGTGCTCTGTTCATTGAATTTACTGAAGATATAAATAAAGTTGGGAAAAGCCTGAATCGCTGAGACGTCGATGACTGTTAGTTAACAACAGTCCGCTCCTCTTTGCACCGTACTTGACGCGCATATTTTTGACGGGTTTTTTGATAACTATGGCGAACGTATTACGGTCCGCAACGGCGATGTATGCCGAAGTTTGGCGAGCGTATTTGACGTCGCGAATGCACCATATTAGACGCTTTGATAACTAGAGGCCGATAAGTCTAATTTCTATACTCACCGGGGTTGATTTAACAATCAACGGATGCTGCTTCCGACCCTGATCGTTTCTGGTCCGCAGGGGCGGCATTGCACAAGCATTTTAATAGAAATTCTTGTGCAATGATAAATGCAGACAGCATATGTTGTCGGCATTTAGCAAGGTCAGGTGCACATGATTCGCTACAGTCAATCATGTCCGCTCGATCTATGGTAAATCTACCCCACTGTATTTACTTTAGGATGATAGACTTGGGATTGCTGTGTACACTGGCTCTTTAAACCTCTGGGTGTTCATAAATATAACTTCCTATGTATTACACCGTAAGAAGTCTTTCTCCTGCAGCTTCTAGCATGTAGACTTCTGAGATAAAGTGCAAGAGGCTGCTAGCTGGATTTGGGGGGAAATCTAATCTTACATAAAACAGGACTGTGCTAATGTGTAACATTTATAAATATTCTTATGTATTCTGTGGAATGATAATATCTATATGTATTGTCACAGGGCAGATACAGCACAGCTTCTAATTATTATAATTTGTATCAAAAGAAATAATTGTTCATTAAACAAATCTGCTTAAATGCATTTTATTAACGTTGCAGAATTCAGCCCTCAACCCTTTGTAATTTATTTCTCTTTTTATTTAGACTATATAACAATTCCCAATATTAATACAACGTGTACACAATGCTCTCTGCTTACTGGGATGAAATAAATGAGTTTCATACAAAAACGTATTTAAAAGGACCACCTTGAGACTGTAATATAATTAATTGTACATTGTAATACTACAGTAACTATACATTCATTATTTATATTTATATATTTATAGATTGTGTGGTTACCAGTTCTAGTGGTGGGTGTGGCTTGTCTGTTAAAAAAGATTGCAGCAAACAAGGTGTTAATTTGTTTTAGTAACATCCAGACACTGCTGATATCTTAATCTATTGGAAGACAAGAGTCCTGTAATTACAAAGTATTTTCTGTCCCTTTAAGATGAACATTGCAGCTTCACAAATGGACCATGCCTCATATCTGTCCCCTATTGGCTTTAACAGATATGATAAGATTACAAACTGCAAAACAAGTGTGATATTGCTAACAGTATGACCATGGCTAGCTGTATCTAATACAGCAATGTGTCCTGATTGGTGATGAGTTTGTTAAAAAAACAATTGCAGCAAACAAGGCTAATGCATTCAAAATGTTTTCTCAGTCACCTAATATGTTAATTTATTGACATTTCAGACAAAAACAAATGTATTTAACTAAACATCACATTATATTAGAGGGATATTTTACCTATGTAGAGGGGAGTGTTTTCTGGTCTAGAAAAGTCATCAAGGTAAGAAATCCCAAGAGGAGTTATTGGCGTCTCTCCGATTCCGCGCAAAAGATTCCCAATCATTATGAAAAGCCAAAGGTATGATCCAAATTCTTTTCCACAGTCTGAAAATTACAACATACATTGTTTTTAACAACCAAAATGACTATGTATTGACTAAGCCTGTAGATGACAAATCCTGTGAGCCAGAACGTCACGGCTCCTAAAATGTCATTTCTGGCTCCTAATTTTTACATTAACCCCTAATAAAGTCATTCCTTGGATGTCGTATGTGAAACATTGCCTGGCTCCTAAATTTCAAACTTGTCAACCTCTGGCACAAGTTACAGTCTACATTATAGGCTAGGAAAAATGTTACAGTCTGGTGAAAGTGCGCTAACAGCAACGGGGAATTAAAATATAACTAGATGTTTATACCGGTCGGAATAAATCAAACCCTGTATAAAAAATCAAACTCTCTATAAAAAATATATATAGCAAATTTCTCGGTTAAAAATATAAACAATTATTGTAATAAACATAAATTCTCAATATTGCAAATCTATGACCGGTCAATGGTCATATAAAATCTAAAAACTGTCCTAATAAAATCTTAATGAATATAAAATTCACAAGGTGAACACAAGTGTGTAATGGGGCATCTTGAGAAAGCCACGATAAGTGGTGAAACGCGTTGATGGTTGTTTCACGGACACATACAGAAGTTTGTTGTACCTTATATACCTAAAAGGACTAAGGATTACAAAGGATTGCATTGGCACTTTTTTCTTCTATAACATACAGCATACTTTGCGCAGAGTCGAGGATCCTTAAGCCGGACGGATCGACTTTCCGAAGGGAACGGACGGGCGTGTGACGTTACCGACTATCCGTGGAGCTGCAAAGATACCTGTGCCACACGGTGAGTGGACGAGACATACCCACAAACGGATAGGTAGGCACCTAGAGGTATAGTAGCCCGATAGTACGGCTGACACACACGGCCCATTTACACATACTATCACGTTTTGGTAAACAGGCTACCCTGTGTTAACAGAGGAGAGTTACACCAGAAAGACTCCAAGTTACTATACGGGACAAGCAATATATAACGAACTAACGCATAATCGTCACCTTTGACCAACAGTTTGACTTTTGGGGTATATGTGCAATATACTACGCACATCATCTTTTGCATTACATGGAATGGTGAAAAGTCTCTTTTATATATCCAGGAGTGGTGTACCATTACACACTTGTGTTCACCTTGTGCTGCAAGAAGTTTAACATTGGGTTTAGAAACCATTGCCCTATCCGACTGAATTATTTATATTTTGCTTTGTGAATTTTATATTCATTAAGATTTTATTAGGACAGTGTTTAGATTTTATATGACCGGTCATAGATTTGCAATATTGAGAATTTATGTTTATTACAATAATTGTTTATATTTTTAACAAAGAACTTTGCTATATATATTTTTTATACAGAGTTTGATTTTGTATACAGAGTTTGATTTATTCCGACCAGTATAAACATCTAGTTATATTTTAATTCCCCGTTGCTGTTAGCGCACTTTCACCAGACTGTAACATTTTTCCTTTTCCTTTAATCTATCTGTTTTTGGGAGCAGATAGGTGTTTGTGCAAGGTGCTTCTTATTTGCGCACCAATAAGACATTACTACTCCTTTTACATTATAGGCTAGATTACGAGTGGAGCGCAAAATAGCGCTTTTGCGAGTGCGATATTTGCGCTCCACTCGTAATTCCAGCGCCTGGAAATGTAAGCTGGCATTAGAAGTTAAGTTAAGCGCAATGCAAACCCGACCTCGTGTTCGCATTGCATTGGAGCTTTGCTCCATAAGACCATGTTTCCATAGGCTCCAATGGGAGCCCCGTTCTGATGCCAAAATATACGGCACAGAAACTAGCGCAGAGAAGACGCACAGTGTTGGGCAGCAAAGTTTAAATATATATGTATATGAATATGTGTTTATGCTTTTATATGAGTATAAACACATATTAACACATAAATATATATGTATATGAATATGTATTTATGTTTTTATATGAGTATAAACACATATTAACACATAAATATATATGTATATGAATATGTATTTATGTTTTTATATGAGTATAAACACATATTAACACATAAATATATATGTATATGAATATATATTTATGTTTTTATATGAGAAAAAACATATTAACACATAAATATATATGTCTATGAATATGTATTTATGTTTTTATATTAGTATAAACACATATTAACACATAAATATATATGTATATGAATATGTATTTATGTTTTTATATGAGTATAAACACATATTAACACATAAATATATATGTATATGAATATGGATTTATGTTTTTATATGAGTATAAACACATATTAACACATAAATATATATGTATATGAATATATATTTATGTTTTTATATGAGTATAAACACATATTAACACATAAATATATATGTATATGAATATGTATTTATGTTTTTATATGAGTATAAACACATATTAACACATAAATATATATGTATATGGATATGTATTTGTTTTTATATGAGTATAAACACATATTAACACGTAAATATATATGTATATGAATATGTATTTATGTTTTTATATGAGTATAAACACATATTAACACATAAATATATATGTGTATGAATATGTATTTATGTTTTTATATGAGTATAAACACATATTAACACATAAATATATATGTATATGAATATGTATTTATGTTTTTATATGAGTATAAACACATATTAACACATAAATATATATGTATATGAATATATATTTATGTTTTTATATGAGTATAAACACATATTAACACATAAATATATATGTATATGAATATATATTTATGTTTTTATATGAGTATAAACACATATTAACACATAAATATATATATATATATAAGCATATACATATTTATTAACAGTTAAAAGACAGTCACCCATGGGGCAGATTTAATAAGCAGCGAATGCTGCTATCTACACCCGTAGTTTCCGTAAGGCTGCTCCTTGACTTCTCTGCCACCTTTCAGGTGACGGACAGCAATTATACCGATCAGATACGATCGGGATGATTGACACCCCCTGCTAGCGGCCGATCATGTCACCTCGCCATTTAATAAATTGTCCCCATAGACCACAATGTAAAGGCCCTTTTCAGTGCTGTTTATATTCTAATACCCCACATCCGCCCTCTTAGTGCAGTTATATTTAAAAAAAAAAAAAAGATGCTCATATATTTTATTTTTAAAATGGAACTATACTCTTTATTTTGGGGGGCAACTTAGGCATATTTTTTAAATTAACCAGAGTTCTGACCCCTGGTTAATTTCACTGAGTGCAAAGTGCTACAGCGAGCTTGCGGTAACATTAACCAGCCACTTGTAATGGCTAGTTTTTTAACGTGCGCCTGTAAATGGGCACGGGTGCACGTTTAATTAAAGCTCCACTTGTAATCTAGCCCTATATTTGTTCTATTTGCTGTCATCATTGTGCACTCATAACATATTGTCATTTTAAGAAATAGTCCAATGAGGTTTAGTAAATGTATCCTGGGGGGGTTGGGGGCAGGGGACTCAGATCTTGATATATTTAATAACATACAGCTCACATATTTGTGTTATTAGAATAATTTATTTGTAAATGTGGCGTAGGATTTTTTCATTTTAATGCAAAATGTTTGTAACTGAGAATACCGATGCATTGATCCATAAGCCTTCTATAAAGCACAACACTGAACCAAAACCAGACTTGTTAATACTTCTCTGGCTCTAAATCAATTCTCTGCTTGTCTGATAATAATATTAAGGGGCATATTTATCAAAGTGCCAGCTGTCGGCATTTATCATTGGGATCGGGTTGATTTCTGTCCGTGGGCTCAGAGCAGGCAGACAGGTTATGGAGCAGCGGTCTTTAGACTGAAGGCTCGCGGGAAACAAGAGGCATCAAGCCCCTAAGTGTTTGCACTGAGAATTAAACCAACAGCCTTCAGTTTACAATGCATAGTCATTAGCCTCTAACTACCCTGTCTTGTAGTAAACGTATTGTTTTCTTTATAATAATGTCGTGTAACAAAAATACATATCCATTAACTGCAGGAACCTTCATTATGCAGAGCATAAATATTACCGTTGTACCAACATAACACATTTCTTTGCTCCCTATTTTATAGTTCTCATAAAAAAATAAACTCTTTGGGGCCAATTTATCAAAGTGTATACGGTGTTGGCATTTATCATTGCACAAGCAGTTCTTGTGAACTGCTTGTGCAATGCCCCCCCCTGCAGATTCGCGACCAATCGGCCGCTAGCAGGGGGTGTCAATCAGCCCGGTGTTATAGGATCGGGCAGATTAAAGACTGCAGCCTCAGAGGCAGAGGACAAGTTATGGAGCAGCGGTCTAAAGACCGCTTGTTCACAACTGCCATAACGCTCGCGCAGAAACAGAGGCATCAAGCTCCATTCGGAGCTTAATAATTCGGCCCCTTTGTAATGTTTAATATTTATTTTTAGAGTCTGTAAAACACAGTTGTGTTGTAACAATGTGTTGGATGGAACTGGGCCAGATATTAAACCCAGCACAGTTCCCTGAGATTTGATGGAAACAATAAGCATGTTAAAAAAAATAATTCTAATTCTAATGATATAATATAAAATATTTAGATGTGAACAGCAAACCACTTCACTTTATGACAAATCTAACAATTAGGAGCATTTCAATGAACATCTGTGGGATAGATTACAAGAGGAGCGCGATTTATAGCGCAGGATGCATTCTCATTTGTGCAACCTTGTGTTCGTGTTGTAAATTAGCGCAAGAGGCTCATGTTTAGAGAAGTGACTTAACCAGCAAATAATTCACAGTCCAATCTGACAAAAAGCTGAAGCCTGGCTTTATATATATACCATTTAGATAAAACATATGTGATAAGAAAATGTAAAATCAGCATTAATTAGCATGATTGCTACATAGCCCATTGTTACCGTTTTGGTTATAGTCCAGGAACGTTTGGTTGGCCGAGCACAGGGAAACATCTTCAGTTATATTGTTCTCTACAGTTCTTTGAGCCACTGACGTCTCATATTTATAACTGAAAATGGAAAAAAATAAACTTATTTCACCACAAATTATATATATATATATATATATATATATATATATATATATATATATATATATATATATATATATATATATGTATGTAAATCTGTTTATTAGTCACAGAAATCTAAAACAGACTAGACATGTGCACGGATTTGTTTTTCATTTCAGACAAAATGTTTGGTCTAAATATTCTGTGAAATATTCGTTGGAATAGCATGGAGAGCGGGCTAAGGTAAGTATCATCTGTAGCTACAATACCTACCTTAATGGGCTCTGGAGAGCATGGAGAGCGTGCTAAGGTAAGTATCCTCTGTAGCTACAATACTTACCTTAATGTACTCTGGAGAGCATGGAGAGAGTGCTAAGGTAAGTATCATCTGTAGCTACAATACTTACCTTAATGGGCTCTGGAGAGCATGTAGAGCGTGCTAAGGGAAGTATCATCTGTAGCTACAATACTTAACTTAATGGGCTATGGAGAGCATGGAGAGCGTGCTAAGGTAAGTATCATCTGTAGCTACAATACTTACCTTAATGGGCTCTGGAGAGCATGGAGAGCGTGCTAAGATAAGTATCATCGGTAGCTACAATACTTACCTTAATGGGCTCTGGAGAGCATGTAGAGCGTGCTAAGGTAAGTATCATCTGTAGCTACAATACTTACCTTAATGGCCTCTGGAGAGCATGGAG
This sequence comes from Bombina bombina, assembly GCF_027579735.1. NCBI lineage: Eukaryota > Metazoa > Chordata > Amphibia > Anura > Bombinatoridae > Bombina > Bombina bombina. The sequence goes on from NC_069504.1 coordinate 1,151,504,166, forward strand.
AGCATGCTAAGGTAAGTATCATCTGTAGCTACAATACTTACCTTAATGGGCTATGGAGAGAATGGAGAGCGTACTAAGGTAAGTATCATCTGTAGCTACAATACTTAACTTAATGGGCTATGGAGAGCATGGAGAGCGTGCTAAGGTAAGTATCATCTGTAGCTACAATACTTACCTTAATGTGCTCTGGAGAGCACGGAGAGCATGCTAAGGGAAGTATCATCTGTAGCTACAATACTTACCTTAATGTGCTCTGGAGAGCATGGAGAGCGTGCTAAGGTAAGTATCATCTGTAGCTACAATACTTACCTTAATGTGCTGTGGAGAGCACGGAGAGCGTGCTAAGGGAAGTATCATCTGTAGCTACAATACTTACCTCAATGTGCTCAGGAGAGCATGGAGAGCATGCTAAGGGAAGTATCATCTGTAGCTACAATACTTACCTTAATGTGCTCTGGAGAGCATGGAGAGCGTGCTAAGGGAAGTATCATCTGTAGCTACAATACTTACCTTAATGTGCTCTGGAGAGCATGGAGAGCGTGCTAAGGTAAGTATCATCTGTAGCTACAATACTTACCTTAATGTGCTGTGGAGAGCACGGAGAGCGTGCTAAGGGAAGTATCATCTGTAGCTACAATACTTACCTTAATGTGCTCTGGAGAGCATGGAGAGCGTGCTAAAGTAAGTATCATCTGTAGCTACAATACTTACCTTAATGGGCTCTGGAGAGCATGGAGAGCGTGCTAAGGTAAGTATCATTTGTAGCTACAATACTTACCTTAATGTGCTCTGGAGAGCACGGAGAGCGTGCTAAGGTAAGTATCATCTGTAGCTACAATACTTACCTTAATGTGCTCTGGAGAGCACGGAGAGCGTGCTAAGGTAAGTACCATCTGTAGCTACAATACTTACCTTAATGTGCTCTGGAGAGCACGGAGAGCGTGCTAAGGGAAGTATCATCTGTAGCTACAGTACTTACCTTAATGTGCTCAGGAGAGCACGGAGAGCGTGCTGAGGTAAGTACCATCTGTAGCTACAATACTTACCTTAATGTGCTCTGGAGAGCACGGAGAGCGTGCTAAGGTATTAACCGCTTAAAATAAATAAAGGAAATAATGAATACTAACGATTTTTTGTTTTCTTTATTTTTCAATGCACATATCTAATACAGACAGGGGGCATATTTATGTCCTGTGTTTCTGGCGAGCCTTCAGGCTCGACGGAACAGAAGTTACGAAGCAGCCGTCTAACGATCGCTGCTCCATAACCTGTACGCCTGCTCTGAGGCGGTGGACAGAAATCGACAGAAATACGATAAGGTTGATTGACACCCCCTGGGAGGGGCCACGAATCTGCATGGGGGGCATTGCACCAGTCGTTCACAAGAACTGCTAGTGCAATGATAAATGCTGAGAGCCTATGCTGTCGGCACTTATCAATGTGCAGCGGACATGATCCGCTATATCGGATTATGTCCACTCGCACCATCATAAATAGGCTCCTATGTTTTTTCCATAACGTGGTGAGAGTCTACGAGCGGTTACCCCAGTCTTATCTATGCCTCCTGCTAGTGGCCAGGAGATGAATCCCAGGAGTATTGGGTGTTTGCGTGCATTGGATGTAGCTCTCGTATTACAAGTTGAAAGTAAAAGCAATCACTTGAGAGTGATTGAATTTAACGCTCATTGGGATTGAGCAACCTCTGAGCTCTGGTTAACTGTTTTGTGAAGCAAAAAAGTGTCACAAAACACATAAAAATAGACTGAAAAGTACAGTTAAACTCATAATAACACTAATAAAAATTATTTAAAAAGAAATATTGCACAAAAAAGTTATAAGGGCTATAATATATGATGTATATATTGGTGATAATCTGTATTTACATATTATATGTGCATGTATGTTTTACAGACATATATACACAGAAAACATATGTATACTTATATAAACACATATATACACATAAAACATATGTATACTTATATAGACACATATATACACATAAAACATATGTATACTTATATAGACACATATATACACATAAAACATATGTATACTTATATAAACACATATATACACATAAAACATATGTATACTTATATAGACACATATATACACATAAAACATATGTATACTTATATAGACACATATATACACATAAAACATATGTATACTTATATAAACACATATATACACATAAAACATATGTATACTTATATAGACACATATATACACATAAAACATATGTATACTTATATAGACACATATATACACATAAAACATATGTATACTTATATAGACACATATATACACATAAAACATATGTATACTTATATAGACACATATATACACATAAAACATATGTATACTTATATAGACACATAAAACATATGTATACTTATATAGACACATATATACACATAAAACATATGTATACTTATATAGACACATATATACACATAAAACATATGTATACTTATATAGACACATATATACACATAAAACATATGTATACTTATATAGACACATATATACACATAAAACATATGTATACTTATATAGTCACATATATACACATAAAACATATGTATACTTATATAGACACATATATACACATAAAACATATGTATACTTATATAGACACATATATACACATAAAACATATGTATACTTATATAGACACATATATACACATAAAACATATGTATACTTATATAGACACATATATACACATAAAACATATGTATACTTATATAGACACATATATACACATAAAACATATGTATACTTATATAGACACATATATACACATAAAACATATGTATACTTATATAGACACATATATACACATAAAACATATGTATACTTATATAGACACATAAAACATATGTATACTTATATAGACACATATATACACATAAAACATATGTATACTTATATAGACACATATATACACATAAAACATATGTATACTTATATAGACACATATATACACATAAAACATATGTATACTTATATAGACACATATATACACATAAAACATATGTATACTTATATAGACACATAAAACATATGTATACTTATATAGACACATATATACACATAAAACATATGTATACTTATATAGACACATATATACACATAAAACATATGTATACTTATATAGACACATATATACACATAAAACATATGTATACTTACATAGACACATATATACACATAAAACATATGTATACTTATATAGACACGTATATACACATAAAACATATGTATACTTATATAGACACATATATACACATAAAACATATGTATACTTATATAGACACATATATACACATAAAACATATGTATACTTATATAGACACATATATAAATATAAAGCATATGTATACTTATATAGTCACATATATACACATAAAACATATGTATACTTAGATAGACACATATATACACATAAAACATATGTATACTTATATAGACACATGTATACACATAAAACATATGTATACTTATATAGACACATATATACACATAAAACATATGTATACTTATATAGACACATATATACACATAAAACATATGTATACTTATATAGACACATATATACACATAAAACATATGTATACTTATATAGACACATATATACACATAAAACATATGTATACTTATATAGACACATATATACACATAAAACATATGTATACTTATATAGACACATATATAAGTGCATTGGAGCCCTTTGCAGTTAAGTAGATGAAAACATTTCACATTCCAATGTTCTGCACTTAGCAGAATATGTTCTAAGTACTTTCAAATAGATATTCCTATATATATATATATATATATATATATATATATATATATATATATATATATATATATATATATATATATATATATATATATACTGTATATATCTATACCTATCAATACCTATATATAATCATATATGAATACATATATATTGTACCAAAATACCATCAGATATATATATATAGAAATATGTATTTAGGAATAAATAGAACATAAATATTCATATCTTCATGTCAGGCTAGCGCACTTGAGAAAATGTGATGGGGTTTGCGTGCGAGTAGGGTGTTAGGTTTTCTTTTGCTCCCTTGACTTCTATGGGGGAATACGTTAAAGCTGTCGTAATATTCTAACTCCGTCTTTTTGCGAGAATCAGCTTAGCGCGCAAGATAATTTTTTTTACTTTCAACTTGTAATACAAGAGCTACCCGACATGCGCAAAAAGCTTACTTCTGCCGCTCCACTCATAATATGGTAGTATCAATGTTGTTTTTACTATAGGTTTGATTACAATTTTCTGTCATCGCAATCACCAAATTCTGCTGCCAATAATTCCCATCATGCCGGCTCCTAACCTTACATTTCTGCTTTTTCAAATAAAGATAGAAAGAGAATGAAGAAAAATGATAATAGGAGTAAATTAGAAAGTTTCTTAAAATTGCTGCTCCATCTGAATCATGAAAGGAAAAAAAAATGGGTTTAGTGTCCCTTTAATAGTGTGTAGGTTATTTATTAATGAGATAATCACATATTTTATATTGTTTTTCTCAGCTTACTCAGCAGATTCAAACTATACCATTATGTTATGCATAAATCATGACACATGAGAACTCAACAACAACATTTATTATAAAATGTATATTTCTTTCATAAAGTGGTGAGAGTCAATGAGCCATTACTCCTGGGGATTCAACTATCAGCAAAGATACCCAACAGTTCAAGAGCTTTTAATCCATCCTACCTCTCTAGTATCTCAGTTTTATCTTTGCCTCTACAGGAGATGGTGAGGAAATGAGGTGCACAAGATTCTGTAAATATATATATATATATATATATATATATATACACAGGTGTATATATATATATATATATATATATATATATATATACTGTATATATATATATCCATATTCTATGGATTATTTAGATTTTTTACAGTATGTATAGTTATTTTTAATAATTAATAATAATATTCTTTAATATATAATATTTAATTTTTCAATAAAGCGCTTTAAGATAACTAATTCTTCATGTGCGCTAACTTGACACGACATTAGACCTAAGGCACAAGAACATGAAGCTCGTTAACCATATTTTACATTTTTAATTTTTATTCTAAAATATATCGGCTAGATTACGAGTTTGGCGTTAGCCTTAAAAAGCAGCGTTTTTTTAAACGCCCGCTGGTATTACGAGTCAGACAGGAAAGGGTCTACCGCTCACTTTTCTTTCGCGACTCTAGGCTACCGCAAATCCCCTTACGTCAATTGCATATCCTATATTTTTAATGGGATTTGCCTAACGCTGGTATTACGAGTCTTGGAAAAAGTGAGCGGTACACCCTCTCCTGTCCAGACTCCTACCGCATATAAAAGTCAGTAGTTAAGAGTTTTATAGGCTAAGCCGGAACATAAAGCTCTTAACTAAAGTGCTACAAAGTACACTAACACCCATAAACTACCTATTAACCCCTAAACCAAGGCCCCCCCACATCGCAAACACTATAATAAATTTACCGCAAATCCCCTTACGTCAATTGCATATCCTATATTTTTAATGGGATTTGCCTAACGCTGGTATTACGAGTCTTGGAAAAAGTGAGCGGTACACCCTCTCCTGTCCAGACTCCTACCGCATATAAAAGTCAGTAGTTAAGAGTTTTATAGGCTAAGCCGGAACATAAAGCTCTTAACTAAAGTGCTACAAAGTACACTAACACCCATAAACTAACTATTAACCCCTAAACCAAGGCCCCCCCACATCGCAAACACTATAATAAATTTTTTAACCCCTAATCTGCCGACCGGACATCGCCGCCACCTACATTATACCTATGAACCCCTAATCTGCTGCCCCTATCATCGCCAACACCTACATTATATTTATTAACCCTTAATCTGCTGCCCCCAATGTCGCCGCCACCTGCCTACAATTATTAACCTCTAATCTGCCGACCGGACATCGTCGCCACTTTAATCAATGTATTAACCCCTAAACCGACGCACAAGTGGTCATCCAATCCGTCCAGAAGTCTTCATCCGATGGGGCAGAAGAGGACATCCAGACCAGCAGAAGTCTTCACCCTATCCGGGCAGAAGAGGACATCCGGACCGGGAGAAGGCTTCCATCCGATGAGGAGCGACTCCATCTTGAAGACATCCGGCGCGGAGCATCCATCCAGCACGACGACTAACGACGAATGATGGTTCCTTTAAATGACATCATCCAAGATGGCGTCCCTCGAATTCCGATTGGCTGATTTAATGAGCCAATCGGATAGAAGTTCAATCCGATTGGCTGATTGGATCAGCCAATAGAATGCAAGGTCAATTCTATTGGCTGATTCAATCAGCCAATCGGATTGAACTACAATCCGATTGGCCGATTAAATCAACCAATCTGACTTTTCCTACCTTAATTCCGATTGGCTAATAGAATCCTATCAGCCAATCGGAATTCGAGGGACGCCATCTTGGATGACGTCATTTAAAGGAACCGTCATTCGTCGTTAGTCGTTGTGCTGGAAGGATGCTCTGCGCTGGATGTCTTCAAGATGGAGTCGCTCCTCATCGGATGGATGAAGATAGAAGATGCCGCTTGGATGAAGCCTTCTCACGGTCCGGATGTCCTCTTCTGCCCGGATAGGATGAAGACTTCTTCCGGTCTGGATGTCCTCTTCTGCCCCATAGGATGAAGACTTCTGGACGGATCGGATGACCACTTGTGCCCGGCTGGGTGAAGACGGCTCAAGTTAGGTTGATCTTCAATGGGGTAGTGTTAGGTTTTTTTAAGGGGGTATTGGGTGGGTTTTAGAGTAGGGGTGTGTGGGTGGTGGGTTTTAATGTTGGGGGGTATTGTATTCTTTATTTACATGTAAAAGAGCTGATTACTTTGGGGCAATGCCCCGCAAAAGGCCCTTTTAGTATAGGGTAGGGAATTTTATTATTTTGGGGGGCTTTTTTATTTTACTAGGGGGCTTAGATTAGGTGTAATTAGTTTAAACTTCTTGTATTTTTTTTTTATTTTCTGTAATTTAGTGTTTGTTTTTTTTGTAATATAGTTTATTGAATTTAATTTTAATTAATTGTAGGTAGTTTAGGTAATTTATTTAATTATAGTGTAGTGTTAGGTGTAATTGTAACTTAGGTTAGGATTTATTTTACCGGTAATGTTGTACTTATTTTAGCTAGGTAGCTATTAAATAGTTAATAACTATTTAATAACTATTGTAACTAGTTAAAATAAATACAAAGTTGCCTGTCAAATAAAAATAAATCATAAGCTAGCTACAATGTAACTATTAGTTATATTGTAGCTAGTTTAGGGGTTATTTTATAGGTAAGTATTTAGTTTTAAATAGGAATAATTTATTTAATTGTAATTATTTTATTTAGATGTATTTAAATTATATTTAAATTAGGGGGGTGTTAGGGTTAGGGTTAGACTTAGGTTTAGGGGTTAATAACTTTATTATAGTGGCGGCGACGTTGGCGGCGGCAGATTAGGGGTTAATAAATTTAATATAGTTGCGGCGACGTTGGGGGGGCAGATTAGGGGTTAATAACTATAATGTAGGTGGCGGCGATGTTGGGGTCTTCATCCGATGGGGCAGAAGAGGACTTCCAGACTAGCAGAAGTCTTCACCCTATCCGGGCAGAAGAGGACATCCGGACTGGGAGAAGGCTTCCATCCGATGAGGAGCGACTCCATCTTGAAGACATCCGGCGCGGAGCATCCATCCAGCACGACGACTAACGACGAATGATGGTTCCTTTAAATGACATCATCCAAGATGGCGTCCCTCGAATTCCGATTGGCTGATAGGATTCTATCAGCCAATCGGAATTAAGGTAGAAAAATCCGATTGGTTGATTTAATGAGCCAATCGGATAGAAGTTCAATCCGATTGGCTGATTGGATCAGCCAATAGAATGCAAGGTCAATTCTATTGGCTGATTCAATCAGCCAATCGGATTGAACTACAATCCGATTGGCCGATTAAATCAACCAATCTGACTTTTCCTACCTTAATTCCGATTGGCTAATAGAATCCTATCAGCCAATCGGAATTCGAGGGACGCCATCTTGGATGACGTCATTTAAAGGAACCGTCATTCTTCGTTAGTCGTTGTGCTGGAAGGATGCTCTGCGCTGGATGTCTTCAAGATGGAGTCGCTCCTCATCGGATGGATGAAGATAGAAGATGCCGCTTGGATGAAGCCTTCTCACGGTCCGGATGTCCTCTTCTGCCCGGATAGGATGAAGACTTCTGCCGGTCTGGATGTCCTCTTCTGCCCCATCGGATGAAGACTTCTGGATGGATCGGATGACCACTTGTGCCCGGCTGGGTGAAGACGGCTCAAGTTAGGTTGATCTTCAATGGGGTAGTGTTAGGTTTTTTTAAGGGGGTATTGGGTGGGTTTTAGAGTAGGGGTGTGTGGGTGGTGGGTTTTAATGTTGGGGGGTACTGTATTCTTTATTTACATGTAAAAGAGCTGATTACTTTGGGGCAATGCCCCGCAAAAGGCCCTTTTAGTATAGGGTAGGGAATTTTATTATTTTGGGGGGCTTTTTTATTTTACTAGGGGGCTTAGATTAGGTGTAATTAGTTTAAACCTCTTGTATTTTTTTTATTTTCTGTAATTTAGTGTTTGTTTTTTTTGTAATATAGTTTATTGAATTTAATTGTAATTAATTGTAGGTAGTTTAGGTAATTTATTTAATTATAGTGTAGTGTTAGGTGTAATTGTAACTTAGGTTAGGATTTATTTTACCGGTAATTTTGTACTTATTTTAGCTAGGTAGCTATTAAATAGTTAATAACTATTTAATAACTATTGTAACTAGTTAAAATAAATACAAAGTTGCCTGTCAAATAAAAATAAATCATAAGCTAGCTACAATGTAACTATTAGTTATATTGTAGCTAGTTTAGGGGTTATTTTATAGGTAAGTATTTAGTTTTATATAGGAATAATTTATTTAATTGTAATTATTTTATTTAGATGTATTTAAATTATATTTAAATTAGGGGGGTGTTAGGGTTAGGGTTAGACTTAGGTTTAGGGGTTAATAACTTTATTATAGTGGCGGCGACATTGGCGGCGGCAGATTAGGGGTTAATAAATTTAATATAGTTGCGGCGACGTTGGGGGGGCAGATTAGGGGTTAATAACTATAATGTAGGTGGCGGCGATGTTGGGGGCAGCAGATTAGGGGTTTATAAGTATAATGTAGGTGGCGGCGGTGTCCGGAGCGGCAGATTAGGGGTTAATAGTATAATGCAGGTAGAGACGATGTCGGGGCGGCAGATTAGGGGTTAATAAGTGTAAGATTAGGGGTATTTAGACTTGGGGTTCATGTTAGGGTGCAGACATATTTTTTATTTTCCCATAGGAAACAATGGGGCTGCGTTAGGAGCTGAACGCTGTTTTTTTGCAGGTGTTAGTTTTTTTTTCAGCCGGCTCAGCCCCATTGTTTCCTATGGGGAAATCGTGCACAAGCACGTTCAGCCAGCTCACCGCTGACTTAAGCAACGCTGGTATCGAGGTGAGATGTGGAGCTAAATTCTGCTCAATGCTCACCTTTTTGCGGCTAACGCCAGGTTTAAAAAACCTGTAATACCAGCGTTGGCTTAAGGGAGCGGTAGAAAAAAAAGGAGCGTTAGAGCCGCATCTGATAATGTTCATGTAAAATAGATATTTATACCTTTATATCTATAGGAATAGATATATAGGTATAGGTACAGTATATATATATATATATATATATATATATATATATATATATATATATATATATATATATATATATATATATATATATATATATATATACATATATATATACATACATACAAACAAATATTTAGTCATGTATATGTGTGTACAGTATCTCACAAATGTGAGTACACCCTTAACATTTTTGTAAATACTTTATTATATATTTTCATGTGACAACACTGAAGAAATGACACTTTGCTACAATGTGAAGTAGTGAGTGTACAGACTGTATAAATAGTGTTAATTTGCTGTCCCCTCAAAATAGCTCAACACACAGCCATTGATATCTAAACCATTGGCAACAAAAGTGACTACACCCCTAAGTGGAAATGTCCAAATTGGGCCCAATTAGCCATTTTTCGTCCACAGTGTCATGTGACTTATTAGTGTTACAAGGTCTCAGATGTGAATGGGGAGCAGGTGTGTTAAATTTAGTGTTATCGCACTCACACTCTCTCATACTGGTCACTGGAAGTTCAACATGGCACCTCATGGCAAAGAACTCTCTGAGAATCTGAACAAAAATATTGTTGCTCTACATAAAGATGGCCTAGGCTATAAGAAGATTGCCAAGACCCTGAAACTGAGCTGCAGCACAGTGGGCAAGACCATACAGCGGTTTCACAGGACAGATACCACTCAGAACAGGCCTCGCCATGGTCCACCAAAAAAGCTAAGTGCACGTGCTCAGCATCATATCCAGAGGTTGTCTTTGGGAAATAGACGTATGAGTGCTGCCAGCATTGCTGCAGAGGTTGAAGGGGTGGGGGGTCAGTCTGCCAGTGCTCAGACCATACGCTGCACACTGCATCAAATTGGTCTGCATGGCTGTCATCCCAGAAGGAAGCCTCTTCTAAAGATGATACACAAGAAAGCCTGCAAACAGTTTGCTGAAGACAAGCAGACTAAGGACATGGATTGCTGGAAACATGTCCTGTAGTCAGATGAGACCAAGATAAACTTATTTGGTTCAGATGGTGTCAAATGTGTGTGGCGGCAACCAGGTGAGGAGTACAAAGACAAATGTGTCTTGCCTATAGTCAAGCATGGTGGTGGGAGTGTCATGGTTTGAACCTGCATGAGTACTGCTGGCACTGGGGAGCTACAGTTCATTGAGGGAACCATGAATGCCAACATGTACTGTGACATACTGAAGTAGAGCATGATCCCTTCGGAGACTGGGCCGCAGGGCAGTATTCCAACATGATAATGACCCCAAATACACCTCCAAGATGACCACTGCCTTGCTAAAGAAGCTGAGGGTAAAGGTGATGGACTGGCCAAGCATGTCTCCAGACCTAAACCCTATCGAGCATCTATAGGAATCTTCAAATGGAAAGTGGGGGAGCGCAAGGTCTCTAACATCCTCTAGCTCTGTGATGTGGTCATGGAGGAGTGGCAGAGGACTCCAGTGGCAACCTGTAAAGCTCTGGTGAACTCCATGCCCAAGAGGGTTAAGGCAGTGTGGGGAAATAATGTTGGCCACACAAAATATTGACACTTTGTGCCCAATTTGGATATTTCCACTTAGTGGTGTACTCACTTTTGTTGCCAACGGTTTAGACATTCATGGCTGTGTGTTGAGTTATTTTGAGGGGACAGCAAATTTACACTGTTATACAGGCTGTACACTCACTACTTTACAGTGTAGCAAAGTTTCATTTCTTCAGTGTTGTCACATGAAAAGAAATAATAAAATATTTACAAAAATGTGAGGGATGTACTCACTTTTGTGAGATACTGTATATATACAATATCAAATGACAGTATCCAAAAACAAAACACTATTATACTTAACACTACCTACATGCACCATAAAAAACCCCACCCAACATTTTCAAGTAAAATAATATCTTGCTATTTTCTGATTAAATATAAACCAATATGGATTGGATAATTAAAAATGAGCCAAAAGGCATGAAGTGGTACCTCTATATAAAGGGGTTCCATGCATCCTGAAATTCAGGGTGTGGCGGCGACCATATGAAGAATAGGTCTCTGGAAAGAGAGCTGTAGACTTGAAGAAAGAAGACGCAGAGCAGAGGTGGTGGAAGAAGTCGCTGAAATCTGCCTCCACTGCTGAAGTTCATCTCCGCCGCTGTGAAGGTGGGTCCCCTGGAGCCTGGATGAAGGGCCCTGTTGTTAAAGAAGATTGTGCAGAGGACAGTGGCAGAAGAGGTCGCCAAAGTCTGCTTCTACAAAGATGGCCCCCGGAGCCTTGAACTGGGATGAAGGGGGCCACAGCGTTGAAGAAGATTGAGGAGCGGAGGCAACGGAGGCATCAGAAGAGGCCACCGAAGTCCACCTCTGCCACCATTAAAATGGGCCCCCGGCGCCTGGACCCGGGATGAAGAAGGCCCAGCGTGGATGAAGAGGAGATGGATTTCCGTATGGTTAGCTAAAACTTTGGGTTTACTTACGGCTTTTTTGGGGTGTTTTCTTTTTAGTTAGACTTTATTATTTTTTGGGGGGCTGGGGAATTACTTTTATTGTAAAGGGGGGTTTGTAATTTTTATAAATCTAAAATAACTGTATTTACTTTAGTAGAATGCCCTACAAAAGGCCCTTTTAAGGTCTATTGTAATTTATTTTTAGTGTTAGGGTTTATGTTTTTATTTTGAGTGTTTTTTATGGGGCATGTAGATTAGTGTTAGATATAATGGGAGGGTATTTTTTATTTTACATTACTTAGGTTTATTTATTTTATTGTAACTGAGTTTTTTTATAATTATAAGGGGGTTTAATAGGTGATTAGGTTAAAGGTAGCTTTGGGCTTAAAAGTGTATCTTAGCATTTATCTACAATGTTTAAATTAGTATGAATTATCATGTATGATGCATATTATTTTAAGTATTGTATATTTATTAATATTTATTTATTTTTTCTTTTGTTTATTATTGTAAACACAAAATATATTTTTTTAAATTTGTATTTATGTTACAAAACTCATTAGTATTATTATTGTATTATTACATAACAGGCATGCAGTTATGTAATACTATAATTATAATCCAACTGTCTTTTATAACATACATATATATTTTAAAGCTATACTTATATTAAAATAATAAACACAACGCACAAGAATATCTACATTTTATTTATATCTAGTATTTAAACTAATATGCATGATACATAAATTAAGAAAATAATGCTCCCACTATAATTGTCTCACAACCACAATAAGTGCAAATAGGTACGCCTTCACAGATCAAATGTCAGCAAACTACAATAAAAGATAATAATAATACAATTAATGGTAAAACAGTTTATGTAAATAGACTATTCAGACAGCTCTCCTCAAAGTCTGGTCTTCCACTTCAAAAATCCTATGGAGAAATCAAAGAAGGCACCTCATAGCGTAATACAGTCATAGATAATTTCTTATTTCACTCAACCCCTTATATATGACTGTATTACGCTATGAGGCGCCTTCTTTGAATTCTCCAAAGGATTTTTGAAGAAGGCCAGACACTCAAGGAGAGCTGTCTGAATTTCTCCCTATGCATGATACATGACCATGCATTTTATTTTAAACATTGTAGATATACAGTAGTCTGGCCTTGCATTAATATTTAATATTTAAAATTGTATGCATTGTCATGTATATTGCATATTATTTTAAATATTGCATATAAATTAAAATGTATTTATGTTAGCTTGTTGTATTTATTAGTGATAACATAGATATATATGTTAATATATATTTATGTTATAGTAGTCAGTTGCATTCAGTTATATTTTTACTTAACAGGCATGCAATTATGTAGAACTATAATTTTAATTTTGCTGTCTTTAATAACAAATAATAAACACAAAAAGCAAAATTAACTACATTTTAATTTATATTCAAAAAAATTAAATAAAATGCATTCTATATAACAATGCATCATTTTAAATATTGAATATTTATGTGTGGGTCGTTAGTTTCTACAGTTAGTATTAGGTTAGGGCAGATTAGGGGTCAAGTTTAAATTATAAGCATAGTCATGTACAATGCATATTGTTTAAAGTATTGTATATATCTATCCCACATTTGTCTCAGAAGGTAGCACCCCCAAACAAGTATTATCCCCAGGTGCCTCATCAAATTGCCAACAACATACTAAAAGAGCGACTTAATCACCTGTGTCCTGCTCGTTCAGCACCCCTTTTAAGAAGCGCTGGACCAGGGCTCAATTCTGGTCTGGGACTTAGTTCCAAGACCCCTTTGAGGTTTTTCCGGGTCCTCCGGCAGTAAGCCACCTCCGTTTAGCACATCTCAGTGACACATCATTTAAATTTTGTTTATAATTCTAGTGACATAGCTCCTATAGTTATAATGGTAAGGTTTACTATGTATAGTCAGGTATTTTTCAGACAGTAGGCAATATGTGGGAGTTAGCTGGGGCATTTCAGGGGAGTGTAGGTTAGATGTAAGTGTAGGTGGTATTATGGACTTAACTTGGCATTCTAGGGGTGTGCAGGTTAGGTGTAATGTAGGTGTAGGCGGTCAGTGGGAGTTAGCTGGGCGGTGCAGGGTATTGTAGGTTAGCTCTGACATATGTGTAGGTGGTTGGTGGGAGGCAGAGAAGGGGGAAATGTAGCTTAGATGTGACATAGGAATAGGTGTTCAGGAGCAGTTAGCGATGCATGCTTGTGGAACTAGGCTGCACTTTGATTTGGACATATCAACACCAGTGCAATATTATTGAATCAGAGAAGTGCAGGTTGAGAGGAGGGTAGTGGCCATGTTTGTCTCACCAGCTATCAGCTGTTGAGACTTCATCACCTGAGGTAATTAGCGTAAGTGTACTGCAACTTAGGTCCCGCTGGCAATAGTTGGAGTGTGGCTACATGGAAACTATTTTTAGTTTCAGTGAGTGTACCATCTGTGTCGAGTAGGCCCACTTCAAAAAGGGCCCCGACCGCAGCAAAATGCCAATGAGCAATGATGGCAGTAATGCAGGAGGTGATGTCACGCTCCTACAGACTTCTATGGGAGAGACGTTGCTGTTCGACGGCACTGCTCGCCACTCACCATTATTTGAAAAAAAAAATTATCAGGATCTCAAGCCTCTCAACGTAATGGCTTAGAGATTGAACTCCTAGGGGTCGGTTAAACAAACCGTCAACCGGCCCCAATGCATCTGTTTCAGGCTCGCCGGAAACAGGAGTTAAGAAGCAGCGCTCTTGAGACCGCTGCTCCTTAAAGTGAAAGTAAATGCTAGTGTTTTACAAACGCTAGGATTGAGTTTTGAAACAAATAAAGGGGACTTTCATTCATGAAGTATAAGATACTTCATGTAGAGAGCTCCTTTATTTGTTATAACTGATCGCCGTTCTTAGCTGCTACAGCAGCGCATGGCTAAAAAGTATTTTTGCTAAGAGGTGACGTTTTCACCTCTTAGCCAAAAGCCGTGCAGCAAATCCGGCTCCCATGGGCGCCAATCCGGATTTACCACATGGCTATTGGCTAGAAGGTGAAAACGTCACCTCTTAGCAAAAAAATTTTTTAGTCGTGTGCTGCTGTAGCAGCAAAAAAATGGCAATCGGTTAAAACAAAAAAAGTAGCTTTCTACATCAAGTATCTTATACTTCATTAAGGAAAGTCCCCTTTATTTGTTTCAAAAGCCAATCCTAACATTTGTAAAACGCTAGCATTTACTTTCACTTTAACTCATCTGCCTGCTCTGAGCCGCAAACAGCAATCAACCAAATCAGATACGATCGGGTTGATTGACACCCACTGCTAGCGGCCGATTGGCTGTGAATCTGCAGGGGATGGCATTGCACAAGCAATCCACCAGAACTACGCTGTCCGCATTCAGAGATGTCTGTCGGACATGATCCGCTAAGCAGACCATGTTGGACAGACCTTTGTTAAATCGGCCCCTCAATCTTAAACAGACAGGTTTTTTCCAGCCCATTTGTGGAGATTTTATTTCAGGCAAGGTAGCCTGTAAAGAGAAAGATTTACCATAAGACTTTAAAAAATCTGGTCTGATAAACATGATTTTCACTGACATTATCTCAGAATTCCAAGAATTTTCCAATTCTTAAAAGATCGTATTTCTGCAAGTTCTTTGAAAGGTCACTTTTCAATTCTTCTATTTTATATCATGAAGAGATTTCTAGGTTTCCTGACATTTTTATTTTCATTCAGGTTCTAGTCATGATAAGACCGGTAGTTAAGCCAATGGACTTCATTTATTAACCCCTTAATGACCGGACCATTTTTCAATTTTCTTACTCTTAGGGCTCTATTTATCATTCCAATTCTCCTATATTTTCTCCTAAAAGTTCTCATGAGAAATAATTCTCCTATTTATCATTCAAAAATACTCCTAAAATTGGGCAAGTTCGACTGTAAAATTCTCCTACTCTGTTCTAACTCTCCTTGGAGAACATGTTCTCCAAAATAAGGGTTACATTCAATCTTTTTAGTCATATTTCATATAGTTCTCATAATTCTCCTAGTTACAAATTTATCATTTATATTCTCCTGTGGAGGACTGAAAGTTCTCCTGCAAGTTCCTACCTTAAAGTTCTCCATAGCTAAAGTGGAGAACAGCATTAGAAATCTATTCTCTACTAGTTGTAGAAGCAGTTACACACAAAAAAGGGTTCTACAAGGTGCAAAACTTATCTATAACAAAGCACAATAATAATGGTTATTGGAGTGCAATAATAATTTATGATGGAGTAAAAAAATATATATATAATGGAGCACCAAAATAATATATAACAGAGCACAAAAATTATATCTATTGGGGCATAACAATAAGATATAAAAAAGCACTAAAATTGAAGCACTAAAACAATGAAAATGTAGATCTATTTTCTTATATGAAAGTTTGCTGAAGAGGGGCATTAACAAAGCTACTAGGAAGGCTGTATAAAGATTTCTATTGGTTTATATATGATTGACATGGAGAATAGTTGCTTATTTTTAGTGATAAATAAGGAGAAGATACTAATCCGACTGGAGAAATTTATTATTAGTTCTCCCCAGCTCTCCTCAGCTCTCCCATGGAGAAAAAAACAACTTTTTTATGATATATATGGGCGCACATGTGCTCCTCTCCTAAGGAGAACTGATAGGAGAACAGAAAGGAGAATTCCCCAAATGATTGATAAATGGAGCCCTTAATGACAATGGCTATATTTACATTTCTGCAGTGTTTGTGTTTAGCTGTAATTTTCCTCTTACTCATTTACTGTACCCACACATATTATATACCGTTTTTCTCACCATTAAATGGACTTTCTAAAGATACCATTATTTTCATCATATCTTATAATTTACTAAAATTTTTTTTATAAAATATGAGGAAAAAATGAAAAAAAAACACACTTTTTCTAACTTTGACCCCCAAAATCTGTTACACATCTACAATCACCAAAAAACACCCATGCTAAATAGCTTATAAATTTTGTCCTGAGTTTAGAAATACCCAATGTTTGCACGTTCTTTGCTTTTTTTGCAATTTATAGGGCAATAAATACAAGTAGCACTTTGCTATTTCCAAACCACTTTTTTTCAAAATGAGCGCTAGTTACATTGGAACCCTGATATCTGTCAGGAATACCTGAATATCCCTTGACGTGTATATATTTTTTTTTAGAAGACAACCCAAAGTATTGATCTAGGCTCATTTTGGTATATTTCATGCCACCATTTCACCGCCAAATGCGATTAAAAAAAAAAAAGTTCACTTTTTCACAAATTTTGTCACAAACTTTAGGTTTCCCACTGAAATTATTTACATACCGCTTCTGCAATTATGGCACAAATGGTTGTAAATGCTTCTCTGGGATCCTCTTTTTTTAGAAATAACAGGCTTATATGGCTTTGGGGTTGCTTTTTGGTAATTAGAAGGCCGCTAAATGCCGCTGCGCACCACACGTGTTTTATGCCCAGGAGTGAAGGGGTTAATTAGGGAGCTTGTAGGGTTAATTTTAGCTTTAGTGTACTAGTGTAGTAGACAACCCCAAGTATTGATCTAGGCCAATTTTGGTATATTTTATGCCACCATTTCACGGCCAAATGCGAGCAAATAAAAAAAAAAAACTTTAAATTTTTCACAATTTTAGGTTTTTCACTGAAATTATTTACAAACAGCTTGTGCTATTATGGCAGAAATTGTTGTAAAAGCTTCTCTGGGATCCCCTTTGTTCAGAAATAGCAGACTTATATGGCTTTGGCGTTGCTTTTTGGTAATTAGAAGGCCGCTAAATGCTGCTGCGCACCACACGTGAGTTATGCCCAGCAGTGAAGGGGTTAAATTAGGTAGCTTGTAGGGAGCTTGCAGGGTTAATTTTAGAGATCAGCCTCCCACCTGACACATCCCACCCCCTGATCCCTCCCAAACAGCTCTCTTCCCTCCCCCAACCCACAATTGTTCCCGCCATCTTAAGTACTGGCAGAAAGTCTGCCAGTACTAAATAAAAGAGTTGTTTTTTTTAAAAATAAAAATAATAAAATATTTTAGCTGTGATGGACCCCTGCCTTAGCCCCAACCTCCCTGATCCCCCCCTCCAGCTCTCTAACCCTCTCCCCTACCTAATTACCGCCATCTGCCAGTACCCAGTTTGGCTCCAAATACCAAAGTTTTTATTTTATTTTTAACTTTAAAACTCTTTCTGTAGTGTAGCAGCCCCCCCCCCCCCCAATAGTTTTTGCATGACGTACCTGGTACGCCAGTTGTCATTAAGGGGTTAAACAGTGGATGCTGCTCTGGAGCCGGAGACCCATAGTTTCAGGCTAGTCTGTAATGGTAGTTAGAAAGTAGCAGTCAGAAGACCGCTTCTCCTTAACCTCTCTGCCACCTAAAAGATGGCAGATTGAATTCATCCCGATAAGATATGATCTGGATGATTGACAGCTCCTGCTAGCGGCTGGTTGGCCGCCAGAGAGCAGGGGATGGCATTGTACAAGTATTTCTGGTGAAATGCTTGTGCAATGATAAATCCGGACAGCGTATGCATTTAGTCATGTCCAGTGGACATAATTAGGCTATAGCAAAACATTTCTGCCCAAAATCTCCTCTTTGGAACCATGAAGGGACAGTAAAGTCAAAATGAATCTTTCATGATTCTGATAGAGCACACAATTTTAAACAACTTTCCAATTCGCTTACATTATCTAAATGTGCAAAGGATTTTTATACGCACACTTTCTGAGGCACCAGCAACTACGGAGCATGTGCAAGATACACAGGCTATACGTATATGCATTTTGTGATTGGCTGATGGCTGTCACATGATGCCTTTAGGAAGGAAAATTTTACATTTGTCAGAAAAAACTACTACTAGTTATTTGAAATGAAAACTAAGTGCTTTTGCTTTGTCTTTTTATTATGCATGTATTGATTATACTGTGTTTAATTGTGCTTAAGATTGGGTTTCAGGGTCTTGCAGGTAACAAATTGCAGTCCCTTCTTTTGTTCTAATCCAAAGATTTCTAAAGAGCATTTACTTACACATCACAAAGAGTTTTATACAATGTGTTCCTTTCTCTGGATCCCATATGGGTCAGAAGGCTTCAGCTGTTACTTAACTTCCTGGTGAGTTTATGTATAAGGCGTCTTGCAGGCAGGAAAGTCTCTCTGAAGACATATTTCTACCAGTTCATTTGCTGCCATTTTGGTCGTTTAATTGAGACTTCTGTTAATCAGATGTGCTATGCAGCTAACTGATCCTCTTTATTACTAAGTTCTACCATTTTGCTGTTTTTGCCTATTTTGTGCCAGCTTTTGTCAGGGAAGTCCTACAGACTAAAGTGTTTGGTAAATAGGCCCCTGACTTATTTTTGTCCCACCCATTTATTCATGGACTCCACAGCTTGGGTATAAAATCCCTGGAGTAATGGCTTCTGGACACTCAACAATATTACTACTTACCTGATAAATTAATGTCTTTCATGGTGGTGAGAGCCCACAAGATCCACCCATATTTACAATTTCAATTGGGGGCAGTTCTAGGGTGCAGCTCATTTAGCCTGCTTTGTCTTATCCTAATTTCCTGCTTTTCTACTTTCTTGGCTATATGTTAGACTGAGATACAAAAGCAGTGGGATGGATTAAAAGCTTGTTTTTTTAAATTTGCCCCCGTTTGTTTCCTTTAAATTCATTTTAAAGACTTAACACTTACCTTAATGCATTCTGGAGAGTGCGCTAACCTGATCTTCTTCTTGCCAGGTCTCTGGCCGCGCTAACACAAGGATTAGCGCATAGTGCAGTTCCTGGCAGCCAAAAGGCAAAGCTTCCTGTCAGAACGGCCAGGGCTCTGGCAAGAAGAGGATTGGATTAGCACGCTCGGGTAAGTTTGTTTCAAACATTTACATTTATTTAACAAAAAACTAATGTACAGTAAATGCTTAACGACAATTCGATTTTCTTTTAGTTTTACAGGAAATGAAAACAGAATAGTGCAGGCAATGAAATTCAGGAAAATTAATTTCCTCGAATATTCAGAACAAAAATTTAATTGAAGACAAAAAAATGGCTTGTAAGAAATTAATTTATTAGGTAAACATAAATTTAGTCTTTTTGTAAAATTTTAATAAACAATGTTGTAGAAAAATAGTGTGTGTGTTTATTTCCCTTTCTAAAGGAAGAACGGGTTATGCACTAATAAATAGGGGCATTTGTGAATAGTTATATAATTTGCATAAATAAAGTTATATAATTTGATCTGCATATTAGAGCTCCCATATACCTCTACTCAAATAAATGCACATTTATACCCGTGATCACCTGCCTATAAAAACCTATATAGGGATTTATTTTAAAGAGAGCCTCTGAATTTTAAACAGTATTTAAAACAGTGTGGGTATTGCCTTTAAAGTAGTCGGTCTTGGGGTTTCTAGGGCTCAAGAAAACAGAGATTGAGTGGTTTAAAAACTTATAGAAAAGTGAAAGAATATGCCCAGCACTTGCTGCAAATTGGTGCACGCTCCAGGGGTACTGCACCTACCCCTATAATCAATGCCAAGGAAAAAGGTGCCACATGTGTAGATCAATAAAAAACAGATAATCCAGATATGGACAAACACAGGGTACTCACAAGTGAGATGGCACTCAATTGTGCCAGTAGATGCAGGCTGGTATTCTGCAGCAAACCAGCTGTCTGATGTAGCACAGTCCTCGCCATGACCCGATGTCTCCCAATGTGACTATCACTGGAACTGGAACTGGGAGAGAATGTAGAGAGGAAGGTGATCTCGCCCTTGGGTGACTGAAAGGGAGTCTTTAACACCATCCACTCATTCTCTGTATTTTACTGGGGAGATTCTTTATACACCCAGCTGTAACATTTGCCATATACTTTTGGTAATTTTTATTCTTTTAAATAAAATACTCATTTAATTCATATACAAGCTGAGTGGATGGTGTTAAAGACTCCCTTTCAGTCACCTAAGGGCGAGATCGCCTTCCTCTCTACATTCTCTCCCAGTTCCATTTCCAGTGATACAGTCACATTGGGAGACATTGGGTCGTGGTGAGGACTGTGCTACATCAGCCAGCTGGTTTGCTGCAGAATACCAGCCTGCATCTACTGGCACAATTGAGTGCCATCTCACTTGTGAGTACCCTGTGGTCCATATCTGGATTATCTGGTTTTTATTGATCTACACATGTGGCGCCTTTGTCCTTCTTTTTGTTTCTATGCTACAAATGTACAAAAGGTAGCAGCACCGCATAAAATAATGTTCAATTCTCGTTTATTGGGACATCACATCAATAGAAAGCACAATGTTTCAGTCAAATTGACCTTATAATGTTGCATCTTACTTACCTTGCATTAAGCTCCCTTAAGACCTGAGAAGCTGCCCAACACTTCAGAGTTTCTGGGGATTGGTGGGGCCACTATGCATGGGAGTACCAGATGAGGTCACTAAGCATGGGAGTACCAGGTGAGGTCACTATGCATGGGAGTACCAGGTGAGGTCACTACGCATGGCAGTACCAGGTGAGGTCACTAAGCATGGGAGTACCAGGTGAGGTCACTATGCATGGGAGCATCAGATGAGGTCACTACGCATGGGAGTACCAGGTGAGGTCACTACGCATGGAAGTATCAGATGAGGTCACTACGCATGGGAGTATCAGGTGAGGTCACTACGCATGGGAGTACCAGGTGAGGTCACTACGCATGGGAGTATCAGATGAGGTCACTACGCATGGGAGTACCAGGTGAGGTCAGTAAGCATGGGAGTACCAGGTGAGGTCACTACGCATGGGAGTATCAGATGAGGTCACTATGCATGGGAGTATCAGGTGAGGTCACTACGCATGGTAGTACCAGGTGAGGTCACTATGCATGGGAGTATCAGATGAGGTCACTACGCATGGGAGTACCAGGTGAGGTCACTACGCATGGGAGTACCAGGTGAGGTCACTACGCATGGGAGTACAACGTGAGGTCACTATGCATAGGAGTACCAGGTGAGGTCACTATGCATGGGAGTACCAGGTGAGATCACTACACATGGGAGTACCAGGTGAGATCATTAAGCATGGAAGTACCAGGTGAGGTCACTACGCATGGGAGTACCAGGTGAGGTCACTATGCATGGGAGTACCAGATGAGGTCACTATGCATGGGAATATCAGATGAGGTCACTATGCATGGGAGTACCAGATGAGGTCACTACGCATGGGAGTACCAGGTGAGGTCACTACATATGGGAGTATCAGATGAGGTCACTACGCATGGGAGTACCAGATGAGGTCACTATGCATGGGAGTACCAGGTGAGGTCACTACGCATGGGAGTACCAGGTGAGGTAACTACGCATGGGAGTACCAGATGAGGTCACTATGCATGGGAGTACCAGGTGAGGTCACTACACATGGGAGTATCAGATGAGGTCACTACGCATGGGAGTACCAGGTGAGGTCACTACGCATGGGAGTACCAGGTGAGGTCACTACGCATAGGAGTACCAGGTGAGGTCACTATGCATGGGAGTACCAGGTGAGGTCACTACGCATGGGAGTACCAGGTGAGGTCAATGCGCATGGGAGTACCAGGTGAGGTCACTACGAATAGGAGTACCAGGTGAGGTCACTGTTCGTGGGAGTACCAGGTAAATTTACTATGCATGGGAGTAACAGGTGAGGTCACTATGCATGGGAGTACCAGGTGAGGTCACTATGCATGGGAGTACCAAGTGAGGTCACTGCGCATGCGAGTAGAAGGTAAGGTCAATATGCATGGGAGTACCAGGTGAGGTCACTATTTATGGGAGTACCAGGTGAGGTCACTACGCATAGGAGTACCAGGTGAGGTCACTATTTATGGGAGTACCAGGTGAGGTCACTACGCATAGGAGTACCAGGTGAGGTCACTATTTATGGGAGTACCAGGTGAGGTCACTGCGCATAGGAGTACCAGGTGAGGTCACTATGCATGGGAGTACCAGGTGAGGTCACTACACATAGTACAAGATGAGGTCACTATGCATGGGAGTACCAGGTGAGGTCAATACGCATGGGAGTACCAGGTGAGGTCACTACACCTAGGAGTACCAGGTGAGGTCACTGCGCATGGGAGTACCAGGTGAGGTCACTATGCATAGGAGTACCAGGTGAGGTCACTGCGCATGGGAGTACCAGGTGAGGTCACTACGCATGGGAGTACCAGGTGAGGTCACTACGCATAGGAGTACCAGGTGAGGTCACTATGCATGGGAGTACCAGGTAAAGTCACGACGCATGGAAGTACCAGTTGAGGTCACTATGCATGGGAGTACCAGGTGAGGTCACTACGCATGGGAGTACCAGGTGAGGTCACTACGCAAGGTCACTACACATGGGAGTACAAGGTGAGGTCACTACGCATGGGACTAACAGGTGAGGTCACTTCGCATTGGAGTACCAGATGAGGTCACTATGCATGGGAGTACCAGTTGAGGTCACTACTTATGGGAGTACCATGTGAGGACACTACGCATAGGAGTACCAGGTGAGGTCACTATGCATGGGAGTACCAGGTGAGGTTACTACATATGGAAATACCAGGTG
The DNA here is from genome assembly GCF_027579735.1 of Bombina bombina. NCBI lineage: Eukaryota > Metazoa > Chordata > Amphibia > Anura > Bombinatoridae > Bombina > Bombina bombina. The sequence continues at coordinate 1,151,527,990 of NC_069504.1, forward strand.
AGGTCACTACTTATGGGATTACCAGGTAAGGTCACTGTGCAGGAGAGTACCTGGTAAGGTCACTACACATGGGAGTACCAAGTGAGATCACTGCACATGGCAGTAGCAGGTAAGGTCAATATGCATGGGAGTACCAGGTGAGGTCACTACTTATGGGAGTACCAGGTGAGGTCACTACGTATAGGAGTACCAGGTGAGGTCACTATGCATGGGAGTACCAGGTGAGGTCACTAGGCATAGGAGTACAAGATTAGGTCACTATGCATAGGAGTACCAGGTGAGGTCACTACGCATAGGAGTACCAGGTGAGATAACTACACATAGGAGTACCAGGTGAGGTCACTACGCATAGGAGTACCAGGTGAGGTCACTACGCCTAGGAGTACCAGGTGAGGTCACTACGCATAGGAGTACAAGATGAGGTCACTGCGCATGGGAGTACCAGGTGAGGTCACTACGCATAGGAGTACCCGGTGAGTTCACTACGCATAGGAATACCAGGTGAGGTCACTATGCATGGGAGTACCAGGTGAGGTCACTACGCATAGGAGTACAAGATGAGATCACTACGCATAGGAGTACCAGATTAGGTAACTATGCATAAGAGTACCAGTTGAGGTCACTACTTATGGGAGTACCAGGTTAGGTCACACTACACATAGGATTACCAGGTGAGGTCACTGCGCATGGGAGTACCAGGTAAGGTCACGACGCATGGAAGTACCAGGTGAGGTCACTACGCATAGGAGTACAAGATGAGGTCACTGCGCATGGGAGTACCAGGTGAGGTCACTACGCATAGGAGTACCCGGTGAGTTCACTACGCATAGGAATACCAGGTGAGGTCACTATGCATGGGAGTACCAGGTGAGGTCACTACGCATAGGAGTACAAGATGAGATCACTACGCATAGGAGTACCAGATTAGGTAACTATGCATAAGAGTACCAGTTGAGGTCACTACTTATGGGAGTACCAGGTTAGGTCACACTACACATAGGATTACCAGGTGAGGTCACTGCGCATGGGAGTACCAGGTAAGGTCACGACGCATGGAAGTACCAGGTGAGGTCACTACGCATGGGAGTACCAGATGAGATCACTATGCATGGGAGTACCAGGTGAGGTCACTACGCATGGGAGCACCAGTTGAGGTCACTATGCATGGGAGTATCAGATGAGGTCACTACGCATGGGAGTACCAGATGAGGTCACTATGCATGGGAGTACCAGGTGAGGTCACTACGCATATGAGTACCAGGTGAGGTCACTATGCATAGGAGTACCAGGTGAGGTCACTACACATGGGAGTACCAGGTGATGTCAATAGGTATGGGAGTACCAGGTGAGGTCACTATGCATGGGAGTACCAGGTGAGGTCACTATGCATGGGAGTACCAGGTGAGGTCACTATGCATGGGAGTACCAGGTAAGGTCACTGTGCAGGAGAATGCCTGGTAAGGTCACTATGCATGAGGGTACCTGGTGAGGTCACTCTGAATGAGATTACCTGGTGAGGTCACTCTGCATGGGAGTACCAGGTGAGGTCATTACGCATGGGAGTACCAGGTAAGGTCACTGTGCAAGAGAATGCCTGGTAAGGTCACTATGCATGAGGGTACCTGGTGAGGTCACTCTGAATGAGATTACCTGGTGAGGTCACTCTGCATGGGAGTACCAGGTGAGGTCATTACGCATGGGAGTACCATGTAAGGTCACTATGCATAGGAGTACCAGGTAAGGTCACTACACATGGGAGTACCAGGTGAGGTCACTACGCATGGGAGCACCAGGTGAGGTCACTATGCATGGGAGTACCAGATGAGCTCACTACGCATGGGAGTACCAGATGAGTTCACTACGCATGGGAGTACCAGATGAGGTCACTATGCATGGGAGTTCCATATGAGGTCACTACGCATGGGAGTACTAGGTGAGGTCACTACGCATGGGAGTAGCAGATGAGGTCACTGCACATGGGAGTACCAGGTGAGGTTATTACGCATAGGAGTACCAGGTGAGGTCACTACGCATGGGAGTACCATTTAAGGTCACTACCATGGGAGTACCAGGTGAGGACTATGCATGGGAGTACCAGCTGGGGTCACTACGCATGGGAGTACCAGGTGGGATCACTACACATGGGAGTACCAGGTATGGTCACTATTCATGGGAGTTCCAGGTGATGTCATTAGGCATGGAAGTACCAGGTGTAGACTACATATAGGAGTACCAATTGAGGTCACTAGGCATGGGAGTACCAGGTGAGGTCACTGAGCATGGGAGTACCAGTTGAGGTCACTGAGCATGGGAGTACCAGGTGAGGTCACTGAGCATGGGAGTACCAGTTGAGGTCACTATGCATGGGAGCACCAAGTGAGGTCACTACTCATGTACTCATTCGAGTACCAGATGAGGTCACTGAGCATGAGAGTACCAGGTGAGGACTATGCATGGGAGTACCAGGTGAGGTCACTATGTATGGGAGTAGCAGGTGAGGTCACTGAGCATGGGAGTACCAGGTGAGGGCTATGCATGGAAGTACCTGGTTAGGTCACTGAGCATGGGAGTACCAGTTGAGGTCACTATGCATGGGAGTACCAGGTGAGGACTATGCATGGGAGTACCAGGTGAGGACTATGCATGGGAGTACCAGGTGAAGACTATGCATGGGAGTACCAGGTGAGGACTATCTATGGGAGTACCAGGTGAGGACTATGAATTGGAGTACCTGGTGAGGACTATGCATGGGAGTACCAGGTGAGAACTATGCATGGGATAGGTGACATCCCTGGATTCTCTCAGATTACCAACTAGTTGCACCTATAAATGTTCTGCTCTTGCACCACTTCTGGTTAGGAACAAGATTATTACTTACGGTCCCATGAAGAAATGCGGCATTGCAGAGAGGAAGCTTCCGAAAGACATAACAAGGCAGCCAGCAGCAATAATCCGTGGTCTGTGAAGTTTGGCCCCAAAATAGCTGACAAACGCAATCATCAGTAAATTCCCTACAAAAAGAAGTACAGGATATATATTGTACAGGAGCTTAAGGCTAAAGATTAGATTACGAGTGTATCACAATTTAGAGCTCCTGCTCGAGCATAAAGTATGCTAGATGGAGCCTTTTTTTCTCGTGCTCTTGTGAGAAAACCTGTCACACGCTAACAAAATATTAAGACTTTGTTAACTTCTTCTCCCATAGGGGTCAATTTATCAAAGCGCCAATTCGCATTCGCCGGCGTCAATACGCTCGCCAGAAATTGCTGGCGCGGATCTGAATAAGATACCCTTATTTATCAAAAAAGACGTAAAAAACCCACACGCGTCAAGTATGGTGCGAAGAGCATATGACTGTTGCTAACTAACAGTCATCAATGTCATGGTTATTTGGGTTTTTCACAACTTTATTTATACAATTTAATTTAGCTACATTTATACCTCAACAAACACTGGCCTCTATTTAACAAGGTCTGGCGGACCTGATCAGACAGTGCGGATCAGGTCCGCCAGACCTCGCTGAATATGGAGAGCAATACGCTCTCCATATTCAGCATTGCACCAGCAGCTCACAAGAGCTGCTGGTGAAACGCCGCCCCCTACAGACTCGCGGCCAATCGGCCGCCAGCAGGGAGGTGTCAATCAACCCGATCGTACTCAATCGGGTTGAATTGCGGCAATGTCTGTCCGCCTGCTCAGAGCAGGCGGACAGGTTATGGAGCAGCGGTTTTTGTGACCGCTGCTACATAGCTGTTTTTTCTGGTGAGCCTGCAGGCTTGCCAGAAACACGGGGCATCAAGCTCCATTCGGAGCTTGATAGATAGGCCCCAATATCTCATAGAAAGTTATTTTTATATTTATTTGTTATATGATACTTTCATGTAT